>NC_087438.1:40272968-40576484 GCF_036321535.1 Camelus dromedarius
AAATCTTTTTTAAAAATCCCCAAACTTAAAACAAATACATTTACCTCCTAGAAAATAGTAATTAAGTCCAAATTTCAAGCTGAATGTTAATGAATAATTTTGTCATTTTCTACCATGGAAATACTATTTTGTTAACAGTACAGTAAAGATATAATGTATATTTAACCCCTGTTTTGCCAGCTAACTTAGATGTTAATTTTCAAAGTGATCTGAGGGACCTCTGATGTCTTTAAGAATCTCTCAGATGATGAGATAGTTGATTCTTTTGTTTTAATGATTACATTACAGTTTGATGATTCTAACTGTATTTCTTTTCTTTCTGGCAAGTATGAATAATTATATTTAATAAAAATCAAAAACATCTCACTGATTTCTCATCAAAGAGAAAACCAGTCTTGCCCTTAGTTCTGATGAGATACGTGCTGCTGCAAACAAGAATGGATGGAACAGTCATCCTTACTTCCTTTTGTTACTTTTCATAGTACAGGGTGAAATTTTGACGAGCCATTGATATGGATCCAGACACAATAACTCAGTCTTTTGGGCTTTGAGGATACTCTATTAAATCATCTCAAATCCATTGTTGAAATGAAGATTTGCACAACCCCTAACTGAATACTTTAAGGACTTTTAAGATGTTGCTAAGTTGTCCTCTTTCCCTGGCTTCAACCATGAAACCCAAATTGTAGAGCACTTTAACCTGAAGTTTGTATAGTCTGACAAAAGTTTTGTTTTTACTTTTTTCCTTTATACACAGTCAGCGATGGATTGAATAGTGTACCCCAGAAATTCTTGTCTGCCGGAAGTAGGGTCTTTGCGTATGTAATTAGTTAAGATGAGGTCCTACTAGTAGAATGGGCCCTAAATGCAGTGACGAGTGTCTTACAGTAGGAGAAAACACACAGAGAATCAAACAGAGAAAAAGGCCACGTGAAGATGGAGGCAGACTGGAGAGATGCAGCTGCAAGCGTAAGAGCACCAAGGAATGCCAGTACCCCTAGTGGTGGCGAAGGTGAACTCTTCCCTAGAGTCTCCAAAAGGAGCATGGTCTTGCCTGTACGTTGATTGTGGAATTCTAGCCTCCAGAACAGTGAGACAATAAATTTCTGTTGTTTTAAGTTACCCAGTTTGTGGTATTTTGTTATAGCAACCCTAGGAAACCAAGACAGTCGGTTTTCCTAACCATTCTCCTATAAATGTATATTTTACTACTTACTTTTACGTATTTGTCCTATTCTCTATGCTGTGAATTCCTCGAGGGCAGAACCATGTCATGCTCATCCACAGTAGGCACTTGATTCAGTGTCCCCCAAATATTTATCATATAACTATGTGGACATTTATTTTTTAAGGCTCCCAAATGTATTCTTCATGAATAAACATGTTCATTTTTTAATTAAATTTGCATAGTTGAGGAAGACAGAGTATAAATAATCATAAGGATATTCTGTATGGGAAAAGGTTGGAGATAATTACCAGGCTTAGATTTCTATACTTAGCAAAGGTATGCTGTTACTACCAATTTTAGGTCCCGCTCATATGAAAGATAAGATCCAAAGTGAATTTTAAAGTAAGTGAAATTTCTAAAGGGCTGTCAATCTGAATTCTTCAGAGAATATTCAGTTTGTCACAATTTTGCTCTAACATTACAAAGTACAGCTGAAAATAAATGATTGCTTAACTATCAAAATTTTGTCCAAAGCACAGATTATTTATAAAGATTGACATTTTAATGAAAAAGATTTAAAGTAACCTGGTATTTCATTAAGAACTTATATTCAAAAATAACATCTAAATGGATATATAAAAATGTAATTTTTTTAATCTTAAAGGATTGGCTTATAGCCTAAATTTCTAAGATATGAAAAATGGTCATTAAATAATATTCTTATGTCTCAGTCTAAATATATTCTCCATTTGCTAGTATCATTTTTTTGTTTCTTTTTAACTAGAAGTAGTTTTTAATTGTCCCTTTGAATATTTCTTACTCGAGTTGAAATACTGCCAATGGAAGCACTAATGACTTTTTGAGGTGATTGTAGATTGTTTTCACCTGTCCTAATTTTTCCATGAATTTTAATATACAAGAATTCCTAGTCTTTGTATATTAAATTCTCATCCTTCTTAGAGAGAGTGTAAGTAAGAAATATTAATTGTTTAACTCATTACAAGAAACAGACTAGTACTAGAATAAGAGAATACCAATTTTAAAAATTGGCAAAGACTTACATGTATGTATCTTTTAGTTACATAAATTAATAAATTATTAATTAAGCAGAATTTAATTTATCCAACCGGGTGAGTAAATGTCACTTGTAATGGTTAAATCTTTATGTATCTGTGGGAGACACTCAAATTATCTTCTACCAAGGGAGAAAGGAGTCATTGTTTTTAGTTAGTAGAGGACATCTTTTCAGACATTTGTTCACCATGTTTCCTAGAGGAAAGTGATGATTTTAGGTGCCACTTGGTAATTATTTTCTTTCTGCTTTCTGACACTGATTTCACATGCCATGAATCAAAATAAAAATTTCTGTAGCATCCATGGGCAAACCAGGTATGCTTCTTGAAGGCTGACAATATCCCTGACATATCATGCATGTGAATCATATGGGTGAAATTATCCAAAATAAACTCAAATTAAAAATCAAGATAATGAGCATGTAAATTTATAACTAATATGCTAGAGTCTTTTTTTAAAAATGTATTTGTACATTTGAACTTAGTACTTTTATTCTAAATACCCAAATGAGCCCAGCAACCTTGATAGTGTTTTTTTAACCGTAGGAGATTGTCTACCTTTTGTTTGAAATTTGTTGGTCCTTTATAAATAAATAATTCCATGATTGTAATGTAAATGCCTCTTAAACCCAGTGCTCATCATTAGAGTGCCAGTACCAAATTATGGTACGTATTCACAATGGATGCAGCTGTAAAAAATGAGGGTATGCTTTATGTATTAATATGAAAAAATTCTGATGTATATTAATAAGTAAAAAGGAAAAGTACAGAAAGTTTGTAGAGTAAGCCGTTTGTGGAAAAACAAAAGAAGTGAAATTCTATGTGTGAATGTGTATAAAATACACACACATATACATTTACGTTGACTTATGTGTGCATAAAAATAATTTCTGGAAGGATTAACTAATAAAGAGGGATTGCCAGTTATGTGTATGTGTAGGGGTCGGAACTCAGCGAATAGGATACAGGCTTGAGAGGGAATTTTTTTTTTTTACTGTATACCATTTTATGTTTTATGCTTGAACTATGTGAATTTATTACTTATAAAGAGAGAGGAAGGAAGGAGAAAAAGAAAAAGCAGGGGGACAGAGAGAAAGGGAAGAAGGGAAGAGAAAAAAAATTTTTGTTTTTAAAAGTATGCTGGTGAATTCTGCTTTAAGAGAAGCCCAGTTAGTGGAAACCAACTTTAAAAACATTTGCACTTGGGAATTGATATGAATTAATCATGAAAATATATAGAGCAACTGTTAGGTATAAGTTGCCATGTACTGGCAACTTAAAAATTCTATCTACTGTCCCTTTGAATCATGGTATGACTCTGATCTCCCTTCAGTTTTTCAATCAGTGAATTAACTTTGTAGTTCTTCTAACTTTTCTGTAGAAGTTGTAGTTTCTAAATTTTATATCATCGTATTCACCTCCCTCCAGTTATCCTCCAGTTTATCAGTGTGTTTCATAGAACTCAGGGTCAAATATGAAAAAAATGCTCTAGATTGGTGTAACTAGCTATGGTTACAACTTTTGCAATTTTACTAGCTTTTGGGATAACTTTGTCAGTCTACTGACAACTATCAACCATTGAACCTGCTGCTCTGCCATTTGGTAGGATATTTCCTAAGGAGGTCCTTGTCCTATGAGGCAAATAACAAGCATGCAGTTTTATTTCACAAGATATTCTCGTCTATTCCATGAAGCTATTTTTCCACAAAGCGTCCTACCTATTACTGTGAGACTTGATGAAATATACCTCCTATATAACCCGTTCCTGTCTGAAACACAAAACCTTCTGGCAATCTCACCAATTACCCAATTCTATCTTCCCAGCATTTGTTCTTGAGTTCAGCTCAGGCTGACTTCACCAATAAACCTGCCTCTCTATCCCTAGTGCAAATGAACTGAGCTATAAAATTTACAGACTTCCCTATTTTGAAGAATGAATTGTATAGGCTCTTAGATTGGATGACCTTGGATCATCAGGTGTACCGTTCCATTGAGAATAGAAGCTTGGACATAATTATATCTCATGTAGTATGCTTGCTATGTTCATTTGTTTGACCTTTTGCAATTATGTTTGCTTTGCAGTGATTAGAGTCCTTTCCTAGATTTTAACCACTTGGTATTCAAAAGATAAGCACCTTAATGTGGCAACTTCTTTTATGGGGGTTAATATTTTATGTCAATATCTTCCTATAATCATGATTTTGGATGATGGATTTTCCATCATTTAGCTCCAGACAAAATCTTATGTGGCATACCAGTTGGAAGAAAATTAAAAATGGAACTCTTTTGGTTGAAATAGAGGATTTGATGGAAGAAGGAAGGGATTTCCCTGGAATCTTGTCCCTCCCAAGGCTGGTTTTGAAATATTTTCATGGAATCCTTTAGGTTTAATTTTATTTTCATTGTTGTGTCTAGAAAAATCAAATTAATAGAAATAAGGTTAGATTGGCCTTGTCTTTGACAACCTTAGGAGGATGATTGTAGAGCTTTCCATTTCATATAATAGTAATTTTGATTACCAGCAATTTGGATACTTTTAAAATGTGAACTAATTTCCCTTAACAAGGTACTTACTTGTCTGGTGAAATATGTGGCCTTTCTTTTTGATCTTAGAACATTATTCTGTGCATTCCATCCCGCTTCAGTGTACCCTATGGAAATAGTTATCTTTGGGGCCTAAATATTGGTAATAAATCCAGTATGGCCCTACCAAGAGCCATTTATGAATAGAAGGATTGCTTCTCTGTAGGCAGTCTTTTAGGGACAGATGTATTAACCTAAATAAGAAATAAATCTCCAAATTAAGTAGTGCAAATCTGGGGAAATTGTTACCAGTGTTCATACTTTGGATGTCAGCATTTAATTTTTATATTTTTACCTTTTAATTTTTTTGAAATTATAAAAGTAATATAAAAAATATTTAATATAGATTTCAAAAGTCCACCATAATCCTTTCTCAGCCCCCTGAAATAACCACTTTGCAATTTGGGATATATTAATACAAGTCAGGATAGGTAGTTGTGCCCTGAGAATGGATTAACCATTGACATTCTAGTGAATTAACATGACAGAGATTTCTTTCTCAGTTACTACTCCAGGTGGAGGATGAGAATGTTGTCAGTTCCACAGTCAGAACCAGGCTGATGGAAAGATTCCACCACGTCGCAGTTGCTGTATCTAGAGCATGTGACCTCTTCAGACGCTTTGGTAGGGAAAGAACTCTGGAGGAGAATTTCTTTTTAATCTATACTTCTTTAATTATTAGATTATGCATTTCTATCTGCATATTTATATATTTCTCTCCTATGTAAAAACTATTAATGTCCTTTGTCCATAGTTTTATAAGTGTTCTTTTTTTTTATTTAGCCTGTTTATATATTAAAAATATTTAGCCCTTTGGCTTTCATTTGGTTAAGCATCTTTTTCTTTCTGATTTTTTTTCTTGGTCTTTTGACTTTGTTTCATGAGTTTGTTGTTTTTTTTAAACTCCCTAAAAGTTTTTTATAAAGAAAATTAGTCAACACTTTTCTTTCAAGTTTCTGGATTTCTTGAAATTTCTAGAAAAGTCTCTCCCAATCCAAGATTATGTTTTTAAATCCTCGTGACACTTCATGTATGAAATATTGAACCTCAAATAAGACATCCCAGGAATAGAAGGGCTTGCCTTCCCGAGGCCCCAGAGACTGTTTTGTCAATTCCTGTGCACATTTTGACTTCTAACTGTTGTATTTAACCATAGCCCCTGGTAGCCATTTTGCTATATATTTTCTTATCTATCATAGTATTTCTTCTGAGAGGCTTAGATAGTGACAGCACATCTGGGAAGGAGTAGAAGTTAGCAATTTTGATGTGTGTTTTGTGACGGAACCAGAATTTACCACAATTCAGGATCACCTTGTGGCTAAGCCATTTATAAAACCAAAGTGAAGGGAAGCATGCCTGGCAAATAAACCTCATCCCATGCTTTGTGAATTGAGGTGGGCAATATAAGGGTCTTATCTACTCTATTTTGCACTTAAATTGTACCTCAGATGAGGGAGGGACTCCTTGTGCTTGGGAAAATAATAGTGCTGCCAACAGTGCTTAGACTTAAATTGCATTTGTTTCTTTCCTCCTACCTCCTCATTATTTCCCCTTTGACCTTTTAAAATTTTTTATTTGAGTATGATTGACTTACAGTATTAGTTTCAGAGTACGACATAGTGATTCAATATTTTTTTACATTACAAAATGATCACCATGGTAAGTCTAGTTACTGCTTGTCACCATACAGAGTTACTACAATAGTATTGACTATCACCTATGCTATACATTAAATACCTTGACTGATTTATTTTAACTAGAAGTTTGTACCTCTTACTCTCCCTCTTCTGTTTCACTCATTCTCTCTTCTCTCTCCCCTCTGACAATCACCAGTTTGTTCTCCCTATCTGTGAGTGTTCTCTTTAGTTATGTTTGTTCACTTGTTTTGTTTTTTAGATTCCTCGTGTAAGTGAAATCATATGGTATTTGCCTTTCTCTGTCTTATTTCACTTAGCATAATACCCTCCAAGATCAGCAGGTGGGTGTGACCCAAGCTTCTTTCAAATGACTGTCTCTGTACTGGGACTCAGAGAGCATGTGAGATTTTGCATGTTCCCTTTAAGAGTGGAGTCTCTGCTTACTACAGTCCTCCAGCTCTCCTGTACACAAGCCCCACTGGCCTTCAAAGCCAGAGGTTCTGGGTATTCATCTTCCTAGTGAAGGACCTGCAGGATAGGGAGCCCAATGTGCGGCTCAGCCCCTTTTCCTTGAGGAGAATCTCTGCAGTTGTGATTATCCTTCTGTTTGTAGGTGGCATAGAAAGGAGTGTGGGTCTTGACTACCATGTCTCTGCCCCTCCTTCTGTCTTTTTGTGGTCACTTCTTTATATCTTTGGTTGTGGAAAATCTTTTCTGCTAGTTTTCAGGTTGTTTTCATAGATAGTTACTCGTAAAAAGTGGTGATTTTGATGTGCTCATTGGAGGAGGTGAGCTCGGGGTCTTCCTTCTTCACCATCTTGGCCATCTCACCTTTGACCTTTCTACCAGCTTTTCTGAGATGTGCCTTTGATTCTGAAGCCACAAGATTTTCCAAGCAGAAGTATGGTTGCCCTATAGGGCACCAGGCTAATCTGAACTTTAAGAGGGTCAGAACTTCCTCTTGCCTACCACTCCCTTTCAGCAGCAAAACTGTCAGTTCTTAAACATCATTTTACACTCTGTGGTCAAAACCTTTTACTCCCACTAGCCTCATAACACCCTAGGGAGAGCACTGAAACAAACTTCTGTGTTGCTTTTTTTTTGAGGCCTCATGTGGTATCAATGTTATCTCTTTAAGTTTGATATGAAAAACTCTTTATTTGATTTGTAGTATGACTTTCAAACTATAATCAACCAACAAAATAATTTACAATAGTAATAGCTAATACATGTAGTATTTACCAAGTGCCAAGTACTAGTCTTAGTGCTTTGCACATAGTTGCTAAATTTATCCTAGTATCATACTTTTCTTATTTTCCTGTTTTATGGATAGAGACACTGGGGCACAGGGAATTTAAATAATACTAAAGAACATAATGGGGTAAATTGCAGAACCATGTGGTCAGGCTCCAGAATATGTGCTCTTAACCAATTGCGAATCTAAGTTTATTCAGCATTTGTTTTCCAGCTGAGCTGGTGTCAAGGCATCCAAGGGAATCTCAGCTGTTTGTAGAGACCTGCGAAATCAGACACTGCCATAACTGTTTGAGGTGAGGGTTGATTTCTCAGCAATTTCTGAACCAAGGCATGGTTTGCCCTAGGTGCATCCTAGTGCTGTGAACCTCAGTGCTGTAACAACCAGTTTTTCTCGCTGATGTTTCATGTTGTATAAACCATGATGAGAATCTTGTCTTTGTCAGGTAGGATTATAACCTGCCGGGGAACCCACGATCTAAAAAAAACTCAACCCAACTATTCCCAGTAGTGTTTCCTACTGAGATATTAAGGTCAGGGAAAGTAAAAGGGGTAAAATGGAGTGTTTGGTGGTGCTGTGTTTGCCTAGAGTCAGCATAAATGGCATTTATTTAAGGGTATATTCTGTGACCATGGTGAAAGGAAAGCCTTTCTAATCATTTTATCGATGATTTCATAGTCCTTATTTCATGGAAAATGGAATAAAAGAACAAAGAGCGTTTACTTTCAAAGCAATTTATTAAACATGAAGTAAAAAAAAATCAAGGTAGACTTGTTTCTTTTCATATTTTTCCCTTCAAATTGCCCCCTTATTATTGACGAATGAATTCATTCCTTTCTCACATCACAAATGTAAGTGTGTCTCTGAATAAGACCCAGTTCTAATTTTTTTTAACTTCTAATATGCTCTGGAACTAAGTTTAAAAATTCATTCCCTTGGCTTTTTTTTTCTCTTTACAATTTGGAGAGTTTTAAAATTACATTTGGATGGCTTTCAGCTGAGGAGATATGTTTGCTTGTTTATCCATTTTAAATAAAAAAACAGATAAATATTCATATCATTTCTTGCAGAATAACTCAGTTGTCAAATTATTTTTGTATCCTGGGGTTAGTGCTTCCTCAGATTAAACTTTTTGAAAAGGAGATTGAGTTTAGGATGTAGATGCTGTTTAATCAGATAGCATACCTTGAACTATTTCAAAGTCATGGACAGTTTTAATTATTATATGAAGTGAAGAATGAGGCCTTAGAGTTATAAAATTAAGATTCTTGTTGAATAAATGAATTTTCCTGAGAATAGAGGGAAATGGAAGTGTTTAATACTTTCATTGGGAAGTTGGTGTTTTCAAGAGCTATCTCATGGACAGCCCTCTTCAAGCCATTATCCCTGGCCTAATCACCTTATTTCCCAGTCTCAGGAAAGTTGATCTTAATCCTAACACCTGAGTAAGAATCTTTCCTGGTTTTTTTTGTTGTTGTTGTTGTTTTTTTCTGGAATAGATTGTGGGATTTTTTTCACGTGTTTTTTTCTTGAAGACATTGTGGTGAAGAAGGGTCATTTCTCATTCTTTGTGATTTACATGTTACTCATCCTTTTGCTAAAAGCAATGAGACAGTGCAAAATATCATGTATGAGAGTGTAAGAACTCCAGAGTCTGACCAGAGTGGATTAAGATGGGTGATTTAAGAGGGGAGTGGTGGCAGAAGAACATTCACAATTCGGTCTGCTTATTCAGACTTTGTGGTTGCCTCTCAAGTTGCTTTTGACACAACATGCAAGGTAAAACCATCCATCCCTATCATCTCTCTGTGGAAGATGAGGTATATTAAAATATATATATATATATATATTATATAAATGTAAATATATATATCTCTACAAAATTAAGCATCTTGGATTTATATCAGAATTTTGTATTCTTTATAATACATATAGCAAGGATTTTAATTTGGCAATTTTAAAGATCAAATACATCCCTGTGGTGTTACAGCCTCTAATTATATACTATATGAGTCAATATAGTCATGTAACCCTTTATTAAAAATAGTACAAATAGGTCACAAGAGGACATAGTAATTTTTTTATAAACCCAGTCTTTCTTGATATGAAGAATTTCCTTTATTAAGAAAGTTTAAAAAAAAAACTCACTTCTAGGGAAAAGTTGTTATTAGTCCATGTAATTTAGGATCTCATCAAGTACTTAAAAGTTATTTAAGGAATAAAAAGGGGGTTTTTATCCTCCATCATGGCTAACTGTGCTACTGACAAGAAGTATTCAGTATATACAAACTTCCACTTTTAGTTATTTGAAGCAGTTTAGCTATTTTGGTTGTGTATTTGTTGACACTACAGGGTAGTAGGAAATGGTACATGCACGGGCTTTGAAGTCATACAGACCAGAATTTAAATTCCATTTTCTCTGAATTGTGTGACCTTACCCCAAGTTTATCTTTTAAAGTGCCATTTAGTTCATTCACACCGTTGTGCAACTGTCTCCTCTGTCTAGTTCCACGTTTTATGAGGACATTTTTTAACCTAATGCATAACATCTTTGAATGAGTGATGAAAGAATTAGTTTCCATTCCTTGGTTTTTAAGAGCTTTAAGAAGTGGCTTGATAACTATTCTACTAGGATCTCCCAACATTCCTTTCAGTTCTAATTTATTTTAAAATTATATGGTGACAGTTTGGAGATATGAATAGCGTGCTACCTAAACATTCTCACATCAACCAGCATTACCTGCTTTCTGTTTGCTGGCATAGAGTGTTGGCTATCTAAAATAAGTAGAAGACACTGTGTTAATACATAAGGAGTTTATCATTCACTTGGAGAACAAGCTGTAGGTGAAATATATAGAAAAGGATACTTGTTCTTACTTTTGTGATCAGCCCCGTACCTTTTAAATGTGTCCATTCACTTCCTTTGAGGGGACTAATTCCTAATTGCCAAAAGTTGAGGAATTGTCAAAACAGGGTTACAGAATCTATAAATTTTACACATACACA
Source organism: Camelus dromedarius (assembly GCF_036321535.1). Classification (NCBI taxonomy): domain Eukaryota; kingdom Metazoa; phylum Chordata; class Mammalia; order Artiodactyla; family Camelidae; genus Camelus; species Camelus dromedarius. The sequence goes on from NC_087438.1 coordinate 40,283,691, forward strand.
CATATACACTCACTCACACACACACACACACAAGTAACTATGGTAAAATACATGTAACATAAAATTTACCACCTTAACCATTTTTAAGTGTACAGCTTAGTAGTATTAAGTACATTCATATTATTGTACAACTAATCTCCAAAACTCTTTTCATCTTGGAGGACTGAAACTCTGTACCCTCTATACTCTGTATCTATTAAACAGCAACTTTCCATTCCCCTTCTTCCTCATTTGCCCCTGGCAACTACCATTGTATTTTCTATTTCTAGAAAATATGTCTCATAGAAACATAGAAATAGAAAATAGATACCTCATATAAGGGGAATCATACAGTGTTTGCCTTTCTGTGACTGGCTTATTTCACTTAGCATAATGTCATCAAGGTTCTTCCATGTAGCATGTGCCAGAATTTCGTTCGTTTTTAAGGCAGAGTAATAGTCCATTGTATCTGTATATCGCAAATGTTGTTTATCCATTAATCTGTCAATGGACACTTGAATTGTTTCCACCTTTTGACTGTTGTGAGTAATGCTGCTATGAACTTGGGTATACAGATATCTCTTTAAGACATGGCTTTCAGTTCTTTTGGTTATATGCCCAGAAGTGGAATTGCTGGATCATTCAGTTTTTAACTTTTTTGAGGAGCACTATACTGTTTTTCATAGCAGCTGTACTGTTTTACATTCTCACCAGCAGTGCATAAGGGTTCCAAATTGTCCACATCCTTGCCAACACTTGTTATTTTTTGGCTTTTTTTTTTAATAGTAGCTATCCTAATAGGTATGAGGTGGAGTAGTATATTTTAAACTAAACTTTAACACAGAAAACTTTATGATGGAATGTGCAGTCTTATTTTAAGATTATGGCAAAAATCTAAATTTGAATACTGTGCCAATTGACCCTTTCGACTCTACTATACCCCAAAGGATAGTCCTCAAGGAAGGCCTTTGACAGCCTGAAAAGTCAGGAAAACTTGCCTGGGAATTTACCAAAACAGATCTTTTCGAGGTAGTGTGAAAAAAAAAAATCACAAAATGTATGTATTTTGAACGTTATGCAGAATACAGCTATCCTTAGAGAATAGCTGCAGGCGTGGTGTAGTGTGCAAAAACAGATTAGGGATTTAGCAAGCTCAGTAGTACCCCTTTCTCCGCCAATTTTTCTCCTAATTTTCTACACATAAAAGATTGGGGGAAAGCTGATAGACAGTAGTTAGAGGCAGTAACCCTGATTGGCAGTAAGAAATAAGTGAGTTACTATAAAGTGGTGGGATCATTTATAAGTCAAAAACCAATCTCAGTAAGACTTACTTATGTTAAAGTACAGTATACAGTTGACCCTTGAACAGCACAGGTTTGAACTGCACAGGTACACATATATGCGAATTTCTTCTGATGTAAATACTACAGTGCTCCATGATCTTTGGTTGATTGAATCTGCAGATACAGAGGAACCATGTACATGGAGGGCAGACGATAAAGTTATGTGCTGATTTTTGACTGCACAGAAGGTTTTAGCCCCTAACCTTGTTCAAGGGTCAACTGTGCAATGAGTTACATATAATTAGCCTGAGATCCAAAGAGAAAGTGAGTACATGGATGGCATTTAATTTACTAAGACAGAAAAAAACCCTAAAATATTGAAAAATTATTTTCATTAAAATGGTCAGATTGGAAATTTTTTGCTTTTCAGAGGTATTAGCTTCATTTATCTAAAAATGCTATTGTACAGATTAGCTGATTTTTTTAATGATACGGTACGAAAGATGACATACTGTACAAAGTAGCATATATTCAAATGTCCAGAAATATTTTCATCATCTTCCCTGTGTAGAATCCAACTGTTTTTTAAATTTTCCATTTTCTGGAACGATCCTTCTAATCTCTATTTTTCTCTTTTGCCTAACTCCCAGCAATATCTCTTATCAAAAGTGTCCCATTTGTTTTTACTCCACGATTTTGGGTCTCTTATTTCTTATGTGGTATAGCATAGAGTATTTTCTCCATATACCTGTCTTTCTATGTTGTAGTCAATCTGTGTTCTTAACCATCTGACTCCTGAGACTGCCAGTATGTCTCAGATCAGTAATAGCCAAAGAGACAAAATTGTCATCATGCTGAGAACTGTAAATACCATGTGTCTTGGTATGCCTCTGGGAATGTGAGGCCATTAGGTTTTCTGACATGAGTCATGGTGAAAAAATACTGGAAACATTGAACCAGACTGAGCAACTTGAACCTTCTTTCTCTTTCTCCCATACATAGTACAGTGTTTGGCCTAGGCACTTTGTGTGTGTGTGTGTGCACATGGTTGTGTGCATTTATGTAAATAAATTTTTATTATATATAACTATATTTTTATGTTTATATGTTTTTAAATGTGTAAACACTAAGATGAAAAATTTGGGGTTTTGCCTTTCAGAAAAATACATGCTGTAGGATTCTAAGTTTTGTATAGGAAGAGTGATAGAGTTGTGATACAGGAAAACTGTCTTATACATTCATTCTTTTCCTTCTTCCAGAAGAGACATGGGATTGAAGACTCAAAGACAAAGACAGATGCATAAAATTGCAGTGAAAGGTGAAAGTAAAATCAGAATAAGGGAAAAGTGGAACCAGATATGAGGCTCTAATATAAACTCTAATTACCTATATGTTTTCTGAGATTGGACCACAAATGCAACTCTCAGCTTTGTAGCAGCCAACTCAAAAAGAGACAGCCTTCCTTTTGATCAGAACTTCACAATGGCTATGAGATCAATCATCTGAACAACTATTTTGGAGAAGAATGACTAATTTTTGTTTTATAAAAATAAAAATAGCCTCGTTTTGCTTTTATTTATTTTTTAAATACATGTTTCTCATTTTTAAAAAGTCAATTAATAAAGTACAAAATCTCATGTAATAACCCCACTAAAGATAACTTGTGACATCCTGCTAAGCTTCTTGATAGTCAGTTCAGAAAAGGAAACAGTTAGTTGCACAATTCATACTGGCTAATTTACATTCCCAACAGTGTAAGAGCTTGTTAATTTTCCTGCACCCTCAGTAACACTAGCTCAGTGTTGTTAATTTTTCCTAGTCTTATAAGAGAAAAATGATATTTGTTAGTTTTCTATTATCCTTAGTACTGATATCTGATGTGACTTTCTCCCACAGTTTTTAGGTAGACATTATGCAATATAATGAACAGGTGTCTTTGACAACATCTTATGATAGATTTGATACATTTTTTTTCTGGAGTATTTCTTATAATAGCATTAAAATATGGGTAATGGTTTCACCAGATTTTTAATTCAATAAAAACTGTTTTGAAAGTTAGAGGGAGGGGTAAGATAGGTGAAGGAGATTAAGAGGTACAGATAGCTAGGTATAAAATAAGTAAGTTACAATGTACAGCACAGGGAATATAACCAGTATTTTATAATAACTTTATATGAAGTAAAATCTATAAAAATAACAAATCTCTACATTACACACCTGAAACTAATATAATATTGTAAGTCAATTATAATGCAATACAAAAGGGGAAAAAAACAGTTTTTCTGTGGGCCAATATGATATAGTCTGGTATTCAGTTTCTTTGTTGATTTGGCTTTATCCAGGAATATATTTGTAGCCTCAATCATTAGCTTTCCACTAAAATCTACTTTCTCCTGTACACACAGCTGGACTACGTTTACAAGCACCTTTTAAAATTAGATGTAGCTATATGACTAAGTTTTTTCTAGTGCATTAGAAGTGAAAGTGATGTGAGTCACTTCCTGGCCTGGCCAGTAAAAATCTCCCTGTGAATGTCTCAGTGCTCTTTCTTCTTTCTGGCTGAATGAAATGGCAGCGCTCAGGGAACCTTGGAAGTCACGTGTTGATGATAGCTGATTAGCCATCAGCCTGGATGCTTAAACAACTGTGGAAAGAACTAACCTACCTGAACATCCACCCAGGACTGTTACATAAGAAAGACAGCTTATTGTTTAAGCTACTGAATTTTATTTTAGAGCCGATTTCCTACCACAGCTTAGCCTATCCTACCTAATGCAATATTTTGAAAAGTATAACTGAACAGAAATCGAACTAGAGTCAAACATCAGGATATATTCTCTCTATCACACGAGTCTGTCTTCCCCCCAACTGGTTTCATTCATAGGTAGATTTCTCTACAATGTAGCACGGATGGCTTCAGCAGATCCAGGTCTATATGGGCTTTATAGCTCATAGACACAGAGGTTAAAAGTCTTTCCTCGAAGCTCCAGCAAAGGTTCTAAGAAAATGCTGATTGGCCCAGCTGGGGCCATGTGCCCATTCCTAAAATAATTTTTGTGGCTAAAGGGATACAATACTATGGCCAAACTTAGTTTACATTCCTACTTATAGGTAGAGGGATGATAGCCCCACACAGATTCAGTGGACAGAATCAAAAGGAATGGAATGGTGAATGGTTCCCTGAAGAAAAAATTTCTAAGCAATAAAGAATAGACATCAGAATACATTATGGTTAAAGGGATTATTCTATTAATAAAGGCATGAAGTGAGAGGGGCCTGGGTGAGGGTGGTGGAGTGAAGATGAAATAAAAAGAATAAATTAGAGGAGCATTAATATATGTGTGAATTTTGTTGAAATTTTGCATTATTGGGGAGGGGAGCAGTAATAAAATCAATTAAAGTTGTTTTAAAATAATTTTTAAAATTTTAATTGTAAAAATAATATTTACTAACTTAACTATCAAAATGTGATGTTAAGTATATTTATATTGTAAAAACAACTGAAGTTTTTGAATTAGGAAATGAGTAAAATAATAGTACTGTCAAAAGATTTGAGATTTAAAAGGAAAAGCATTTGAGGCTCGGAGAGGTGGATGTCACAACTACTGACTAAATCGGCCAGACCATAGGTTTCCAAGTCCTGGGGAGCCAATAAAATAATCCTGGATAGGTGCAAGGCAACAGGAGGTCACATACCTGGGAAGTTGACATCAGGATTAGACCACACACAGGTTTCAGTAGACCACAGAATCAGTGTAAGGGAGTTTGGGTCTGTCTTTCCAAGAATAGGCTCTGTCTAGACAGGTGAGAGCAGTTATGATTTATAGTATATATGGGACAGTGGCAGCCTTTCCCTGCCTGTGGGAATTGGACTCAAATGAGGATTTCAAGAACATTTTCCAGAACTGAGGCATGGGATAAAGGCCAAGAGACAAAATCCTTTGCTACTTGATTGGTACCAGCAACAAGTTACTTCATACTGATGAACTAGCTGCTGGGATTATCTTACATGTTTCCACTGCTTCAACACAAAATTTCCACAGATGAGAACTTATAAGGCTTACCATGAAGATAGGACAAATTCAGGGACTAGATGCTAAGAATGTATCACAGGAACAATTAGAACTCTGTGTAACAGAAGAGTAAGGACATCCAAATAGAGCACTGCTTTAAACAAAAGTCCATGATTGGAGCTCATTAAGTGGTTAGAGTTATAGATGTAATCCTGGTAATTTTCATCATAGAGATAAAGTTAAAATAATGGAGTCTGATGTTCTCTCCTGTATCATTGGTATAAATTTAATGAGCCACTGCAAAATAACAATGTACCTCATCATTACTATCAACAAATATTTGAGTGTTTCACTGTGTGCAGTGCAAGATTCAGACTCCATAGGGCAAGGCAGATATTCATCAACTCTAAAAAGGGTGAAGGCAGATATATGCGATGTTGCTATGTATCAGCATTTTATTCCTTTATTTGCCTTGGAAACTACAGTGAAATTCTTAATGGTTTTATATGTTTTTGTAATATAGCAAATTCCCCACCTACAAATTACTTGAATTTCAAAAGTTACATGTAAACAGCTTGCTTAAATTCAATGCATTTTCCAATAGAAATTGTGTTAGAGATGGTAATTCAGTTTCCGGAATAATTCACAAATCCCTTTTAATCCCCACATTAGCAATGGAATCAAGAGAGATACAGTAACTCTACAGGTTTTTAAAAGAGAAAAAGGAGAAGAGAAGAGATGTATATGTATGAGAAAACAATTTTTTTCAAGTGGATTTAACTCAGCTGTAAATTTTTTCAAGTGGGTTTAATAATAAAAGGCAGAAGAAAAGAGAAGCCCAAATTGTGCATTAGTCTTTAGTCAAGGAGGCAGATGCTGTTTTGGATCATTCCAATCTCTATGCCAGCCAATAGGTGGTGCTGTTGTCACATGATAGTTAAGTTGCTCTAAGGCTCAAAGAGAAGGCAGGACATGGGAAGTATATGCAGAATGGTTTTAAGCTGGATTGTTGAAGGGAGGCAGAAAAAAAAAAAAATAGAGGTAGGGTGAGCCTGACTATACGTGGTTGATGTTGACACATCAGGTTTTGTAGCAAAGAAGGTGACTGTACTAGTACATTTTCCTAAATTTCCATGTGAAAATTAGGTGTAATTCAAAGCACACCTTTCCTCATCCATAACATTTTCTTTGAGCTTTATTTTACTCAGTTATAAAAATGAAGATTGTTCTGAGAATTCAACAAGAAAATTTAAAAATGTCGAATATGTACCATACACATAAATGTGGCTTAATAAATATGATTGTGCTCATCTCCTAAATGATAATATTGATGAGTAAACTATAATAATGTTATAGATATATTGCTAAATTAGACTTAATTGTATCACCTCTGGATGCTGGAGCTTATAAAATAGTAAGAAATAGGAAAAATGTTAAGCTCTATCATTTATTACTACTGATAAACAACTTTTTAAGTCTAATTATTTGATTCTTTTGCAGGTAAATATACTGATATGCATTACCAGTGTACTCTTGAGCAGAGGCAGTACCCACTTTTATGTGCACAGTAATTCTGGAGATACATCTTAAAGTAATATTACCATTTTGTATATCTTCACTATTTGCGACTGTAGTCTTTTTGAATACCAATGGAAAAAAAGAAATAAGTAGGTAAAAGTAGCAGAATGAATGGTCTTTATTGCAACCTTGACAAGCAAAATGGGACCAGCCTTATCCTGTCATGCTCCTACAGTCTTTGCTTTTGGTGAAATCACAATTTATTAGCATGTCTTTCTACCAGTGAACCCAGAGTAGAGAATGAAGGTAAAGTTTATGTCATCTAATTTTATAAGTTATTAGCCAAAGAAAAGTTTTGTCATAGAGAAAGTTTAAACATTAATTACTAAAATAATGGGATGCTGTAAATAAATTGCTCTTGCTGGAATTTCTTTCCTGTCTTTCCTTTCGCTGCTTGTGACTGGCCTCAGACTGCCTCTGTCTCCTCGCCTTCACAGAGGCCTCCCAGTCTAAGGCATCGTAGGAAATGCTGAGAATGCCTCTCCAGGCTAGGCATGCTTCCTCCAGGACCTGTGAATTGAAGACTTGGTTTTCAGACTTCTTTGTCTTGTCCTAAGGACTTCTCACTCCAAAGTGAGAAAATGATTTCTCACAGAACTCATCCTGTCTAAACACTGGAAGCAAGCCTTCAGTCAGGACCCAGCCTTAGATGGTAGCTCCACAACTTAAGTAGGCCTGTACTTCCTTGGGGTATGGAGCTGCAGGAAAACTCCTACCATGTCTTACATGTGATTACTTGAGTTTGTGACAGGTCGCGCAATTAACTACCTGAAAGATAGGGCAGGGAGAGAAGCAAAAAGATAGTCCTTCTGCTCTTCACAGGATCTTGATTTTGTTCAGGGATCTTAATTTTGTTTAGGGGTGGATTCTGCAGTTTCGGAAGTCTAATACTTAGTCTGAATCAGTGATTTTCACAGCGCTCCTTAGAGCTCTAGCCGTGTGAGGAGGTTGCCTCTAGGAAACGGCTGGGGAGGAAAGGGAAGATGTACCCTGGACCCCTGCCTCGACCAGAGAAGCTCTGCTTTGAACACTTTCATAAATTCTGTCACTGTTGAAGATATTTTTAAAGAAAAGAGTTTGATCATTATTGACACCTCAGCCTCTTATAAATTAAGCCCAATTTTTATATTCAGGAATCTGATTCACAAATACTAATATAGTTCCTGTTAATCTGATGAATATCATGTTTCTTTAGGTGATTATGTGGTCTCTTTCTATATCTGAATAGATTTTTGTTCATTAGTGATAAGTAGTGTCTGTTGGTAACCAAATTAAATAGATTAATGAAGGGTATTAGTAATTTCATGGACTAATAAATAAATATGTATATTTTAAAATGAAGACTAATGTACCACAAAATGTGTACTCTATTTTCACTAAATTATCCATATTTAAAACTGTCATATATTCTGTGAATTAGTAATGGTAGATATTGGTACAGTCCTTGACTCTTAGGATTTTTGATAGATGACCACAACTACTTGATTTCTATGAAACCATTGGGGTCTAGAAATCTAAGCAGCCATATCATCTATATTTCAAATCTGAAAATAAAGTGTGCTAGGCCCAAGCTTTACAAGTGGCATAAAATTTTAGTTCTCTAAATTCTAATAATATTTGCCACTGTTTTTAAAATTAATTCCTTCAGTTTCTCTTTCTCTCTCTATTGACAGCCCCAAGTGTTCAACTTAGATTCTCAAAGTGAAAATCAAATACTTCATTATATTGATTTATATACCACACTATGAGTGTTTGCTAATTTTGAGAGGAGAAAATATTATTCCTTTTTTATTAAAGGTGTACCAGATTGGAATTTGCTTGCTTTAGTTAGCAACTTTTAGTATAAAATGAAGATTTTTTTCAGTTTAGTCATGAATTTCCTTATTGTAAAACACTCTTTTTAAAACCTGAATTTCCATATGATATATCTTAAAGCCTATTTAATTTGGTCAAAAATTTGTATCCTCCCCTTTATTTTCCTTCCCTTTTTATATGTATTTAACACATTTAACTCATCTATCATGATTCAGACATAGTCGTAGCAGTATCACCTGACGTTAGCTTTTTGTGTTATTCCCTTAAATGCTCAAATTCTCAATATAAATATACTATATACATTGAAAATAATTTAGCTTTACAGAGAATTGTAGGATGTATTAGATGAATGAAGTACTTTCAAGATTCTGATTTCCTACACGTCAATCAAAACCTGAAATAACTGCTTCTCTTTCATCTCTTCAGAGTGAACACATTACATGGGCTACATACATAGTATGAATCCGAATTCCGAAAGCTTATCTTGAAGGCCTCTTTTTAATGATTACCTCCTTTTGGGGGTGGGGAGGCAATTGTAATTACATCTGCACTTTTTCTAAGGATCAAAAATTCCTTGCAGTTTGGAAGATAAATGATTTTTACATAACATTCAAGTATTTTTCTTTATTTTTAAAAGTATAACTATTTTCGGTGTTTGATTTTCACAGTAATGGAAAGGAAGTAAAATACTAGATGTTTCTAAGACTTACGTTCTTGATTTGGGTCTAGAATCAGAAAACTTATTTAACTTTTGACTATGAATCTTCCTAGATTATTTTAATAGTCCAATATATATTTTTTGGTTGAATAGCATTTTTGAAACTTTAAATTTGTTTGCATGTAATATTACTATGGAACTTTAAAAAAATAAACAGTAAATAACAAACAGTTTATTGTTCATGTGGAAAGCATAGACAAAATTTGCAATAGGTTCACCTTTTTTTCTTAAATTGTGATTTTTTTTCATATGTACTTTCAGACCTAAATTTTACAAATTTTACTTATGACTTTTAAAAAATTAATAAAGTCAGATTTAAACAAAATAATATTGATGTGCTATAAACTTACTACAAAATGTTTACACTAATATAAGAAAGAGGTCCCTTGGGATTTTTCTGCTATCTTTCTGGGTATAGTTTAAGACCTTTTAGCTTTTGGTTCCTGAAAAGTTAAACCACATTATATATGGCATTTTAGAATAACCAAGCATTTTTATATAATTTGGGGTTTTCTAAAAATAAAAACCTGAGATTCCTTATGGGAAACCTGTTAAGTATGGGGAGGCTAATAAGATTTTAGGTAATCCATTGAACTAGTTGGCAGTCTTAAAAATTCTGAAAGCTTATCCGGAAGGCCTCTTTAATTGCTTTAAAAAAAAGTGTTACCTGCTGAGACCTGCTGAGATAGTCTTCCATGCTCCCATAAATATATGTAGAATATGTCAAATTATAGAATCATCACATTTTCAGGCAGGAATGCCTCATTTGATCACTTTGGGAAAATAATAGCTTATGATAGTTATGAATAAAATGTTCATTTTTAATTGGATATCTGTAATGATACCATGTGCGGACTTTGTAAATGCTAATTTTTAAATCTTAAATGGAAAATGCTTACGTTGGGAGTCAGAAAAATGCTTAGGTGCAAATACTGGCTGTACTACTTTAATTAGCTATGTATATTTGGATAAGCTAATCACCCTATCCCTCTTTTTCCTCACCTGAAAAAGATTGTTTTAAAGATAAGAGAGAATATACGGAAGGTACCTAAACATTGTCTGGTACACAGCAGGTTTTTAGTAAATAGATGCTACATCTGAGTAACTTTAGTCAAATTATGCTTTAAGTTTTTAGTAAATAGATGCTACATCTGAGTAACTTTAGTCAAATTATGCTTTAAGTCATATGTGAAAATGGCTTTCAGTTTAAGGATTCTTATTTTAATACTCTTTTTTTTTTTTTTTTAGCTGCAAAGGCATTTATTTCTTTTTTCTCCTTTTTCAATTTTATTAAGTAGAATTATTACAGTTTGACTGCACATATACATTATATTGCATGTAAATACATGTATACAATATACTGCACAAATTTTTTTAGTTTACATATATGTACTGATCATTGTTTCTAAGAACAGATTAGAACTTTAGCTTTTTAAACTTACATAGTTATGAAAGGAATAAAGCCAACCACAAAATAAGAATCAATAGAATGTGGTAATCCAATCATAAAGGACAGTCAAATGTGCTTACATATATTCAAGAAATCGATCATCTAAGTTATATTATTTTAGTACTCTTAATTGGTGTTTTAGAAAAAATTTACAATACTTCAGTATACTAAGGTTTAAAGTGCCCAAATCTAATATATGTAGTAGTGTGGTTCTTGGCTTTCAGTACCCTTTGCTTTCATATATTATGCATTGACACTTCTAAGCCTCCTTTCGTATGCAAAATTCAGTCTTTTATACATCACCACACAAACTGATTTAGAATTATAACCTGGTTTGTGCTGATCACTGCCACTGGGGCAAAAGACCAGACATCAATTAGACAGAAAGGGTCTTTCTTACCTTGGCCATCCTACCAACTTCATTACCGTTTCTCCAAGCCAGGGGCTCCTGTCAGACATAAAGGCCTGAATCTTGCTTGTTTGTAAGGGGATAGCTATCCCAGAGAAGTGTCATGTTACTCAGCCCAATCTCTTTTCATCCCAAAGTCACCTCCGAATTCCATTCACTTCTCCTCTCAGTGCCCACCCAGCGGGAAATATTGGGCTGGAAGTAGACAGCTGGTTGAAAACCTTCACCAAGATCACATATGTTTGTGGGTCACAACCCATATAGGCCTCCACCTTTTATTTGGTACTGATGGAAGAAAATTCTTTCTCCACTGTGATAGATATCGTGTGAGTTCTGATGCTTCAAAATTTAAAGATTAAAGGCTGCTTAAATATCTGCCCTAACCTGTGTGGATGGATTAGGGAAGGAGCAGTGACCCAGGGGAGGAGAGATGTCTAAGTCTGCTGGCTCGTTCTTCTGGTGTCACCTGCCTCAGACTGGCACCTGTCAAAGGTCTTACTCATCTATAGGGTCACTAAGACCCTAGGAAACGGTAATTGTAGGTATCAAATTAGAAATTTTATATTTCTAACCCAATCATCCTTTTAATTTGTAAGTCTTTTCAGCATCCAAATGTGTGAAAACACCCTGTATGTAGAGGAAAAGGAAATTATTTCCAAATAAGAACAGAAGACAAAAATCTCCTTTCATTAGTGATTCTTACCAGAACCATTCTTTATCAAGATGGTTATAAAATGATGATTTTCCAGCTCTGGCACTTCCTGCACATTTACTATTCAGCACTGGGGCAAGAGCCCTTTTATGTCTTATTTATTTATCCATCTTTTTATTTATATCGTTTAGTGGTTTAGCTTTATGGATTCCTATTTTTTTTAGTGGTGTATATAGTTCTTAAACATTTTAGTCTCAAGGTCCCTTTAAGCTCTTCACAGTTACTGAAAGAGCTTTGTTTATGAGATATGTATTAATATTTATCATATTAAAACTAAAACAGAATTTTTATTTTTTTATTGAAGTATGGTCAGTTTGCAATGTTGTATCAATTTCTGGTGTACAGCATACTACTTTAGTCATACATATACATACATATATTCTTTTTCATATTCTTCTTCATTATAGTTTACTGTAAGATACTGAATATAGTTCCCTGTGCTATACAGTATAAAGTTGTTTATTTTATATATAGTAGTTAGTATCTGCAAATCTCGAACTCCCAATTTATCCCTTCCCACCCCTTTTTCCCATGGTAACCATAAGTTGGTTCTCTATGTCTGTGAGTCTCTTTCTGTTTTGTAAGTTCATTTGTGGTTTTTTTTTTTTTTTACATTCCACATATAAGTGATATCTTATGGTATTTTTCTTTCTCTTTCTGGCTTACTTCGCTAGCAGTGACAGTCTCCATATCCATTCATGTTGCTGCAAATGGCATTATTTTATTCTTTTTTATGGCTGAGTAGTACACCACAAATTCTTTATCCGGTCATCTGTTGATGGACATTTAGGTGGTTTTCACGTCTTGGCTATTGTAAATAGTGTTGCTATGAACATTGGGGTGCATGTATCTTTTTGAATTAAAGTTGTGTCTGGTTATATGCCCAGGAGTGGGATTGCTGGATCATATAGTAAGTCTATTTTTAGTCTTTTGAGGAATCTCCATATTGTTTTCCGTAATGGCTGCACCAAACTACATTCCCATCAGCAGTGTAGGAGGATTCCCTTTTCTCCATACCTTCTCCAGTATTCATCATTTGTAAACTTTTGAATGATGGCCATTCTAACCAGTGTGAGGTGATACCTCATTGTAGTTTTGATTTGCAGTTCTCTGATAATTAATGATATTGAGCATTTTTTCATGTGCTTATTGGCCATTTGTATGTCTTCACTGGAGAATTGCTTGTTTAGGTCTTCTGCTCATTTTTTGATTGGGTTTTTTTGTCATTAAGTTATATGAGCTGTTTATATATTCTGGAAATTAAGCCCTTGTCAGTCTCATCTTTTGTAAATATTTTCTCCCATTTGGTAGGTTTTCTTTTTGTTTTGCTTATGGTTTCCTTTGCTATGCAAAAGCTTGTAAGTTTAATTAGGTCCCACTTGTTAACTTTTGCTTTTTTTTCTATTGTGTGGATAGACTGCCCTAGCAGAACATTGCTAAGGTTTATGTCAGGTAATGTTTTGCCTGTATTTTCTTCTGAGAAGTCTATAGTGTCTTGTCTTATGTTTAAATCTTTAAGCCATTTTGAGTTTATTTTTGTGTATGATGTGAGGGAACATTCTAACTTCACTGATTTACATTCAGCTGTCCACTTTTCCTAACACCATTTGCTGAAGAGACTGTCTCTTCTCCATTGTATATTCTTGCCTCCTTTATCAAAGATTAATTGACCAAACGTCTGCGGGTTTATTTCTGGGCTCTCTATTCTTAAAACAGAATTTTAAAAAACATTTTTTATTGGGTTATAGTCATTTTACAATGTTGTGTCAAATTCCAGTGTAGAGCACAATCTTTCAGTTAAACATGAACATACATATATTCATTGTCACATTTTTTTTTTTGCTGTGAGCTACCACAAGATCTTGTATATATTTCCCTGTGCTATACAGTATAATCTTGTTTAATCTATTCTACATATACCTGTCAGTATCTACAAATTTTGAACTCCCAGTCTATCCCTTCCCTCCCCCCTCCCCCTTGGCAACTACAAGTTTGTATTCTATGTCTGTGAGTCTGTTTCTGTTTTGTATTTATGTTCTTTTTTTTTTTTTTTTAAGATTCCACATATGAGCGATCTCATATAGTATTTTCTTTCTCTTTCTGGCTTACTTCACTTAGAATGACATTCTCCAGGAACATCCATGTGGCTACAAATGGCATTATGTTGTCATTTTTATGGCTGAATAGTATTCCACTGTATAAATATACCACATCTTCTTTATCCAGTCATCTGTTGATTGACATTTAGGCTGTTTTTATGTGTTGGCTATTGTAAATAGTGCTGCTATGAACACTGGGGTGCAAGTGTCTTTTTGAAGTAGGGTTCCTTCTGGTTATATGCCCAGGAGTGGGATTACTGGGTCATAAGGTAAGTCTATTCCTAGTCTTTTTGAGGAATCTCCATACTGTTAAAACAGAATTTTAAAGTGCTTGTTAATTCATTACAAATAACTCTAATAAATCCATTACATGCTTCCACAAAGAATATATTTTTGATCAGAAATAACTGTACTTTCCAAAACAGAAACATTTAGAGAAAAGAGTAACATTACTTTGTTTTACAAATCCCCCCAGGATGTGGCTTAATAAAAAGACAGCTGGATTTTTCATATCTGTTTCCTCATTCAGTATGTTACTATATCACGGATCATGTAGCCTCTGGAAAACTCCACTGTACATTCATGAAAAAAATGAAAGTAAGAGGGGCAAATAACATCTTAGTATTATTAAATTATGTTTGGCCCCACAGACACCTTAAAAGGGTCATAGGCACCCTGCAGAGCTCCCTATCACAATTTGACAATTGCTGGTCTGTAATTCCTGGATTATTTTGGTGCTCAGATTATCCCAGATTTAGCTAGTGTTAGCGCTTTAAGCTGGCCCTTAAATCCTTGTGACAGGCCCCTAGTATCATTATTATTATTTTTTGAGAACTCTCTTGTTTTGTAGCGTAGCGAGATGTTCCCAGGCTCATTTTGAACCCACCCTGCCATAGGTCTGGAATCAGCTATTTTTCTGAGGGATGCTGGTTTCTTTTGGTGTATAATGGCATAGCCAAGATTTGGGCTCTATGAGTCCTCATTGCTACTAGGGTCTTTGCTCCTATTTATGTAAATAGAACTAGAAAAATATATACATGTATGTAGAAATACATATGTCTGTATATAAATGCATATCTGTCTTATTTATCATAAGTAACTGATGTGTCCAGTTTCGGTCTATCCCACATGGTTCTTTTTTGCTTTTCCCCATTGTGTATTTGTATGTCCTTCCACAGTGAGAACCCTGGCTTCCAGTAACATTAACACGTTTACTCATTTGCTGAATCCTATAATATATCTAAAATAGTTTCAGAATTACCTCGCCCATACCACTACAGAAAATAAACATACTACAAACAGTTCAGGATGTGTTTGCAATTTTTTCCTGCCTGAGACTGAGTATACCTAGTCACGTAGCATGTTCATAAGTTACCTGGTATAGTTCTTTCTTTTCTTTCGCCATTCAGTGTGATTGTTATTAGTCTGAAGTTAAGTTGGGCTTATTTGTTTCAGTTTGCTTTCATTTTCTTTTTTCTTCTTTCACATCCATGTTGACTTAATTTTATTTTTTGAATATATAGAACATTAACATGCTTTCAAACTTATTTAAAAGTATATACTCAGACAAGTGACACTCTTTCCTACTTCTAGGACCTCTGCCCTCTTCTTTCAAACTTAACCTAAGATTATATATAACATAGGATTTTATGCAATGATGGGTTAACACAGTATAAGCAAGACTTTGATGTTCATCAGCCATTTCCCATCGACAACATCCTGGTATGTTGATTCCTATGCCCTGTATCACCATCGTATATGTTGCTGGGCCTATCTCTGTAGACTAGTGTGGTTTCCAAAGTGCGGTCTGCAAGATGACTTAAGAGGGTACAAAGGCAATCTGTTACATTTTTAAAGACATACATCTGTTTTATGTATGTTTGAACACAAAAGTAGTCATTATTTCCTAGGTTTTTCTAGGGTAAGGTAAAAGTGAATATTGAAAAAAAAAGCAAGCCAAATTAAAGAAAAATATTAGAGATATGATACTGTGAAATGTGATAAAAAAATTGCATAACCGGCACTTGAGTGACTGAAGTTTAGAACCCAGCTCTAGATCCTCTTTCCTATGTCTGTGTCCAGGGTTCATGTACTCTATCCCAGAAGCCCAGCAGAACAGGTGATATCTGACTTTTACCTATGTCTGTCATCTATACCCAATACCTGGCAATCTTGCCTTTGTTTCTTCTTTTAACTAGATGGGTTCCATAGTTTTTAAAATAAAGGAGTAGGAAAGCTGCTCTCCTTCTAGGGCAGTTAGCTTATGGCAGCTAGCTTTAAATTTTTTTGAGTTTGGGAAGTAGTATTGTTACTTACACAGTCTTTAACTCCATATACCATTGACCATTATGATCTATCTGAATTCAAACTTTTATTTTGACTATTTTAATTCAGTCTAATATTGTTTAGTATTAAGTAAAACAAAGCATAATAAAACAATATGAGATTTAATTATGCCTTGTTTCACTTAATGCTCATGGAGTACACCACTGTCAGTTGTCTGTTGTTGTGTTAGGATTTATTAAATCTCTATATATTAGACTAAATGTTTCTGTTATTAAGTTAATTTTAAAATGTAAATTGGACCTTAAAATTTTGACACTTGAGAAGTACTTAAATTTGCTCCATTTTCTAGATGGAAATTTTTTTTTTTTTGCTATGGTAAATAGGATTGTCTTTACAACTGTTGTATGAAAGCAAACAGTAAGTTCATAATTTTCATTCCCAGTTGATAAAAATTGTACAAGTAGCATTTATTCCAAAAAATGGAGTAGTTTTAAAACAATTTATTTCAGAGAAAAATCCTATATCTGATTACAAAGAGCTTATTCAGTAAATTAAGGACCTTATTTTGTGTTGCTGAAGAAGTGTACTTGTATTTTAGAAAGCTTTGATGTCATCTGTTCATAAACAAAGGTTTTTTTTCAGCAATTGTCAGCAACTAACTGATGAATTACTCTTCCTGTCTTCCCATATATACATAAATAGGTATGACTTTTGATTTTTATAACTCTTAGGATACCTTAAATGAAGCTTATAGACCTGAGAATAGGAATAAAAAGTTCATTTTTTGTGTCACAGACATACAGATATAATTACTTGGAATATGTATGCATTTAGTGGCACTACTGGGAACGTTAGACCTCTCTATTCTCTCCCTGTGTGCTAAATTTTATTGATGTACACTTAAAAGCTTATAGAACACACATGTACTTTCAGAAGCCCATTTGTTAGCATTTTGTATTTCAGATGATAATTTTCCTTTATGTACTTGTTATTGCCAAAAAGACGTACTTACGTCCTAGTATTTAGGTAAGGACTATATAAAGGACTATATAAAGACTCAGGTATTTTGACTCTTCCAAAGATTTTGGAAATTGCCATGCAAACTTACTTTAGTAAATATAGTCTATGCTAAATTTATGATAACTCTTGTTATTATGATATGTTTACATATGTGTATATAAATAGCATTTTAGTAAAAATACGTGTACATATGTTGAACCTCTGCAATGAAAGTAATGCAGCTGTCATTGTTATCAGCTCCTTTTACCCTGACTCTTCTGCCTACAACCTAGGGACTTTACTACTAATCCCTTGTCCTACTGTATATTTATTGGATAATATAAGCAAAAGGTAATTGCTCTTCATAAAACTTGGAGCACCTCAGTATTAGGATGAAATCAGCCTGATTAAATGAGTCCATAATAAGAGATTCCCTGACCCCATCTTCAGAGTTATTAGCCATTAATGGCTTGTCTGTGAAATCCTAGCCTGTCATTTACTATTACTAACGTAGAGGAAATAAAACTAGCTACTTAGTATTCTTATGCTACCCTTTTGTGGCTTCCTTTCTCCTGCACAGTCACTCCTAGGAGTTTCCTTGTTTACAGTTGAAGGAATTTTTAGCTAGTAGAATTTCAGGTAGTGTAGGAGATTTGTAGGCAACCAAGTCAATTTTTTAAATTATGTCACCCGGTCTATTTAGCATAGTGTAAGATTGGCCAAGGAGTGGGAAGAGAAAGTGGTATTTGATAAGGCTCCGATTTCTCTCCCTGACTGGTCTGATCATTGTTAAGCCATGCCCCTTCTCTCATATTACTTACCAGTGTCTTCTCTGTTTTAGCTTGTATTCCTTGGAGTAGACAGGCACACTTGTTAACTGTTGGTAAATAGAAAGCTTATCTGGTTTCCTCAGGCTCAAAGGTTTAATGACAAAGGAATATGTTTTGAAACCACCATTTTGACAAGGCTGCTTTGAAAGGATATAATCAAGACTTTTTTTTTTAATGTATAGTTGATTTACAATACTGTGTTATTTTCAGGTGTATAACAAAGTAATTCAGTTATATATACTTTTTCAGGTTATTTTCCAGTGTAGGTTATTACAAGATATTGAATATAGTTCCCTGTGCTGTAAAGTAAATCTTTGTTGCTTATCTATTTTATGTATAGTATAGTAGTTTGTATCTGTTAATCCTACACTCCTAATTTATTCCTCCCCTTCCTCCTATTCCCCTTTGGTACCCATAAGTTTGGTTTTTATGTCTTTGAGTGTGTTTTCTGTTTTGTAAATAAATTCGTTTGTCCTGTTTTTTAGATTCCATGTATAAATCATATCATGTGATATTTGTCTTTCTCTGTCTGGCTTACTTCACTTATGATATTCTCTAGGTCCATCCATGTTGCTGTAAATGGCAATGTTTTATTCCTTTTTATGGCTGAGTAATATTTTGTTTTATGTATATATACCACATCTTCTTAAACCAATCATCTGTTGATGGGCACTTGTGTTATTTCCATGTCTTGGCTGTAGTAAATAGTGCTGCTGTTTAAACTTGACTAAGGAGGTGAAAGACTTACATGCTGAAAGTCTTTTTCTAAAACATTGATAAATGAAATTGAAGACAATTCAAAGAAGTGGAAAGATATCCTGTGTTCTTGGGTTGGAAGAACTAATATTGTTAAAATGCCATATTTCCCAAAGCAATCTACAGATTTAATACAATCCCTATCAAAATAACCATGACATTTTTCTCAGAACTAGAACAAATAATACTAAAATTTATATGGAACCACAGAAGACCCAGAATTGCCAAAGCAATCCTGAGAAAAAAGAACAAAACTGGAGCCATAATTCTTCCAGAGTTTAGACAATGCTACAAAGCCACAGTAATCAAAAGCAGTGTGATAGCGGCACAAAAACAGAAAAAGAGATCAATGGAACAGAATAGAGAGCTTGGAAATCAACCCACACATCACAGTCAGTTAATCTACGACAAAGGAAGCAGGAATATACAGTGGAGAAAAGGCAGTCTCTTCAGCAAGTGGTGTTGGGAAAGCTGGACAGCCTCATGTAAATCAGTGAAATTAGGACACTCCCTCACACCATACACAAAAATAAACTCCAAATGGCTTAAAGACTTAAATCTAAGACATGACACCATAAAATTCTTAGAAGAGAACATAGGCAAAACATTCTCAGACATAAATGATAGCAGTATTTCCTTAGATCGGTCTCCCAAAGCAGAAGAAATGAAAGCAAAAATAAATAAATGGAAACTAAAAATGTAAAAGCTTTTGCACAGCAAAGGAAACCATCAACAAAACTAAAAGCAGCCTATGGACTAGAAGAAAATATTTGCAAATGATGCAACTGACAAGTAGTTAATATGCAAAATAAACAGCTCATTCAACTCACTATCGGAAAAACAAACAACCCGATCAAAAAATGGACAGAAGACCTAAATAGACATTTCTTCAAAGAAGACATACAGATAGCCAACAGGCACAGAAAAGATACTCAACTTTGCTAATTATTAGAGAAATGCAAATCAAAACTACAAGGAGGTATCACCTCACACCAGTTAGAATGGCCATCATCAAAAAGTCTACAGATAAAAAGTGCCAAAGAGGGTGTGGAGAAAAGGGAACCCTTGTACAGTGTTTTGGGGAATGTAAATTGGTGCACCACTGTGGAAAACAACAGTCTGGAGTTTCCTTAAAAAACTAAAAATAGAACTAACGTATGATCCAGCAATCACAATCACACTCCTGTGTATATATCTGGAAAAAAATGGAAACACTAATTTGAAAAGGTATATGCATCCCTAATCAAGCCTTTCTGAAAACAGAAGAAAATACCAAATAGTTTTATGTCTTCTTCATAAATTTAAAATATACATTAATCAACCTTTTATTATTATTATTTATTATTAATGATCAACAGTCATTCTCATTTCATCCCTAACCCCTCTCCATCTTTTTCTTTGCTGCTCTCTCTGCTCTCATGTTTTCTACATTGCTGCCATCCTACTCCAGATGTTGATCTCATACCTGAAACTCACCAGTTTGTTGTACTTCATTTAGATTCTCTTGAGAGGTCACTCAGATGGGCCACAGAATTAAACGTGACTTGTTTCCCTTGGGTTTGCCAGTGTACTATGGGGACAGTTAGCAGCAGGGTCTTGTGGTCTACTACATACTTTGTAGGGGCCATAAATTTTTTTAATTAATTCTTGATTGAAGAATAGTTGATTTACAATATTGTGTTTGTTTTAGGTGTACAGCAAAGTGATTGTTATATATAACATATGTCTATGTATTCTTTTTTCTGATTCTTTACCATTTATCATTTATTATGAGATAGTGAATATAGTTCCCTGTGTTACATAGTAAATTGTTATTTTTTAATCTATTTTATATATGGTACTGTGCATCTGTTATTCCCATACTCCCAGTTTATCCCCTGCCTTTAGTAACCATAAGTTTGTCTTCTATGTCTGTGAGTCTGTTTCTGTTTTATAAATAAGTTCATTGTACTATTTTTTAGATTCCATATTTGTGACATCATATAATATTTGTCTTTCTCTGACTTACTTCACTTGGTATGATATTCTCTATGTCCATCCATGTAGCTGCAAATGACATTATTTCATTCAATATTCTATTGTATATATGTACTACATCTTTATCTATTCATCTGTTGATGGACACTTAGGTTGCTTCCATGTCTTAGCTCTTGTAAGCAGTGCTGCTGTGAAAATTGGGGTACATATATCTTTTTGAATGAGAGTTTTTGTCTTTTCTGAATATGTGCCCAAGAATGGGATTGCTGGATTATATGGTAACTCTATTTTTAGTTTTTTAGGAACCTCCATACTGTTTTCCGTATTGAGCCATGAATATTGATTCCTTTGGACAGAAGCAGCAGCCACTGGCACTTCTAATATACTTGCAGAGTTTGAAGCAGTTAAACACTCTGTTATTCATTTAAATGTTTTTTATTGGCCTACAAATTAATTGATTTCTCTTTTTCTATACATAGAATCTAGATTTATTCTACTAAAATTAATTTTGCACACTATGGTAGGAAATTAAAATTTATAAAGTAGTTTAGAAACTGCTTTTTCTAATATACCTAATTCTAAATGGAATCTATTATTTTTCCTGTTAATTCTCTTATCATATGGGGAAGTGTGCAATATCCAAAGAGAAAATATTTCTTTTAGTAACTACTGTGTTATGAGTTCATTTAGAAAGGTAATAATCACTTTTGTCTTATAGGACAAATTATTCGAGAGAAAAGAATTGTGGAAGCAGCAAATAGAAGAGAAATAGACTATGAAGTAGGAGACATCCCAGCAGAATGGGAAGGTAAGTTTCTGCTTTAGTAGTATCTTCTGGAAGGCAAATTGTTTAGATACAAAATCAACAAGAACATACATAATTTCCTATTTATTCTCTTTGCAAAAACTTTTACAACTGCATCAGTGAAACATTTTTTCAACTTTTTTTAAACTCCATTTCTTTGTAAGTTGTGAAGTTTACACATTATAGTAAGGGAATGCATGTATAGAGAAAAGAGCTATGAAGCATTAGCAGTCCTGGGACTGGGGTGAAGCAAACAAAGCTCCTAAGATGCAGAATTGAAGGAGGCACTCACTTTGATGTGCTGGTCCTGCACTTGAAGAACCTCAGGGTTTGAATTCTGTTTCTGGTACTCTCTACCCACATGAACTTGAGAAAGTAACTCATACTTCTCAGTCTTAATTTCCTCTTTTACAAATCGTGGCTAATACTTGCTATAGATACCACTTGGAATATTCGTTCAACTTACAGTAACCCCATTAGCTGACCCCATGTTTAGACAAGGATGGACACTTGCTCCCTGTTAGGACTTTGGAATTAAAGTAAAAAAATCAAAGAGAGAGAAAATAGTAGCAGTCTCTCCATATGGCTGAAAGAAGCATATGAACTCAGTAGCATGTGGGTGACTATCTTTGATCCACTGTCTAAACTTTGCTGCAGAAAAAGGTGATTTACTAAAAAGAAAGTGGAAACCAGTCTGCAAAAAGGAGGACAGTTGACCTTTGAACAACACAGGTTTGAATCAGGTCCATTATATGCAGATTTTTTTTAGTAAATATGTACTACGATATTACACAAACCACGGTCAGTTGAATCTGCAGATGCAGGACGGCAGATATGGAAGTCCAACTGTAAAGTTACTGATTGGATTTTTGACTGCAAGGGGGTCAGTGCCCTTAACCCCTCTGTTGTTCAAGAGTCAACTGTATTCTCGTTCTATTTCTTTGTGAATGAAGTTCAACTGCAAGTCTGCCTTCAAGTTCTTAGTGCCATCCCATATCTTTGTTGTAAATTTCCCCTTTTCCCTTAGCAGTTCTTAGCCTAGTAAGTGCTCAGTAAGTATATATTGAATACATGAAATCTAGCTTGAGTTAGCTTTTGTTATTTTCAACAAAAAGAACCTTAACTAAAATGCCAATACCTATCTTATTATCACTTAACATTTATCAAGTGTTTACCTGTACCTGGTATTATGCCATTGCTTTATAATCATTAATATTGTTTTAATCATCACAACAATCCTATGAAGTAGACACTGTGGTTATACCCAGTGAATAGATTGGGAATCTGAGTTCTAGAGAGATCAGATAAATTGGCTGGATGATAAGCTACACACTGTAAGCAGTAGACCCCTTGCTTCCTGGTGAGTGTAGCATGATACCTTATATATAGTAGTGATAGGGACTGGGTTATTTTTATGTCAGCATATGGGTTTAAATATTTCCCTGGAAATGTCTTTTCCATTTTTCCTTATTAGTTATAAAAATACTAGAACTATGAGGAAGGAACACAAAAATGGGTAGATACTAGAGACTTTTTGAAGAAATACAGACTATAAGCTGGCAACTTCTAGGAATAATTGAGCTTTCTTCTTTTAACAGATTTTCCAGTGTTGTAAGCTATGTTTTCAATTCTCAAATAATGCTTGTGCCTTCCTATAATGAGCCTATTTTATCATTTCTTCCAATGATAGTATGGAATTAAAATGTTTATAGAAATAAATTAAGTTATAAATAAACAAATAGGTAATGACTCATTTTTCAGCCTTTGAGACTTTCAGAGAATTAGAATGAAGTTCTAATGCTTTTTATGGCTCTGTCCTGATCTAGTAATTCAGCATAACTGTCCTGCAGGGCATACCCTTAAAACAAATGTATTAACCAAACACTGAAACTAAAACTATTTTTATAGTGTTGTATATCAATTAAATAAAAAAATAAGAATTCCATACTATAAAAAAGTAAAGTAAAATATAAATAAATACACAAAACATTGTATACAGACAGGGAAAGGAAAAAAACTTTAAAAATAAATAAGTGTCAACCCCAAATGAATCAAAAGTATTTTCAGGTCCAGATGAATATTATATTAGCAGAGTACAAACACCTACAAGCTGTATATCTTGCCATAATATATATTAGACAGTGTGCCCTTTTCATTCATTTGCTTAATAAACATCTATTGAGAACTTCTGAATTCATGGAGTTTATATTCTGGAATGGGAGAATGGGTGGAAGAAAGACAATAAACTAGATAAATAACTATATTGTATGTTAATGGCCACAGAAAATAAAACAGAGAAAGGGAATAGGGACTGTTGGGGAGGGTTTTACAGTTTTAAATAGTGTAAAGAAATGGACTTGTTGAGAAGATGACTTTGGAATAAAGGCAGAAAAAGGAGTTGATCATGCAGATAAGAAGCAGAGGAGCATTCCTAGAGAGCAAGTGCAAAAGCCCTGAGGCATAAGCATGCCCATTTTTTAAGGAATAGCATGGAAGCCAGTGTGACTGGAACAGAGTCAGAGGGAAAGTAATAGATGAGGTTAGCAAAGTAACAGGATGACCAATCTTGTAGGGCCTTAAGGACCATTGTAAGGACTCTGGCTTTTACTCTGAGTGAGACTGGAAGCCACTGGAAGATTTTGAAAAGAGTAGTCATGTGCTCTCAGTTATATTTAACAGGACCACTCTGGTTGCTGCATTGCAGAGAGACTGAGGGGGAATAAACAAAACATGGCGATGGTATTCTCTTGTAATAATTCAGAAAAGAGCTAATTGTGGCTTGGACTAGAGGAACAGTGGGAGTAGAAAGAAGTAGTTGCATTCTGGATCTGTTATAAAAGTAGATCCAAGGAGATTTGCTGACAGATTGGATGTGGAATGTGAGAGAAAGAAGTCGGTGATGATTCTTAAACTTTGGGCCTTACCTGGAAGAGTAGAGTTGTTGTTGCCTGAAAGGGTCAAGACTATGGGAAGAGCAAATTTGCGGGGTGGGGCAGAAATGAGATCAATTTTGAAAATGTGAAACTTGAAATATCTGTTAGACATCCAAGTAGAGATATTAAGTTGTATATAAGCCAAGAATTTAGTGGAAAAGTGTGGGCTGGAGATAAAAGTTGGGAGTTGACAGCAAATAAATGGTATTTAAAAGCCAGGAGGCAAGATGAGATCACAAAGGGAATGTATATAAATAGAAAATGAGACGTTCAGAGACTGACCCCTAGGCTATTCCAAGGTTTAGAGACAATGAAGACGAAAAAGCAGTCAGAGAACTAGGAGAAAAAAGGAAAGGCATCATGTATTGGAAGCCAAATGTCAGGGAGGAAGAAGCGATCAACCAGTCGAATGAAGACTGAGAATTTAATCTTTGCTTTAAGAATGGAGAAGTCAGCGATCCTGCCAAAAATAGAGTGTTAGGAACAAAAGTCTGATGGAGAAAAGCATAGCAAAAGAGTATTTGGAGAGACTGAGTATAGATAATGGTTAGTAGGAGTTTATCAGTAAAAGGAAAGAGTGTTGAGGCAGTACCAGGAGAGGAAGATGGAGCCAAAAGAGGAATTTATTTTGTTTTAAAGAGAGTAATAACTGAATTTTGTAAGAGTGACTAGAGAGATCCAGTTGAAAAAAAGGCATTAATAATGCAGGAGAGAGAAAGTCCTTGAGGAAGCAAGATGGGGACAGGATCTAGTGTACTTGCGGAGAAATTGACCTTTGACAAGAAAGTGGAAAGTTCATCAGGAGTAATAGCAGAAAAGTATACAAACATGGATGCAAGTAGACCAGTAGATGTGGTGGTGATAACTTGTGTAAATTCCCTTTTGATTCCTTCAAGTGAAGCACAGAGAGATTAAATAACTCCCAAAGTACAAACAGCAGCTACAGCCACAATTTGAACCCAAATTGTCTTTCTCCAGTCTTTATTCTTAGTATTATATTACTTCTTAATGATCTGGCTAATAAATTAAGTACAAACTCAAGTCAATATTTGTCGAATGAATGAATTTTAAATCCAAAGTGTATAAGGAAGAGACATTTGGGGGACTTTGCTGACTGGCTGAAAATAGTCCGTTTTAAAAAGACATGGAACGACATACCGAAGCAATTGGTTTCAAACATAAAGAACACTCAGACAAAGTTCATCTATGGGAGATATTACAGAACTAGCTACTGAACAGTCTTACAAAGTTTCAGGGAATGTTTTAAGTTTAATTCATGGCATGATTTGTACTTCTTACATAGACCTCTCAAAAGTTTTATCTTCATAATTCAGATAACATTGTATATTCTATTTGTATTCCTTTTTTGCTGTTTTTTTTATAAGTTTAAGCTTATTTTTTAATAATAATGATAATAAACATTATTGATGAGAACCCTAAAATACGTGCAAGGTAGAATATACTAGGAAGAGACAGAAACATTCTGATCCAGTGTTTCTTTTTAATGGAACATTAAGCTTTACTTATAACACATACTCATTAAAATGTGAGAATAACATTTCAGAATAAAGTCAGGTAAAAATTACTTTTTTAGACATATTAAAATATACCTGCCTATCATTAATAAAATTAGTAAGGATCATCTCAGCATAAAATGTCATATGATCCTTTTATTGCTTTATTGTTGTTAAATAATAATTAACATGTTTTTCTCAAGCCGTAGGAACTCCCTACCAAGAATTTTCAAAGTTAACTTTATAAAATAATACAGGGCATGATGATATTCTGGTCCCAGCATCAGAAGACATGGGTTATGCTCAGGTTTTATAGTGGCCATTTTTACCACTATGATTATTGGATCAAACCTCTCTGCTTTTCATCTGTAAAATTAAAAGGCTGGGTTCAGGATCCTTTAAAGCCCTATCTGTCTCTAATATTCTATGATTATGTGACTCTACGTATCTCTAATCAAATTATGTCCCAACCCAGAGTCTCTGGACCTACTGTTCAACCAGATTGCCTGTCTGGGAATTATTGAGAGTTGATTGTGATCTCCTTCATTAGATGATAGGATAGCTACATATATTAATTATCAATTGCTATGTAACAAATTACCCCAAAAGTTAGAGGCCTAAAACAACAAACATTTATTACCTCAGAGTTTCCATGGGTCACCTAGGCATGCCTTAGGTGAATCTTCTGGCTTAGGGGATCTCACAAGGCTACAGTAATCTCAAGCCTCCTCTCAGGGCTCATCAACTTTCGAGCCCATTCACATGGCTTCATCATGCCATAGAAGATCTACTTCCAAGCTCATTCAAATGGCTATTGCCTGGTTTCAGGTTCTTCCTGGCTATTTGACTAAGGGAGTTAGTCGCTTAATAACTGTAGCTTTGTAAGTCTTAGTCAGGTACTGTTAGTCCTCCAACTTCATTATTCTCTTTCAAGGTTGTTTTGGCTATCCTCGATTCTTTGCATTTTCATATGGATTTTAGAATCATTTTGTTAATTTCTACAGAAATGCCTCCTGGGCTTTTGGTTGGGATTATGTTGAATCTATAGATCACTTTGCAAAGAAAATTAACATTTAAAACTGACATTTTAACAATAAAGATCTTCTGATCCCTGGACATTGTATATCTCTTAATTTAGGCCTTCTTTAATTTCTCTCATCAAAGTTTGTACCTTTTATTGTACATATATGACACATCTTTTGTCAGATTTATCCCTAAGTGCTTTATATTTTTGATGCTATTGTAAATGATGTTTTTTCCATTTTAATTTCTGATTGTTGCTATCAAATATTTCAGTAGGTTTTTGTATATTGATATTGTATCCTGTGACTTTGCTAAACTCAATTATTAATTATACCTTTTTTGTCAGTTCCATCAGATTTTCTACATAGAGGATTATGTTCTCTGTGAATAAAGACATTTTTATTTCTGTCCAACCTGGATGTCTTTAATTTATTTTAATCTTGCCTATTTGCATTGACTAGAACCTCCAGTAAACTCCTGATAGGATAGATAAGAATGGACTTTTCTTTTTTAATTTTAACTATAGTTGATTTAAAATATTGTTAGTTTCAAGTGTACAACCTGATTCTTTTCCATTATAGTTTATTGCAAGATATTGAATGTAGTGCCATGTGCTATACCGTAAATCCTTGTAATTTACTTTATGTATACTGGTGTGTATATGTTAATACCATACTCCTAATTTATCCCTCACCCTCCTGTTTCCCCTATGGTAACCATAAGTTTGTTATCTTTGTCTGTGAGTCTGTTTTTGTCTTGTAAATAAGTTGATCTGTGATTTTTTTTTTTAGATTCCACATATAAACGATATATTTGTCTTTCTCTGCCTGACTTACTTCACTTAGCCTGATAATCTCTAGCTCCATCCATGTTGCTGCAAATGGCAATATTTCATTCTGTTTTATGACCGAGTAGTATTCCTGTGTGTGTGTGTGTGTGTACTGCATCTTCTTTAGCCAGTCATCTTTTGATGAACATTTAGGTTGCTTCCATGTCTTGGCTATTGTGAATAGTGCTGCTATGAACACTAGTGTGCATGTTCATAGAGTTTTCATCTTTTCCAGATACGTACACAGGAGTGGGATTCCTGGATCATATGGTAACTCTATTTTTTGTTTTCTAAGGAAACTTCAGACTGTTTTCCATAGTGACTGCACCAATTTATATTCCCATCAACAGTGTACAAAGGTTCCCTTTTCTCTACACTTTTTCTGGAATTTATTATCTGTAGACTTTTTGATAATGGCCGTTCTGACCTGTGTGAGGTGGTACCTCATTGTAGTTTTATTTGCATTTCTCTAATAGTTAGCAGTGTTGAGTATCTTTTCATGTGCCTTTGACCATCTGTATATCTTCTTTGGAGAAATGTCTTTTTGGGTCTTCTGTCCATTTTTTGATTGAGTTTTTTTTGCTATTGAGTTATGTGAGCTGTCTGTATATTTTGAAAATTAAGCCCTTGTCGGTCATATCATTTGCAAATATTTACTCCTAGTCCATAGGTTGTCTTTTAGTTTTGTTGATGGTTTCCTTTGCTGTGCAAAAGGTTGTAAGTTTGATTAGGTCCCATTTGTTTATTTTTGCTTTTATTTCTTTTGCTTTGGGAGACTGATCTAAGAAAATATTGCTATGATTTATGTTTGAGAATGTTTTGCTTATGTTCTCTTCTAGGAGTTTTATGGTGTCATGTCTTATATTTAAATCTTTAAGCCATTTGAAGTTTATTTTTTGTATATGGTGTGAGGGAGAGTTCTAACTTCATTGTGGCTGTCCAGATTTCCCAACACCACTTGCTGAAGAGACTGTATTTTCTCCATTTATATTCTTGCCTCCTTTGTTGAAGATTAATTGACCATAGGTGTGTGGGTTTATTTCCAGGATGTCTCTTCTGTTCCACTGATGTCTGTGTCTGTTTTCATGCATTCCAGTACCACTCTGTTTTGATTTCTGTAACTTTATAATATTGTCTAAAGTTTGGGAGGATTATACCTCCAGCTTTGTTCTTTTATTCTCAGGGTTGCTTTGGCAATTCTGGGTCTTTTGTGGTTCCATATAAATTTAAGTATTATTTGTTCTAGTTCTGTGAAAAATGCATGGATATTTTCATAGGGATTGCATTAAATCTGTAGATTGCCTAGGGGAGTATGGCCATTTTAAAATATTAATTCTTCCAATCCAAGAGCAGGGGCTGTCTTTCCAATTCTTTGAATCATCTTCAGTTTCCTTTATCAATGTTTTATAGTTCTCAGCATATAGATTTTTCACATCCTTGGTTAGGTTTAGACCTAGGTATTTTTTTTAATGTGATTTTAAATGGGATTTTTTACTTTCTCTCTCTGATAAGAATAGACATTCTTGCCTTGATCCTGATATTTTATTCTTTTTATATCTTTTGATTGGATTATCTAAAATTTTGTTTAGAATTTTTTATATCTGTGTTCTTGAGGAATACTAGTTAGTAATTCTTTTTCTTGTAATATCTTTGCTTGGTTTTGGTATCAGGATAATACTGATCTCATGAAATGGGTTTGGACATATTTCTTCTCCAAAATTCTGTAAGTATTTACAGTAAGTATTTGTGTAGAGTTAATATTACTTCTTCTTTAAATGTTTGAAAGGCTTCACCAATGATGCCATCTGGGCCTGGAATTTTTAACTACAAATTCAGTTTCTTTATTAGACAAGATATTCAGGTTATCTGTTTCTTCCTGAGAGACCTTTGGTAGGTTGTATTTTTTAAAGAATCTGTTCATGTCATCTAAGTTTCCACATTTTTTGGCATAAAACTGACCATAATGTTCCCTTATTGTTTTTCATATCTTCAAATTCTGTATGGTGTTACCTTTTTTATTCATTGTTGTTATGGCTGAATTGTATCCCCTCCAATTCTGTGTTGAAGTCTTAGCCTCCAGTACCTCAGACTATATTTAGAGACAGTCTTTAAAGAGGTAATTAAGTTAAAATGAGGTCCTTGGGATGGGTCTTAATCCAGTATGACTAATATCCTTAGAAGAAGAGGAGATTAGGACACAGACATGAACAGAGGGAAGACTATGTGAAGGCTCAGGGAGAAGATTACAATCTACAAGCCAAGGAGAGAAGCCTCAGAAGAAACCAACCATGCCAACACCTTGGTCTCAGACCTACAGTATCCAAAATTGTGAAATAATAAATTTCTGTTATAGCACCAAATCTGGGATACTTTGTTATGGCAGCCCTAGTAAACTAATACATCAGTTCTGAGTATTGTTTATGATTCAGTTTTATTTCTTTTTGTGGGTTATTAGCTTTGTCTCCTTGTTTTATTACTTTCATGGTTGCTTTAGGTTTTATAGACTGTATCTTCAACATATGAAAGTCTTTCTTTGTGTAATTATTCTGCTTCATGTAGAGAGCAAGAACCTTACAAAAGTATACCACCATTTTTTCTTTCTAACACTTCCATTATTATTGTCATATATTTTAGTTCTACATATGTTACAAACTACACTGTACATCATTTTTATTTAAATAGTGAACTAGCATTTAGAGATATTTAATTAATAAGAAAAATATATTTATCCATATTGTTACCATTTCTAATGCACTTCATTCATTCTTGTAGATCCACATTTCCATCTGGAGTCAGTTTCCTGTAGTCTGTAAGGCTTCCTTTAACATTCTTTAAATGTTAGTCTGCTGATGTTGAACTCTTTCAGCTTTTATATGTTTGAAATACATTTTTAAAGATAGTTTAAAGATATTTCTCTGGATGTGGTATTTAGGTTGATAGTTGCTTTCCTTTCAGTAGTTTAAAGATACTCTACCTTATGCAGTTTCTGTCAAGAAATCTGTTGTCATGCTTATCTTTATCCTTCTGTATGTAATGTATATTTTCTTCTTTAGCTGTTTTAAAGCTTTTCTTTTTTTAACTGATTTTGAGCAATTTGATTATATGTACCATCATTTAGTCTCTTGTGTTTGAAGTTTTTGAACTTCTTAGACCTGTGGACTTAGTTTCCATCAAATTTAGAAAAATTTTGACTGATAGTTCTTCAAATATTTTTTTTCCTATATCCCTTTCTGTCCTCTCTTTTGGGTACTCAGTTCACAATTTTAGGCTGCTTGAAGTTGTGTCCTAGCTCATAGATGTTCTGTTCACTTGTAAAGACGTTTTACTCTTTGAATTTCAATTTGTATAGTTTCTCTTGCTGTATCTTCAAGTTCACTAATCTTTTCTTTTACAATATCAAATAACCATTAATCCATCCAGAGTATTTTTCATTTCAGACGTTGTAGTTTTCATCTCTACAAGTTTGATATGGGTCTGTTTTATACCTTTCAGGGCTCTACTTAACATGTTCCATCTTCCTTTAGCTTTTTGAACATATGGGGCACAGTTATAACAGTTTTAATGTTCTTGTCTGCTAATTCTACCATCTGTGTCTGTTTTCAGTTGGTTTTGGTAAGTTGATTTTTTTCCTACTCAATATGGGAAGTATTTTCCTGCTTCTTTGTTTGCTCGGCAATATCTGATTGGATGTCATACATTTTGAATTTTTGCCTAGTTGGATACTGGATATTTTTATATTCCTGTATATATTCTTAAGCTTTGTTCTGAGACACAGTTAAGTTACTTGGAAACAGTTTGATCCTTTCAGAGCTGACTTTTAAGATTTGTTAGGTGGGACTAGAGCAGAGTTAATCTAGGACTAATAATTCTGCACTATTGATGCAAATCATTTCTAAGCACTCTACTCTGACCCATCAATCATGAGGTTTTCCACCCTGAGTGGTGGGAACTGACATTAGTCTTGCCCCTGTGTAAAACCCGAGTACCGTTCCTTCTGGTATTTTCAAGTGGTTCCCTTCCTGACCTCAAGAGTTCCTCATTCACATGATTTGTGCTCTGCTGACTACTTGGTCCTCTGCTAATCTTCATCCAAAATGTGCTCTTTGTGTAGCTGTCCCGTTTGGCAGTCTATCCTGTGAATTTTAGTCATCTTGGTCTCCCTAGACTCCCAGCTCCATCTCCATAATTTAGGTAGTATGGCAAATTTTGTCCAGAACCCTTCCCTGTGCCACAGCCTAGAATCTCTCAAAGCAGTAAGCTGAGACAACTGTAAGGTAACTTTTGTTTATTTAACATTCTCAGGGACCACTGTATTTGTTACTCGATGTCCACTGTCTTAAAAATTGTTGTTTCACATAATTTGTCCCAGTTGCTCCATCTTGGCTGGAAGCAGAAAGCAGCTTTCTTTCAGTTAGCTTAATGCATTTGAGATTCATTGTGTGCTTGCACGAATCAGTAGTTTATTCCTTTTTATTGCTGAGTAGAAGTCTATCATATTGATATACCAGTTTGTTTATATATTCACCATCTGAAAGACATTTGGGTCATTTACACTTGATAGTAATTGTTAAGTGGAGCCACTGTGCCATCTGAATATCTTCTTTTTGACCAGATAGTTTTTATTTGATTGGCTTTTTTCCTATTTCTTTAGTTTTTAGAGTTCTTTATATATCCTCGATATAAGTCCTTTACCATCTATGTGATTTGCAAATATTTTTTTCCCAGTCATTTTCATTCTCTTCATAGTGCATCTTGAAGAGCACACATTCTTAATTTTAACGAAGTCAAATTTGTGATTTTTTATGCATCATCATGCTTTTTCTGTCATATATAAGAAATTTTTGCCTAACCCAAGCTCACAAATACTTTATTTGATGATTTCTTCTAGAAGTTTTAGAGTTTAGGGTTTTATATTTATGCTTATGATCCATTTTAAATTAAATTTTGTATATGGTGTAGATATCAGTCAGTTTTATTTTTTATATGGATATCCAATTTTTCCAACACTATTTTTATTGTATTAAAATACACATAGCATAAAATTTACCATCTTAATCCTTTTTAAGTATACAGTTAAGTGGTATTAAATACATTCACATTGTTGTGGAGCCATCATTACTCTCCATCTCCATAATTCTTTTCAGTATGTAGAACTAAAACTCTATACCTATTAAACAATAACTCCCCATTCTTCCTTCCACCTTAGCCCCTGGTAGCCATTCTCTGTCTTTATGATTAGGATTACTCTCCCAGGACTGTGTTTTTAAATGACCATCTTTTTTTCCATTGAACTGTCCTTGCACCTTTGTCAAATGTAAGTTGGCTATGTATGTGTAGCTCTATTTCTGCATTCTCTATTCTATCCATGAATCTGTGTCTGTCCTTTTCCCAGTGCCACACTGTCTTTATAATTGAGGCTTTGTAATAAGTCTGAAAGTAAGATAATTTTTGCCCTCCAACTTATTTTTCAAAATTGTTTTACTTAGTCTGGGCCCTTTGTTGTTACATATGATTTCTAGTATCAGCTTATTCAATTACTACAAAATATTCTAGGGTTTTGATTGGAATGCATTGAATCTGTAAGTCAGTTTAAAGAAGATTAAGTTTTCTAATCTATGAATGCAGGCTATTCTCTCCATTTCTTAGCTTTTCTTTCATTTTTTTATATCAGTAGTCTTCATAGTTTTTAGCTTACAGATCTTGCACATATTTTATTTAATATATAAGTGTTTCTTAATTTTAGGGGCTATTACTAATTGTTTTAATTTCAGTTTCAAATTATTTAGTGGTAACACATAGAATAATGATTGATTTTTGTACATCAACCATGTTCCTTACATACCTTACTAAATTCATATTTTAGTTTATTATGCATATACATATATATATTCTTTTTCAGATTCTTTTCCATTATAGGTTGTTACAAGATATTGAATATAGTTCCCTGTGCTATACAGTGGGTCCTTGTTATTTCTCTATTTTGTATATAATAGTGTGTATCTGTTAATCCCAAACTCCTTTCTTTTGTATGTCTGTAAGTCTATTTCTGATTTGTAAATAAGTTCATTTGTATCATTTTTTTAGATTCCACATGTAAGTAATATTGTATAATATTTATCTTTCTCTGACTTACTTTTCTGACCTACTTCACTTAATATAATCTCTAGTTCCATCCATGTTACTGCAAATGGCATTATGTCATTCATTTTCATGGCTGAGTAATATTCCGTTGTATATTTATGCACTACATCTTCTTCATCCAGACATCTACTGATGGACATTTAAGTTGCTTCCAGGTCTTAGCTATTGTAAATAGTGCTGCTATAAACATTGGGGTGCATATATCTTTTCAAGTTATAGTTTTATCTAGATTATATGCCCAGAAGTGGGACTGTTAGATAATATGGTAAGTTTATTTTTAGTTTTTTAAGGAACCTCCATACTGTTCTCCATAGTGGCTGTACCAGTTTACATTCCTATCATCAGTGTAGGAGGGTTCCTTTTTCTTCACACCCTTTCCAGCATTTATTATTTGTAAAACTTTTTAATGATGGCCATTCTGAATGGTGTGAGGTGATTCCTCATTGCAGTTTTGATTTGCATTTTTCTGATAATTAGCCATGTTGAGTATCTTTTCATGTGCCTGTTGGCCGTCTGTCTGTCTTCTTTAGAGAAATATCTGTTTAGGTCTTCTGCTCATTTTTTGATTGATTTGTTTGTTGTTTTGATATTAAGCTATGTGATCTGTTTATATATTTAGGAAATTAATCCCTTGTTGGTCTCATCATTTGCAAATATTTTTTCCCAGTCCGTAGGTTGTCTCTGAGATTTGTTGATGGTTTCCTTTGATGTGCAAAAGCTTTTGTTTAATCATGTCCCATTTGCTGATTTTTGCTTTTATTTCCATTACTCTAGGAGGTGAATTGAAATAAATAATACTATGTTTTATGTCAAATTTTGCCTATGTTTTCCTCTAGAAGTTTTGGCATATCCAGTCTTTCTTTTAGATCTTTAATCCATTTTGAGTTTAATTTTTAGTTTACCATAGACTGTTTTGAAGGTTGCTTATATAAACAATTTCTCCTTTATTCTAGTGTATGTTTTTCCTTGCCTTACTGCACTGCTGATTGAAAGTGTACAGGAGGGTACACATAGGTTATATGCAAATACTGTGCGATTTTATATAAGGGAGTTGAGCATATGTGGACTTGGATAACTGTGAGAGTCCTGGAATCAACCCCCCGTGGGTAGCAAGGGATGACTGTACTTTAAATCATCTCTAGATTACTTATAATACATAACACAATGTAAATGCTATGTAAATAGTTGCCAATTCGTGACAAATTCAAATTTTGCTTTTTGGAACCTTCTGGAATTTTTTTTCCAAATGTTTTTGGTCCATAGTTTGTTGAGTTTGTGGATACAGAACCTGTAGATATGGAGGGCTGACTGTAACACATTTTGTTTATCCATTTCTTCACCATTGGGCATTTAGGTTGTTTCCACCTTTAGGGTATTGAATAATGCTGCTGTGAACATAAGTGTACCAATATCTGTAGATTTAAATTTATTATCTAAATAGTTGCGGCAAATTTAGATGATCTGAAAACTCCATGTAAAAGGTAGAAATTGTCAGGATAATATAGAAGCCAATATATCAAACAAACTGACTTAATTGATATTTATAGAACACTCCACTGAATAATTACAGAATACACTTTTTTTTTTCATATTCACGTGAAGCATTCACCAGGATAGGCTACATACTCCTTCCAAAAAGTGGGAGGAAGGTATACTTTTCTACTTATTTTATGAAGCCAAATTCACCATACCAACTCCTGACAGAGACAATAAAAAGAATACTACAAACCAATATCTCACATAAACATACAGGCAGAAATCACTAACAAAATATTAGCAAACTGAACCCTACAATAATAGAAAGGGTAATATATCATGACCATGTAGAGTTTGTCCCAGTAATATAGATTCATTTAACATTTGAAGATTAACATCTCCCCATTTCCCCCACCTCCCTGCCCCTGCTCACCACCTCGCTGCTACTCTCTGCTTCTATGAATTTGACTTTTTATGCTCTACATAAAAGTGAAATCATGCAGTATTTTTCTGTGTCTGGCTTATTTCATTTATCCTAATGTCCTTCAGGTACATCCAGTGTTGTCACAAATGGCAGATTTTTTCTTTTTTAAGGTCAAATAATATTCCTTTGTGGATGTACATACCATAGTCTTTTTATTCATTCATCTGTAAATGGACACAAGTCATTTCCATATCTTGGCTATTGTGAACAACTGCAATGAACATGGAAACACAGATATTTCTTTGAAATAGTGATTTCGTTGCCTTCAAATATATACCCAGAACAGGCATTGCTATATCATATAAGTTTTTTATTCTTTTTTTGGTTTTGGTTTTGGTTTTTTGTTTTACTTCTTTTGAAGAACATCCATACTCTTTTCTATAATGGCTGTACCAATTTACATTTCCACCAACAGTGCACAAGGGTTTCCTTTTCTCCATATCTTCACCAATAGTTATCTTTTGCCTTTTTGATAATAACCATTCTAGGAGGTATGAGATGATATCTAATTGTGGATTTTATTTGCATTTATAGTCAGCATATTAATAAAGTAAAGGAGAAAAACAATAAGTTAATTCAAGTTGGTACAAAAAAATGTTTTGACAAAATTCAACACACATTCATGATTAAAAATCTTCACAAACTTGGAATGGGAAGTTCCTCAACCTAATAAAGGACGTTAAGAGGGGAAGAAATTTTTAGATAACCTCATCTTTAATGATGAAAGAGCACGTTCCCCTAAAATTTGAAATAAAACAAGAATAGTTTCTCTCACTATATTTATTTCATATTATTCTGGAAAATCAAAGTTAGTATACTAAAGCAAGGAAAAGAAATAACACAAATACAGTTTGGAAAGGACAAAGTAAAACTATTCACAGATGACATGATTATGCGTGTAGACAATCTAAAAAAAATCTGTAAAAAATTAATGAATTTAGAAGTTTTCAAGATATAAAGTCAATATGCTAAAATCAGTTTTTATCTGCATTCTAATATCAAACAGTTACTAAGTAAAATTTTCAATTATATCATTTCAAATATCATTAAAACATGAAGCATTTAGGTATAAATTTACAAATATATGTCTCTAAGACCTGTACATTGAAAAAATACAAAATATTGCTGAGAGAAGTTAAAGACCTAAATAAATGGAGAGATTTGTAACGTCCATGAATCAGGAGTCAGTGTTTAAAAGATATTATTTTGCCTCAAACTGATACATAGATTTAGTGCTTTCCCAATCAAAATGCTCACAGGTTGTTTTTTTTTTAAATGATATATTGATTCTAAATTTTATATTAAAATTAAAAGGACCTATAACACCTACAATATTTTTTAAAAAGAAGAGTAAGATTAGAAGATTTAACTTTAAAAAGCTACATTTATTAAGATAGCTTAATACTGTTATAAGGATAGATATAAAATTAATGGGAACTAAATTGAGAGTCCAGAAGTATTCCTATCCCTATATGGTCAATTGATTTTTTTTTCAATGAAAAAAGGAAATTCTTTTCAATAGCTAGTGTTGAATAACTGGATTTTCATATGGAAAAAAATAATCTCTGATCTTGACCTCATTTTATCTCTAAAAACTTAACTTGAAATTGATCACAGACCTGAATGTAAAGTTAAAACTTATAGAAGAAAACTTGACAAATTGTTTCAATCATGGGATAGTCAAAGAATTAGGACAGACACACACACACACACACACACAAATATAAAAGAAAAAAATGATGAATTGGGCTTCACCAAAATTTTAAAAATTCTATTCTTTAACAAACCTTTGAGCACATGAAGAGACAAGGCAGATGGGGAGAAATTTTGCAATACGTATCTGATACAGAACGCATCAGAATATATGAAGAGCTCTCATGACTAAATAATCAGACAAACATCAGAATTTTAAAAGTGTGCAAAAGATTTGAAAAGACATTTCAACAAAGAAGATATATAACATCAGTAGTCATCAATGAATACAAATTAAAAACATCATGAAATACCACTAGATTGGTTAGAATTTAAAAGATTGACAATATAAACTGTTAATGAGGATATAAGGCATCTGAAACTTTCATAAATTTCTGGCTGGAGTTTAAAATGGTACAACTACTTCAGAAAACAGTTTTGTCAGTTCTTTATAAATGTAAATATACACTTACCCTATAACCTGGGGATTCTACTAAGTATTTACCCAGAGATACAAAGAAATAAGTCTTCTCAAATACTAGTACCCAGATTTTCACAACAGCTTTATTAATAACAGCCAAAAACTGAAAACCACCCAAGTGGTGAGTGGATAAACACATTGTCATTCTTACATACAGTAGCACATTACACAGCAATGAAAAGAATAAACTACTGCTATGCTCATTGTATTTATTGTTTATTGCTTCATATTAATATTACCACAAATTTAGTAGCTTAAAATGACACACTTTTATCATCTCCCATTCCTGTAGTCAGGAGTCCAGGCAGAGCCTAGCTGGGTTCTCTACTTAGGATCTCACTCACAAGGCTGCAGTCAAGGTGTCAGCCAGGGGTGCATTCTCATCTGGAGGCTTAAGTGTAGAAGGATCCACTTTCCCAAATGTGTGGTTGTTGGCAGAATTCATTTCCTCACAGTTGTAGGACTGTGAACTTCCATTTTTTTTTTTGCTTGATGTAGGCCAGAGACCACAGTAACCTTGTAGAAATCACCAGCAGTTTCTTGCCATGTGAGATTCCCAACAGGACCATCTTTTTCCTTGTAGCCAGCAGGGGAGAGAGAGAGAATCCAGCTAGATGGATGCTATCATTTTACATAACATAGTCATGTAATTACACACGTCCTGTCACCTTTGTCATGTTTTGATCATTGTAAGTCACACATCCTGTTCTCACTCAAGAGGAAGAGATCATACGAAGACATGATCACCAAGAGGTGGAGGTTGCAGTGGCTATCTTCAGAGTCTCTTTTCTGTACATAGTAACATGGATTAAGAACATTATGTTGAGTAAAATAAGCTCTATGCAAAAGTGTACATACTACTGTTAATTACATGAAATTGTAGATAAGGCAAAACTAATCAACAGTGACTTTTTCACTCATTGAGGGCTCTGGGTGAGTTAAGATGGGTGCTTTCATGCAGTCAGACATTAGGAAGCTTTTGAGGGTGATGGAAATATGCTATATACTGATTGTGGTGCTGCTCACAAGGTTGTATGCATTTGTCAGAACTCACAGAATTGCTCACTTAAAATGGTTTCACTGTATTGCAGACTATTGATAACTGATCTATAATTTTAGTTTTAAATGGTCATTTACTGAATCTGGTGATAAATGTCTCATTTACCTTAACCCCTGTTGGCAGTGCTTCTAAAAGTGTATTAGCCATTTTCAGTGCCTGTGGAGATTTGAAGAACATACGCTTCATGAAATATTTTCCTGCCTGCTTCTTGTAGTCTGTATTAATGACTAATGGGAGCTTTAACTTGCATGCTCACTTTTATGCTCATTATAGTGTGTTACATTCCAATAAGAGTATTAAAGTTCAATGAAAATCTCATGCATTCTGATGAGAATGCAAATGAACATTGATGAAAGAGTGCTAGGGTCTTAAGGCATAAACTATCCAGTTATCTTACTAAATTCTGTTCAAACAATGGTTACATTATAATGAAGACCAATACAGAATCCACCATACAGATATAATTAGCAATGGCAAAATCATTATATAATTTATAATTGAATAGAGGTTCGGTTCCAAATTGTTCCAAGGTTAAAAAAAAGAAATGTAATGATTTGATATTATTGCTTATTTCTGTTCCTTCCTCTGCCTAACCTTTGCCAACCTTCAGCAGGACATTTCCTTTGTTGTATGTAATGACTGGGAAACTAGGTATGATTATATAAATGAGTGATCACGTTGGAAATTTCCATCTGTAACCTTTATTGGATACATAACAGTGAACAGGCATCAACCATCATCTCAAGACATTTCAAGTATCTGGTTATTGTAGAATTATAAATATACAAACTTATTTCAACAATTGCATTTATCTATCTAAACAAAAATCTTTTTCCTTGAGCCATTTAAAACAAAACTAAAGGAAGCCCTTATATCTTTCCTTAGAGAATAGTGTCTCATATGAGTGAATAGTCTAGGTGGTACTAAATGCATTATGTGGGTTATACTACATTTTTACACCTATGAATCAATTTTATAAAAAATTTATTCATAACCAGTAAGCTTTAAAAAACACATGTCAGAGTTTTCTGAACCTATTAATCTACCTTGGGATTTTAAAAAGTTACTTGGATCTTATTGAAGTATTTTTCTTTTTCCAACCTTACAAAAAAACTGAAAATGCTATTTTATAGACTCATCAGTAAGACAAATTGTTGTTTTTCTTATTGTGATAGTAAGTGTACATTGTACCATTATACTTTTTTGTGCATGATCTAATGCCGATGGTATATGTTTATAGACTCTAGGATACATAGCAGTCATTGGTAAAAAGTATGATAGTTAATAATGGGTTTTTTAAAACATTT
Organism: Camelus dromedarius; assembly: GCF_036321535.1. Lineage (NCBI taxonomy): Eukaryota > Metazoa > Chordata > Mammalia > Artiodactyla > Camelidae > Camelus > Camelus dromedarius. The sequence continues at coordinate 40,324,340 of NC_087438.1, forward strand.
TTTATTGAGTTATAGTCATTTTACAGTAATGGTTTTTATTTTAGATTATATGAAAGTGTTTTTGAATCAAGGTATATAGTTGTTGCTAAAAGGATTATACATAATGGTAGCCCTAGCACAGGAGTTGGCAAACTTTTTCCTTAAAAGGCCAGATGGTAAATGTTTTAGGCTTTGTGAACCATATGGTCTTTGTCACAGCTACTAAACTCTGCTGTTATAGCACAAAATATAATAGATCATATGTAAATAAATAAATGTGATTGTGTTCCAATAAAACCTTACCTATGGACACTGAAATTTGAATTCTATTTAATTTTCACGTGTCATGAAACATTGTTCTTTGTTTGTTGTTTTTTCCAACCATTAAAAAAAAAACAACTGTTGGCTGAATTTTGCTTGCAGGCTATAGTTTGCCAGCCCTTGTCTTAGCAGTTGATTTTTCTGAATTAACTTTCTGATCTAAATTAGAACTGCAGATTTATTACTTAAAACCTTTTAGAGGTATATGGCTCATGGTTGAATTGTTTTAAAAGAAACCTCTTTCTTGGGAAAAAAATGCTCATAAATATAGGTAACTCATTTTTATTTTGACCATAAAGAAGCAGTTGAAAAATTCCAAAACCACTTGTTTCCTTGATTGTACAGAGGAATCTTGCTACTGGATTTTCTAATACAGGTCAAAATCCCATTACAATGAATATTTTCATAGTGGAAGTATTTTATAGTGGAAGTATTCATTCAACAGCTGTATTTAAGTACCTACTCTTTCGAGGCATTTAGATGGTAGAAAAATAAATCTCCTGTGGATGCATTCTGCCTTTGACAGCCTTTCAGCCTAACAAGGAATATAAAACCTGTGCAAGTTGTGGCTAAAAATGGACCAAATAGAGATGGAAGCCAATAAGAAGAGAATGCAGAAAATAATAATAGGGATAGAAGTTCAGAAATAGGAATAGAGAAAGCAAAACACTGGGACTATATTAAAAATACATGTATGAGGTCAGTGCAAGAGAGAACAGAGCAGGGAGAAATCGCTAATCACAGGCCCACAACTGGATGTTGTTCTTTCTGCTCCTACAATCGCTTACTACTGTGCTTGTCATGAGGACAGGCTCTGGTACTCTTACTTGGATGACAGAAGGCAGGCTGATGGAGCTAGCTGGTCAAAAGAGAAGGTGGCTGGTGAATGGACAGACTCAGATTTTAGAACCAGTTCAACTAGTGTTTGATTCTCAGTCTGTTACTTAATAATTATGTGAGTTTAGGCAAGTTGCTTAATCTTCCTGAACCTCACTTTCCAAAATGGTAAGATGGGATCAATAATTCTTGTTTCCTGACATGTAGTTAACATTCCTCTTCCTACTTTAGTGTTCTTTGCTTGTTGCTTACTGAAGTTGAGACACTGCTTAGTGGAGAATGGGTTGTTTTTAGAGTCAGAGACAGAGTTAGATCTGGATTCACATTCCACTGTTACTCCTTAATGTATAAATTTAGGAAAGTTATTTAATTTCTCTATAAAATAAAGATACCTTACAATTTTGTTATAAAGATTGAATCAAACAAAGTGATGAATTAGTGGTTTTCTACTTTTTAAAGACCATCTTCCATACATACATTTATGGAAGTTTCCTATATCTCACAGTTTCCTATATATCCTCATAAGCCAAGCAGATATTATTGATCTCGGCTTTTTTGAGTGTGTTACCAAAAATACAGTTTTACTGAATAACAGTGATAGTAATAACTTAGACTTGCACACTTACTGTCTGCCAGACTCTGAGCTAAGAATTTATATGTATTATTTCATATAACTTTAACAACAACCCTAAAATGTAGATACTAGTATTATTATTTTATATTTTATAGATAGGAAATCTCATGCTTAAAAAATTAAGTAGCTTGCTCCAGGTGATGCAACTAAGTGCTGACATTGGGATTTGAACCCACAAAATCTGCCTTTGCTCTCCTAGGCGCCATACTGTATGTCTTCATGTGATTCTGATACACTTCCCCAGTGGCAGCTGCCCCACTCCCTCCCTGTTGCTATAAAAGCATCTAGCACAGTGCCGAGTGCCCAGTGGGCACTTAACAAATATATGCTCTTTCTCCTTTGCAGCTCATCTCACAGATGTTGGAGCTAAGGCCTGATGATAACAGCCATAGGAGATGTGCTGCTTGCTAGAGCAGATCAGGAAAGAAATCTCTGTCAATGAAAATTTTCTACATCCATTCCTTTTCGTACTGAGCAATAATTGATTCACATTTCCAGGATAATACAATTTTAATATTGCCTGGAAGTTTACTGTACTACAGTTTGGCCTATATGCCATATATATGCTACATTGAATTCAGACGATTATGAGGTATGATTTTAGTCATGAAACCATCCCCTTTATATCCTCCCCACACTTATGTATTTTTAGTGACACAAATCACCACCTGACATATGCTTGTGAGTTTCTTTTCCGGGCCCCCTTCACTAGTCTGTATGCTACAGGAGAGGAGGGAATTCATGTTCAGTTCCCTGTTTTATCTCCAGTGCCTAAAACAATATGTAACAGTGATCAGTACATATTTGTTTCACATATGAATGAATAAAATGTTTGTGAAATTTATAGAAAACTTACATTTAAATATTATTTTTCTTTCTAGCTTGGATTAGAAAAACAAGAAAGACTCCACCTACCAGTAAGGTAAGAATACACAAGAAAAATATTCACGTATGTGTTCATAATGCTGTGTTTCTCAGTTGGGAGTTTGTACTCTCAGGAGTTATGTGAAACCTCAAAATAAATGTAATGCCATCTTCCGAAAGTGTTAATTTTACTCCACAGAAAATAATTTCAAACATTTTTATAATATAAATGCACAAATTATGGAGTATAACATAAAATTCATATAAAATTTTAAATGAAATAATAAAAATTTAAAACAAAATAAAAACACTTTTAAGAACGTTTGGACTTACAGCAGCCTGCAGCAATACATTTCTCCTGGTCCCTGGGAGTTCTCTGTTCTGATATGGATGCTTTGGTGGAAAAGTTTGAGAAACACTGAATCTCTTAGTCCTATCCAAATTATGCTCTGCATATTTTGCCCTTAATTTTATATAAAACTTTAAATTTTATAATTTTACATAAACTTAATGCCATCACGTATCTGAAGAAACTGTAAAATATATAATTTGCATGTAACATGTAACATTCAGTAATTAATAGTTGAATTGAGTTTCACTTAAAACTTTAGAAACATAGTTTTGATGGTATGCAGAATAAAAAGCATAGCAATGCTGTGGTATTTGTGTTTTTAAAACAGGTATTTCATAGCTTTTTATTTTAAAATAATGGCATAAAGTGTTATAAAATTATTTTATAGAAAATAAGTAGATTTCACAAAAGGAAAGTTTTCACATTTATTACATGGTGCCTATGCCTTTTCTTCTACTATTGAGGATTCCTCGTTTCCCTCCCCTATTTCCTCACTACTACAAACCTTGATGACATCATGTATGGGCTCTGATGTTTAGGACATGCATTTTGAGAAGTGAGATGCTCCAGGGCAGAATTTAGGATGACCCATAAAATTGGCGTACCGGTTTTAACTTGTTCCGTTGCTCTCAAACTAACCTACAAAGTTTGTCTGGCCGAAGTCTGAGTAAGCGCGTCTTTAAGCCCATTTCTAGCTTTGCATATTGTTTTCACCTCGGCCTTGTCCTATTCTTCTCAGACCCTTTTTTCTAATATCAGTGAACTTTTGAATAAAAGAGGGGAAAATTCAATATGATCCAAGAATCAGAAGCGTCCCCCATGGTTTACAGTCATTTCCAAAATATTCTTACCTTTTGTGGGCCCAGAAGAATATAGTACCTTTGCAATCCAAGTATATTTCTCTCTACCTGTCCATCATTTTTATCTTTCCTAACCTCCAGATTGCTCTCCCACACTGATGGCAGAGATTAGAACCAGAATTACATTGTTTTCCTGTCATTGTCTTCCCAAATTTCAGCCATTTAGTTCTTTGATTTCATCCACACCAGTGTCCCTACCTCAAAGGAACAACCACGTCCATAGCCACACCTTAGTTCTTACTATCACCAAACACCACTCTACCACTAAAATTTGTAAAACTCTTCAGTCCCAGATTCTAGACATACCATATTAAGGGAGGAAAAAAAATAAGACATGTATACAGAAAACCGCATGAATTAAATATATTGCTTAATGGGTTATTATAAGGCAAATTCCACCCAGATCAAGAAATAGAACTTTCTAGCTACTCCAGAATCATTTGTCCCATCTCAATACAATCTCCTTTCTCCCCACAAAAGCAAGCCTGGACCTGACTTTTATAGTAATCATTTATTCACATGTTTAAACAATTTTTATCATCCAAATGTACATTAGATTTTAGACTTGTCCATTTTGTAAAAACTTTATATTAGTTTTAAATCACTTTCAGTTTGTGTTCTTCCTCCAACCCTTTTATTTCCTTACAAATTTACCTGTTGAAAAACCCAGCCCAATTGACTTAAAGAGTTTGCCACAGTCTAGATTTTGCTGATCTTATGCTCTTTGTATAATTCAACATGTTCCCCTGTTCCTCTGTCTTTCTTCCAAATTGGCAGCTGGATCCAGAAGCTAGATATTCATGTTTGATCTGTGTGTCAAACTTGTGGTTGCCAAGGGGGCGGAGGGTGGGAAGGGATAGACGGGATTTCAAAATTGTAGAATAGATAAACAATATTATACTGTATTGCACAGGGAAATATACACAAGATCTTATGGTAGCTCACAGAGAAAAAAATGTGACAATGAATATATATATATGTTCATGTATAACTGAAAAATTGTGCTCTACACTGGAATTTGACACAACATTGTAAAATGATTATAAATCAATAAAAAATGTTTAAAAAAAAGAATATGAAAAATGTTTGCCAAGACTGCAGGAGAGGATTGTGTATGGTTGTCCCTCTTTTTGTGATCTTTGCAGTCACTCATGCTTAATGTTGAAGTCAGTTCATTGGAAACAACACCCCACTCTTGCATATCTGTTGAAACAAGTTTGTTCTCAAGATGCTACCAATAATTTGAGTTCTCTACTTTTTTTCAGACCTCTTAGTGAACTCCCACCCGCAAATAGACTTCTAGCCATATCACCTGTAGACTGTGGCTAAACGCCAGCTGGTAGCAATTAGAATACCATTTACAATAGCATCAGAAAGCATAAAATACGCTGACGTAAATTAAGCAAAATATATGCAAGACATGTAGACCTAAAACTATAAAATATTGGTGAGATAAATTGAAGAAGAGCTAAATTAATAGGGAGAAATACCTGTTTATAGATTGGAATATTCGGTATTGCTAAGATGTTAATTTTTCCAGACTGATCCACAGCAGTAATTCTTACACTTTATCATGCATCAGTTACTGGGAAAGCTTGTTAAAATACACATTGCAGGACCTTATCCCTGGAGTTTTTGATTCATGAGGTCTGGGTAAGGTCTGAATATTTGCATTTATAACAGGTTCCCTGGTGATGCAGATGCTACTGGGCCAGAGCCCATACTTTATGAACCACTGATCTATAGACTCAATCAAATAAAAATCCAGTTAAAATCCCATTAGACTTGTTTTGGTAGAAATCAACATGCTGACTCTAAAATATATATGGAAATGCAAAGGACCTAGCACAGCTGAAAGCAATCATGGAAAAGGGGACAACTATTAGAGGACTTAACACTGCCTGGCTTTAGGACTTACTCTAGAACTATAGTTATTAAGATAGTGTGGTACTGGCATATAAACAAATAAATGAAAAAGAATAGAGAATTTAGAAATAGACGTTATACAGCCAATTGGTTTTTGACAATAGCACCAAAGGAACACAATTAGGAATGGAAAGTATAACAATGATGCTAGAATAACTTAATATCCATATGGAAAAAGATGAACCTTCATCCCTACCTCACATTATATACAAATGTTCATTAGAGATGGATCATAGATTAAACACAAAAACTAAAACTATAATGCTTCAAGAAGAAAACAGAATATCTTCACAACTTTGGAGTAGACAGGAGACAGAAAGCACTATCCATAAAGAAGAAACATTGGTACATTGAAGCAAATCAAAATTAAAAACTAATGTTCATCAAAAGAGACTATTAGGAGGGAGGATATAGCTCAATTGGCAGGGTGCATGCTTAGCATGCATCGAGGTCCTGGGTTCGATCCCCGGTAACTCCATCAAGTAAATAAGTAAATCTAATTTTACCTCCCTTTAAATAAATAGATAGATAGATAAATAGATAGATACATTGATAGATAGGCAAAAAAATAAATAAATAGTAAATTGACTATAACTCAATAAAAAATGTTTAAAAAAAGAGAATATTAGGAAAGCAATAGACTAGGAGAAAATAATCACAGTACATGAATCTGACAAAAGTTCTTTTATCCAGACTATATAAGGAACACTGCAACTCGATGATCAAAGACAAAACTAATAAAATTGGGTAAAAATCTTGAATAGACTTTAATAAGACACAAGAATAGCCACTAAGCCTGTGAAAGGATAGTTAACATCACTAGTCAAACCACAATGGAATACCACCACACGTCTATGAAAATGGCTAAAATTTAGAAGATTGACAATAACCATAACTAGAGCAACCATAACCCTACATACATAACCACTCAGTGCTGATTGGCGTGAAAATGATACAACCATGTTCAAAAACTGACAGTTTGTTATAAAGTCAAACACACCTATCCTGTAACTCAGCAGTTTCTCTCCTGGCCACCTTGAAGGCTGACGGAATCAATTTTTAGCACACTTCTTGGGAAGCTCTGGTCAAAAAAAGGTCTAATTCCTTGGAATACCATGCAAAGCTTCCCAGTTTATGCCCAGCCCAACTTTCTAGCTTTCCTCCTTATATTTGTCATACCTACCCTACTCTCCAAGGAACTCCTTGTTGTTTCTCAGGTTTAATGTCTTCTCTCTCTCCCATAAGCTGGGCACTTCTGCTTTATGCTTAATTCCATTTAAAAAGCCTTTTAAAAAAATTCTTTGATGCTTTCCTCAACTTTTTCCCCAACTTCTTAACTCACGGGGTGAATCACTCCTTTTTTGTTATAGCTATACTACCTTGTGCACCTGTATAACCCTTTGAGTTTAGTGTTATAATAATTACTTGTTTTATTTGTCCATGTTTCTGACTATATTGTGAGCTATATGGCCCAGGAATTATGTCTTACTTATTTATATGTCATAAGCATCTAACACAGAGCCTGATTCATTATTAGATAGGCCTTTAATGGCAGACTTGAAAATCTCAATGCCATGTAAGTCTATCACACAGTTTGTATGACAGAGTTTGAATTTTCCAACAACCAGCTACAAAATAACCCTGTGAAACAACATATTTTGAAGTTGAGCATTGCCTGTATATTTTTCAGGGAAATGCACATTTTACTGCAGTTTGCCAGTATAGTTCAGCACCTGTTATCAATTCAGCACAAGTTGAATTAACATTTCACAAAACTGAGGTAGACTTTTCTTAGTCTTGACTCCATTCCATTAGAAGTCACATATAGCGAGTATTTTGAAATACTGCTTCTCCTTTCATACTGACAATATAATAGGAAAAAATAAAATTTTCTGTTTGAAAAAGTGAATGAATTTATTGCCAAATATTAATAAAATATATGACTCAGCAATAGGTTTACAAACTATAGAAGAAAGCAATAATAATTAGAGCCCATTCACTTCATTTTTAATATATATGCTTCATGAAAGAGAAAGAGGAAATTCTCAAAACTAGTAGAAAATGGAGATGGTGATTCTGTAGTCTAAGGAAAGGCTCGGCAGGTAGGTAGGACCGTACTTTAGAGAACCTTGATTACTTGACCATGTTCTCAGATCTGGGCTGGAGTCTCCAAAGATTCATTTTTGTCCGTGTCCAAGGTGATTTGGCTCTAAAAGATACCACAGTGACTAAAACACAAGAGAATTTAAAAGGGATGCCAGAATTCTAGTCTATTAATTTACAATAGGAAGTTGAATTGACACACAGGAAAAACAATAAGCTATCTGGTGAGTATGGCATTAGGATAAGGGGAGTTAAGTAGTAAAATAAATGTTTGATTACATCAGGCTTAAAAATCACCTCTTGTGTACATCTGTCCAGGGATAGTCTGACCCACAGGAATGGAAATATTTAAATAGAATTGGCCATAATTCCCAATATCTGTCTTTATCCTAGGAGTAGCCTTATGATTTGGAATAGAAAAATTCCCACGAGCTTGTGAGGTTTTTGCTCCCATGGACAGTGTTTTTTATGGATTGCCAGCATTTGTTTTTATGATTCTCCTTTTTCCTTTGCTTCTCCTTTCTGATTGACATAATTACTTCTTTTGCTGTTACAAGAGTTATATTATGGTCAAATACTGCTGGCCCTGCAGCTCTTCTTTTGTTTTACTCTTTTCATATCTCTTCTCTGGCCTATAATGTGCTGATCTTGCAGTTTAACTTTCAGAGAGGAATTTTGTTTCTGAATTTCTGAGGCCCATTTCACTGTTGTCTCCAAATGACTGACATTTATTGAGTGAGTTCTCTGTGCCTAATATTATTGGTTCATTTTATAAGTTACAAAAGTGAAATGTCTTAAAATTGACATTTTGCACATATAATCCTGCTTTCCTACTGCCTTAATTGGGAAGTGTATGTTCTTGTGGAAAAATAGAGCCCTACCCCCAACCTCACAATATCACTTTTGGGAATATAGTGGAATTGGATAAGAAAATTGCAGCATGTTCATACACTGGGCTGTAACATCATTCATTAAAAATGAATGAACTGGAACTGCATGTATCAACATGGATAAATCTTAGAATCATAATACTGAGTAAAAAGAGCAAGGCTGCAGAAGATTTCATACAACACAATACCGTTTATATAAAGTTTGAAAGCAGGGAAAGAAAAAATGGACTTTGAAGTAAAGTTAGTGAGTTAAACACGTGAGTTTACTTTCTCTTTTTGAGCCTAATGAAAATGACTTTTTAGAGGGATTTATTTTTAAAAGCATACACCTACAAGGTCAAGGAAAAATTGGAGAAGCAAAACCATTAACAATACTTTGGAAACTGGAAAGCACATGAGCAAGTAGTAACAGATTTATCAAAACTGTGAATTATGCCTCCTAATCTGGCAGAGCAGAAAGCTTAGAAGGAACCCAGTTTAAACCACAGAACCCCAGAATGCTCAGTAATTGGCAGTGCTGGGAAACTCTGAAAGTTGAAAATCTATTTAAGAAGCAATTAGATGTAATCAAATAAATGTAGAAGAAATAATAAAGTTGAAAAATCACCATTTTTCAACTGTTATTTTGGTAATTGATCCAGGGAAAAATCATTAGTGGATACCAAAGCCACTGGATCAAGTTTAGTTGGGGAACAAGATATTTACAAGGTATCTCCCTACAGATTACTTGTTAATTACGAAGGGGAAGGAAAACTACCATTATAGTGGACAAACAGCAATACTGTCTTAACTAGGTGGTCAAAGGTTTTACCAAGTAGAACAGACTTGACATAATGTATGCCTCTTTGTATGATGCACTGAGAATAACATGTAATATTTCTTAAAATGCCCAACCTTAATCTAATCATGAGGAAGTAACCAGAAAACCTAAATTGGGACACATTTCATGAAACATCAGACCTGTCATGTCAGTGTAAGGAATGACAAGAAACGCTGATCATCATGACAACTGATACATGATGCTGAACTGGGGGGACAGTGTTGGGATAATTCTTGAAGTTTGAACATGAACCAAATGTTAAATAGTTGCATTGTATCAATGTTAAGTCTCCTGAAGAACAAGAAAAGGACACTGTTAAATTCCCTTTGTGAAAGTCTAAAAACCAGGCAACTTTTCTGCTCAGTTGAAAACTGGAAGTTTATTCATGGGAAAGGAAAAACAGTATGGTCTGTTTTACAGACAAATTTGAGGAAAGAGGTACTGTTCTGAAAACAGATTAAATAAACACATACACACGACCATATTAAGTTGAATTATAGATAAGTATGTGGCAAATAAACAAAATTCATTTATTATTGCAAAGAAAAATGAAAGTTGGGTAGGAAAAGGAAAAATAATCCTAGTCTACAAGTAACTCATTTGTTCGTAGTATTTACTCATACTAATATAAATATTGTATATTGCTCTACAACTATATTGAGAATATTAGCTCACAAGGAGGATGGGATAAATCCTCATTTTCAGTAATGAGAAGTTAATATACAAAGCTTGCAAATGAGAAGTAAGTGATAATATAAGAATGTTATGAAGGCGTTGAGGCAGAGTTGGCTTGATAGCTGTCAAACCCTTTGTGGCTCCCTGGTTTGGCCTGTACTGCAACCATAAGTATCAGCTTCTGGAGAGAGGGAAATACTGTTTTTCATAATAAGCCTTTTAGGATGATGTGAGCCTACAAACTATGTGAATATATAACTTTGATTTAAAGAAAAGAATTTGAAAGACACATACACAATGCTGTAGATGAGGGGCAGCAAAGTTTTTCTTTAGAGAACCAGGTAGTAAATATTTTGGCCATCATGAGACAGTCTCTGTTGCAACTATTTAACTCTGCCATTGTAGTATAAAAGCCCTTATGGAGACAAGTAAACCAGTGAGTGTGGCTGTGCCCAGTATAACTTTATGTACAAAACAAGTGGCAGCAGAATGCTAGTTTGCCAACCCCTGCTGTTGATCAGTGGTTTTCAAATCAGAATACCTATATCCTGGGTACACAAAGACTTCCTATAGGATGTACAGGTATGGATAGCTTTAAAGCAATTAATTTCCATATTCTCTCTTTCCATATGTAGTCCCTCCTAAAAAAGATCTGCCTGAGAACTCCTTCTGGTCTGCCAGTTCTCCTTTCTGACTTCTTTCATAATCATCTGTCTTTCAAAAGAATAGCTTACTCCTTGTCCATCCTAAATCTTACTATGGTGCATTGCCTTGGGGTTTAAAAATCAGGGCACCAAACAAAGAGACTATTGGAGAGTCTCTCCTGAGGGAGAGTCCCTTGAGAGCAAAACAGATAAAGCTTCAATAAAAATTACTGAAAGGGGCTACAAATTATTTCATCCAGGTGACAGACTCATGGCAAGGCTCCATGCCTTATAGTTTCTGTCTACCTAGCTAGCTAGCTATCCATTTATCTATTCTTAAAATTAAAATTCGCAAGTGAGAAAATTGTCATGGGGACACATAACACATTTTTTGAATTCAAAAATTAAGTTAGACTTTTTCTTACAGAGAGTAAGTCAGATTTGGGTGATTGGATTTGACAATCAGGACTGGCTTTTCCAGTTAAGTTATATGGTTATATTTTCTGTAAATTGAATAAGCTAAACTGCAGCTCTAAGGCTTTGACAAAATGTATTTAAAGCATGTGTTTGTTATGCAATAACCTGGAAAATACATCCTTTGCTATTATTTAAGTGTCAACAGAAATATGCAAGGTGGTACGTAGTTTTTAAAAGTCTTAGGAGATAACAATGTAAAAAAATTTCAAATCAGTGCTATTTTGTTTATGGATATATAAAGATGTAGTGAAAATATAAAACATGCATTTTAATGATAGTCAAGCAATTTTAAGTAGTTGTCACCTCTGAGGAAGGAGGGGAGAGCCGCAAGAACTTTATTGGTCATGTCTGTAGTATTTTCTTTCTTAGGTTGGTCATATCTGTAGTGTTTTATTTCTTAAGTTGGATGGTGGGTCATATCTGTAGTTTTACTCATATTTCAAGTGATGGTGGGCGCATGGTGTATACTATTAGCTGTATTTATTTATACACATGAACTATTTCCTTTAAAAAGAATACAATGAAATTTAAAAGAACATGTTCGTCCCTGATCGAAAAATTAGATATTCAGAATAAACTGAAAAATCAAATGCTTGGAATTCTAAAATACCAAAGGTACTTAAGGAATTACATAGTAATATGTGTAAGAAACAGTGTTTTAGTTTTTAGAATTCCTTTTTAAAGACTCAATGCTTTTATAGTTTTAATATTCAGTTACTTATCAAGTACCTAGTAGGTGCTCAAAAGGCAATATAATTTCTTTGCAGACTTCTGTTGTACATACCAACTTGTCCTAGATAGCATAACTCTGTTAAGTTATGCTTAAATTCTGTTTTTAGTCTCATTTTTTTCCTCTGTGAAACTGAGTCTGATTCTTTAAGGTTGTAAGGAAAAAACATTCACATACTGCCTTTAGAAATTGGATCTTATTGCAAGTTTACACATGAGCATTACATCTTCAATGGTGCAGTCATTCTGGGAGTTTCCAAGATTGGAAAGAATATATCCTGAGCTTGATCAATGTACCATTCTTTATCTACCTACTAGCATTTCTACCTCCGCAAAGGAAAAGATGTGGTTGAATGGGTTTACCACCATCCACAGTGAAAGATCCCTGTTAGGCCGAGTTTTATGCCAGTCATTTGACCTCCCTCATACCTAACTGATTTGTGCCTGCCTTTGACCAGACCAGGAAGCAGGCTTGTCTCCATTCAGGAGTGCTCGAAGCTCCAAAGTTTATACCTGCCAGTGTAATTATTGGGCACTTTTAGGACTCTCTTGCTTGGCCTATATACTATGCCCTTACTTGATTTTTTCCTTTGTTTTATTAAAAAACTAACAAAAAATGTTGATAGCAATAATAAATTACCTCAAATCCTATGGCTGGCTGCATAACACTTAACTTTACAAGTTAATTTACCCATGTATACATTGTCACATAGTTGTAATTTTGATATCTTTATTATTTTGTATTCCAATGTTTTCATTTAACTATCATAATTAATGAATTTAAGAAGCACTTCAAACACAATAGCGTAACACTTAGAGATGCCTTTTTAATGTACTTTCTTTTATATTAACCTGTAGCTTTTTAAAAACTAAGAAAATATGATATTTGCCATGCTTCTCTAGAAGAATGTGCTAAGAAATGAAGGTGAATCATTTGAGTGTTTTGAGCTCCTCAGTCTGTACTCTTAACCATAAGCTAGTGAGCCTCTTGAAATACAGATATGTATTTATTAATTGTAGGAGAAATTTTTGTGCTAGTTTGTGTTGTAAATCTTTTTGGTTTTTAAAACACTGATTTTAGGTGAGTCTTACTAAAAAGTAGTATCTCAAATTTCAAGCATCCTGCGTTTCTCAGTCTGAAAGGATTTCTTCTTTTTATACTTCTGTATAAAGCTGAGGTCTGTGTTTGGCCTTAGTTTATTCTTAGCACACTTTTTCTTCTATTTTGACCTTTGTGTGACTTTTAAAGCAGAATATAAAAGTTTTTTTAAAGTTGTATATAAATAAAATGCTATTATTTATTATTTTTAGATATACTTGCAATTAGGTTCTTCTGAGATTCATTGTAACCTCCTGGATGCATATTAAAAAGTGTACAAAATTAGTTCTGAATAGTTAACCTTTGAATCATACCATCAGTCACCAAGACAAGTCCCATTTTAGGTTTTAAAACTGGGCTTACATCCAGAGTGAAAAAGGTTAAAGGAGTTAAAATGAGATTAGGGTTGTTTTTTTAATTCACACTTTCTCTAAGTTGTCTCACCAAAACAATTTCTGGTGACTTTCTTCTTATTCATTGTTGTGATTTTCTTCACAGTCTAAATTTTAGAAGAATTAATTCCTACTGATCATTTTTATCAGATGTAATTTGATTTCTTTAAATGGGGGGAATAAAGTGTTTAGGAAAATTGTGTTGATTGTACTGGTGATATACCCTCCACGATACTAAGTCACAGTCGATTGCCTCTGATTTCATTATATCTTTAGGGATGCCAGATTTTATTCTCAGATATTTATTATGACAATGATAGAATTCTGTGCTCATTTGCTAAGTGTACATTGTTGCTATGGGAATAAGGAATTAAGCTTTTATATATTTTTTCTTATTTACATACGTTCATTGTGTTTCATGTGTTCAAATATACTCAGTTTCCTTCTCAAATATCCCATTCTGATGTCACTGTGATACATGTCTTTACCAGTATTCTAAAAGATGTGTAAATGGACATGTCATCTTGAGCAGAATTTTTCAATTTATGTGATACATTAGTGGGTGGTGAAATCAATTTAGTAGGTTATAAGTAGTTTTTCTTCTTAATGAAGAAGAAAAAATGTGGAATAGAAAATAGAAAAATAGAAAATAGAAAATAGCATACAAAACTTTACTAAGAGTAAATATTGTTTTCTGCAATTCTTGTTTCAGATACACACATAAACATATGTTCTTATTTCAAGTTATGATGTAAATGTATTTCTTACTGTGATAGTTAATTTATATGTGTCCACTTGGCTAAGCCACAGTACCTGAATATTTGGTAAAACACTAGTCTAGATTTTACTGTGAAGACATTTTTTAGATGAGATTAAGATTTAAATCAGTAGACTTTGAGTAAAGCAAATTATCCTCCCTAATGTGAGTGGATCTCATCCAATCAGTTGAAGACCTTAAGAGAAAAAAAGACTGACATCCTCTGAGAAAGAGGAGTTTCTGCCTGTAGACTGCTTTTGGACTTGAGCTTCAATATCAGTTCTTCTCTCGGTCTCCAGCCTCCCAGCCTATCATGAAGATTTGAACTTACTAGCCTCCACAGTTATGTGAGCCAGTTCCTTAAAAATCAGTCAGTCAGTCTCCACCACCACCACCCCCACACACATCTTAACTAGTTCTGTTGCTTTGGAGAACTCTAATACACTCACTAAAGGTCATAGTCCAAAAAGTTGAAAATTATTAATCTTGAAAGTAGTTTTTTTTTTCACCTAGTGAACTGGTATATATAAGGTGCTTAGCCAATGCCTAGCTCAAAATAAGCATTAAATAAGTGATATCTGCTATTTTGTTATTTCTACTTATTATTTAATGTCCATAAAAATCTTTCTTTGATGTGAAGTTGTACAGAAATAATTCTAAGCTCTACACTCATTTAAACTATCTTTTTTAAAAGATTAATCTACATTTGAGAGTCATACTGTGGTATTTTGAATGTTTGCTTTGCAGAAATTATTGTCAAATTTTCTGTTTTTTTTTTTTTTTTTTGTCTCCCCACTTGTATGACCTAAGAGCTGCCTCTGGTAAATCAACTATACTTCAGTTTTTAATAAGAAAGAGCTGCCTCTGCTTTTTCTACCATAATATTCAGAACAATTTATAATATTTGAACTTTGAAAAGATAATATTTTCCTGTAGTTCAAAATGTTTTTAAATTCTCGATCCCAGTGGGAATCGGGACAGGCATATAAGAACATTGTATCAGACACCTCTTGAACCCTCCCTCCCATCCTCTTGTTTTACCTTTTTCTCCAGCCAAGCTGCAGCTACCAACTCTCATAGTGTAACCCCACTACAACTCTGCTGAGCAGTTTTAGCTTTCCCCTTTGACACTGTGGCATGAGATGCTTGTGAGGAACCAACCTAGAAATGTGAGACATGACACACCAGGTAACCCTTGACCCATGGGAGATAGGAGCTAATGGATAAATGCTCCTTTTCTGTCCCTTGGCAGACAGTTCAAGCACTTTCAAACAGTTCATACACATTCAACATGACTCCTCAGAAGACTCCAGCAGGGATCAGGTCCCAGGACCTAAAGCGCTGATCAGTTTCAAAGCGCACCTTCGTTTTGGCTTTCCTCTCCTGTTTCACTCTCCCCAGTACCTTGCTTCTCTTCCCTGGGATCACTTGTTCGATACCTGTTTTATCAAAATGGAAATTGTCTTTAGCAGACAAAATTGAGCCCAGAATTCAAATGGTCAGTACCAAGTAATAAAATTTAATAGACCAACTCAGTTTGTAACATGAGTGCACATTGTTGTGCTGGAACAAAATGATATGTTCCTTAGAAATATTACAGGGAGGGGATGGTGTATCCCATGTACTTGAAAATTCTGTGACCATAATCATTTCAGGGGGACTTAAATTCCGAGTTGTCATTGAACACTTGCCTAGGTACCTGAGGAATACTGAGATTAATTTTTCAGGAACAGCTTGTCTTGACCTGCAAGCATACCTGAAGCTTAGCTCATGCAGAAGTCCTGTGATTTTTTTCCCCCAAAGTCCTGATTGTACTTCACAAGTTTGATAATAAAGTGGTCTTCTTGCTACTGTCTGTCAGGAATTAGAAGTAAACATCTCTTCATCTGAAACATTGCTAACAAACTGGTCCTCTGCAGAGGGATGCCTTATATCATTTGAAGTCTTGATGATTTCAGAAACTTAGCTGAAGAAATTATTTCTAAAGAAGATCTAGGTTAGAACTTCCCAGCTGTTGAGACAGAGCTGTATGAGAGATGTGCCCATGATACTGGTGCTCTTCATTCTCCAGTGGCCATTTGCTTCCTGTTGCAAAAAAAGTTAGGAAGAACTATCTAAGGCATGACTGTCCAATAAAAATATAATTATAGCCACAAATGTAATTTAAAAATTTTAGGAGCCACATTAGAAAAAGTAAAAAGAAAAGGGTGAAATTAATTTTAATAATAGATTTTATTTAACCCAATATATCAAAATATTATCATTTCAGTATATAATCAATATAGAAAATATGAATATTTTATATTTTAATACTAATCTTTGAAATCCAGTGTTTATTTTACATTTACAGTGATATCTTAATTCAGACTAGTCATATTTCAAGTTGTCAGCAGCCATATGTGGCCAGTGACCACCCCTGAACAATGCAGATCTGGGGGATATACTGGCTACCTACTTGTATCACACAAGTTCATCAAAATTATAGCTCCTCCATCATTAAATTCTAGCTTTTATGTTTTGGGCCTTTGATTGTAAGTGAAAAGGCTAGAAGACAGTCACTGGCATCAGTTTGAAAGCTATTACTGAAGATGTCAGTTATTTTGCTCTTTATCTCTTATTTAAGGATTCTAGAAAATGAAGTCTTCACAGAAGTCTCTATCAGAGAAAGTTTTTTCTCTCAAAGAATGAATATGTTTCCTCTTTAAATCACAGTGATTATACTAATTAACACTTAGGAATTATCAGATATTTTTCCTCCTTTTCTCCATGGTTTTACTCTTTTAACAACTTTATTTTACTTTCATACACACGTGTGTGTGCTCACATGTGGATGTGTATGTAAGGCACCTCCAATCCTTAAAAAATCAGAATCCCTAGATTTATTGATCAAATAAGTATATTCTGAATAGGGAGAGAGATGTTTGAGCTCATTCAGTTAAATGTTCTAATCTGTGGTACTTGTCAGATGTGCAGATTTCAGCACTAGAGTGGTATAATTGCAGAAGACTTAACTTACCAATGTTAGTAGGGAGCTACAGAGCATGTAGATTACTCAGAGAAGAAAGGCATGAGGCATTTCTTTGTCTAATTGGTGGGAGGGATAGGTATAGGTATAGATATAATTAGGAGACTTATTTATATCAAAGAGTTGGCTTATGCTATTGTGAGAGTTGGCAAGTCAGAAATTTGTAGGGCAGGCTGGAAGGTTGAACGTTCTCAGGTAAGAGCTAACCTTGCAGTCTTAAGACAGAATTTCTCCTTCCTCAAGAAACTCTCAGTTTTGCTCTTAGGACTTTCAATTGAATGGTTGAGGCCTATCCAAATTATGAAGGAAATCTCCTTTATGTGGAGTCAGCTGATCACAGATGTTGACTGCATCTACAAAATACCTTCAGGCTACATCTAGGTTAATGTTTAATCTAGGAGCTGGATATTATGGCCTTGCCAAGTTGACACATAAAACTAACCATCATAGATAATAATTAGTTTTTGTATTTTGATAAATATAAATTTGTTTTTTAGTTATATATTTTGCTTAAAAATCCAGTAGGTTTTGAAGGCTCAGGAATTATGATCTTCAAATTCCTGGCCAGGAGGGTATGAGTGTGACCCAGTGAAAAAAATTCTATTCACAAGAATATGATTAATCTTTAGATACTCATTTGGGCCATGATAATTTGAGTCAATCTTTTATTCTATTTTTTTCTAGTTACTAGCACATTTTATAATTTGGAATTTTTTAAAAACAAGAAGCAATAATTAGCACATTAATTGGTGTTTTATTTGTACTTCTGTTTTGCAAGACAATTATTTCTTAGCTTAGGTAAGATTCTAGGTCTTTAATATAACTATCAACATGAGAAAAATTTGCAGGAATTCACATTCTTATTGGGAAATGAAAGACTTATAAATTTTCAAATATTTGTAAAATTTAGGTATATTATCTTTTATTGATAAATGCTGCTGGTTAATTAACCCTTGGAGACCTTAGTTCAAACAAGTTCTCACAATTAGCAATGAAGGTATACACATGAATTTAGTTGGTCAGTTGGCTTAGCCTATTTGCCAGTTAATGTCATGTTCATACACTTTGCCTTTATAAAGACATTGGATGAGAATGAATTTTAAAAAGAAGAAAATTGTAAAATTTACCATGTGCTCTTGACTGTTATTTTTTTAAGTAAAAGCATCTGTGTATGTAGAAAAAAGACTGGAAGGAAACATAAATGCAAAATGATAATGGTTATTTGGGTGGTGAGTTGATTTTATTGTCTACTTTATGCTTTTATGTGTTTTCTGAATTTGCTACATAAAGGAAACATTTCCCTTTAGTCCAAAAAGTATTTCACTTTTTTAACAGGAAATTAAGAATACCAGCTCAATGATTTCTTCTTCCCACTTCCAAGTGATCTGACAGGTGGTGCCAAAGGACTCGATGAGGAAGAGCCTACCATGATACCCACCTCTGAGTGTTGGGACTATGCCTTGAATCTCTTAATTTAATACAAGTCTTTCATGCATTGTTAATTTGCCTAAAATCTTGAAGCTATTTTATTTGTAGCCTTAGGGAAACAAATGTTCTTTGTTAACCACCACAAAAGTCATTTCAGTTCAACAAATATTTATAAAGTGCTACCGTGTTATGTTTATTAGGTAATTAACACTATTTCCTGTGTAAATTTAATAAGACTGTTAATATAAATTAACTTTTACTCTTTATTTCATTATCATTTTACATACTTCTTCTGTACTGCATTTTTGAATGGGTATTGTTTCCTGTTTTTGGAATTTTTATTCAAATTCCAAATTGTGGAAGAATTTCTGTTTTGGACATATTACTCATGATGATTCTTAACTTTTATTTTTATATCTTTTACATCTTTCATCTTAAAATTTATCCTAATAGTAACTAATACTCCCCATCTTTGATCTAGACTGTCTAGCCTATCTGATATAGACTGTCTACTACTCCAGTACAGTAGGCACTAGCCACGTAAGGCTATTACAATTTGAATTAATTAAAATTAAATAAAATTTAAAATTTAGTTCCTTAGTCATAACTACCACATTTGAAATGCTCAGTAGCCATATATGGCTAGTGGCCACCACATTGCACAGATTAGAACATTTCTATCATCATAGAGTGTTCTTTCAGATTGAGCTGCTTTTGCCTCATGGCATTCCAGAATGTGTCTACCTTGTTTCTGTATTTCTGTCTTTATTTTCCCTTTCACACTATCAAAATTTTGAGTCTACTCCCTTTCACACTATTAAAATTTTGAGTCTAAACTTAAGAGCCTCACGTGTTAAAATCTAGATATTCTCTATCATGTTTTATCAAGACAAAGAAAACTTGAAGTTATGCTTCCATTAGCTGGAAGAATATAGTGGTTTCTTCTGGGGGGAGAACTAGATAGCTGGGCATGTACCAGGAAAATAATAGTTTTTAATTCTAAATCTTTATGAATCATTCAAATTTTATGCTGGGACTATTACTTCTTATTTAAAGAATAATTTTTTCTAGCCCATTAGATTCAAGACCCACATCAATAATTTTGCTTTAATATTTAACTAGAGAGTAAGTACTTCTATGTCTAATAGATGGTCCCACAAAGAATTTTAAAATAGAATAAAATTTATATTTTAAAATACCCTTATTGGCAAAGCAGTTTTAATTAAAGAACTTCAGATTCTCAGATCTTCAGATTAAAGTAATTAGACCCCTTTCCAAAAATGGAACACAAGCTTGCTACACAGGGCTAACCAAGGTGGTGACATAGGAGGTTCCAACTCTCCTCCACCCATGGACACATTAAATATACAGCTACACATGGAACAGTTACTTCTGAAAGAAAGCTGTAAGCTAGATGAGCAGCCCCTACACAAGGAGGGAATGAAAAATTACCCACATTGAAACAGTCTTACCTTACACACCATTGCCATAAACCCCACCCCTGTCACAGTGTCATACAATGGGGAAGAAACTCCCCTAAGGAAACTCCCCTTTGCTTCTCCCTGAGGAACAAAGGACTTGGATATCACATTTAGCACCCAACTTTTAAGATTCCCACCTAAGAGGTGGGCCCCCAAAACACATAGCTCTTAAAGCTGATGAGACTTGCATCCACGAGACCCACAAAACTATAACAAACAACGAAACAGTTGTTAATGGGAGGGCGTATTCACCACAGCTGTGCTCCTAGGATTCAGTGTAGAGGGAGAAAGCAAAAACACCCATCTTCCCAGTCTTCACCTGGAAGGGGTCTATTTGCGTACTTTGGAAGCTGCTGCCTATGGATTCAGCTTCCAATCAGCCTACATCTAGGTGTTCAAAACAATTCTCCCTTTTGGGACATTGACAAGTTTTGACACACCCTCAACTGTTGGGAGCCACTAAGATAAAAAATGTGGCTTGGACAATCACAAATGTTTGAGAGACAGTCTGGAGTTCAGGCTGGGCTGATTGATGAGGTTCATCTCCTACTTGAGACCACTATGTGAAAACTGGGAGAGGGCTGTTTTATCTAATAAGCAAAAAACAACACAGAGAGTCAAGGAAAATGAAAACAGAGGAATAACAGTCATAAAGATGCTCACCAAGGTCAGGAGAGCAATGCATGAACAAAGTGAGAATTTCAGAAACACAGAAAATGTAAACAGATATCAAACAGAAATCATAAAATGAGAGAATACAATAATTGAACTGAATAATTCAATAGAGAGGTTCTACAGCAGACCAAATCAAGCAGAAGAAAGGATCAGTGAACTTGAAGACAGGGCAGTAGAATTCATTCAGTCAGAGAGGCAATAAGGAAGAAAAATGAAAAAGAATGAGAGTTTAAAAGATTTACCAGACACCATCATGAAGACCAGTACACACATTATAGGGATACCAGAAGGAGAAGAGAGAAAAGTTCAGAAAGCTTATTTAAAGAAATCATGACTGAAAACTTTTCTAACCTGGGGAAAGAAACAGTCCAGATCCAGGAAGCACAGAGAGTTCCAAATAAGAGGAATCTAAAGAAATCCCATAGAGACACATTACAATTAAATTGTCAAAAGTTAAAGACAAGGAGAGAATCTTAAAAGCAACAATGGAAAAGCAACTTGTTGTATACAAGTTGTATACAAGGGAACTCCTATAAGACTATGAGCAGATATTTAAGCAGAAACTTTGAAAGCTAGAAGTGAATGCCATGATATAATCAAAGAAAAAGTAAGAAAAAACTGCCAACCAAGAACTTTTTACCCAGCCAACTTGTCCTTCATAATTGAAGGAAAGGGAAAGAGTTTTCCAGACAAACAAAATCTAAAGGAGTTCATCAGCACAATATAGTCCTTAAAAAAAAAAGTTAAAGGGAGTTATTCAAGCTGATGTAGGGATATTAATTAATAGCAAGAAAACATGAAAATATAAAAGCACTGGTAAAAGTAAATGCATACTTAAAATCAGAATTCTCTAATGTTGTAATAGTAGTCAGTAAATAATTTATAACTCTAATATGAAGATGAAAAGACCAAAGTATTAAAAATAACTATGCTTATAATAATTTGTGAATGGATACACAATGTAAAAATGTAATAAGTGAAATAAACCAGACAGGGACAAATTATTCATGGTATAACTTATATGTAAAAATCTTTTTTAAAAATGTTAAACTCATAGAAATAGAGAATAGTATGTTGGTTGCCAGTGGCTGGGAGATATAAGAAATAGTTAAAGGCTGGTTAAAAAAACATACTAACTTTCTTTTTTTTTAAATTGAAATATAGTTGATTTACAATGTTGTGTTAGTTTCAGGTGTACAGCAAACAAATTCAGTTACATATATTTTCAGATTCTTTTCCATTATAGATTATTACAAGATACTGAATATAGTTCCCTGTGCTATACAGTAGGTCCTTGTTGTTTATTTTATATATAATAATGTGTATTTGTTAATCCCAAACTCTCAATTTATCCCTCCCATCCCTCCCCTCTGGTAATCATAAATTTGTTTTTTATGTCTGTGAATCTATTTCTGTTTTGTAAATAAGTTCATTTGTATCATATTTTAGGTATCATATATAAGTGATATGATATTTGTCTTTCTCTGCCTGACTTACTTCACTTAGAATGATAATCTCTAGGTCCATTCATGTTGCTGCATATGGCATTATTTCATTCTTTATTTATGGCTGAGTAATATTCCATTGTATATATACATATATGTGCACATATACATATACATACCACATCTTCTTTATCCATTCATCTGTTGATGGACATTTAGGTTGCTTTCATGACTTGGCTATTGTAAATAGTGCTTCTGTGAACCCTGGGGTGCATGTATCTTTTCAAATTGGAGTTTTCTCCAGATATATGCTGAGGAGTGGGATTGCTG
Organism: Camelus dromedarius; assembly: GCF_036321535.1. NCBI lineage: Eukaryota > Metazoa > Chordata > Mammalia > Artiodactyla > Camelidae > Camelus > Camelus dromedarius. The sequence continues at coordinate 40,347,083 of NC_087438.1, forward strand.
GATCTCATTTTAGTTTTTTAAGGAAACTCCATACTGTTCCCTGTAGTGGTTGCACCAATTTACATTCCCACCAACAGTGTAAAAGGGTTCCCTTTTCTTTACACCCTCTCAAGCATTTATTATTTGTAGGCTTTTTGATGAAGGACATTCTGACCTCTGTGAGGTGCTTACCTTATTGTAGTTTTGATTTGCATTTCTCTGATAATTAGCAGTATTCAGCATCTTTTCATGTGCTTGTTGGCCATCTGTATGTCTTCTTTGGAGAAATGTCAATTTATGTCTTCTGCCATTTTTTGATTGGGCTTTTTGTTTTGGGGTTTTGTTATTGTTGTTGTTTTGATATTGAGCTGTATTAGTTGTTTGTTTATTTTGGAAATTAATCCCTTGTTGGTCACATCGTTTGAAAATATTTTCTCCCATTTGTAGGCTTTCTTTTCATTTTGTTTGTGGTTTTGCTGTGCAAAAGTTTTTGAGTTTGATTAGGTCCCATTTGTTTATTTTTGCTTTTGTTTCCATTACTCTAGGATATGGATCCAAAAAAAAAATGCTGTGATTTATGTCAAAAGATGTTCTACCTATGTTTTCCTCTAGGAATTTTAGAGTATCTGATCTTAAATTTAGGTCTTTAATCCATTTTGAGTTTATTTTTTAATACGGTGTTAGAGAATGTTCTAATTTCATTCTTTTACACTTAGCCGTCCAGTTTTCCTAGCACCACTTATTGAAGAGACTGTCTTTTTCCACTGTGTATTATTGCCTCCTTTGTCATAGATTAATTGCCCATAAGTGTGTGGATTTATTTCTGGGCTTTCTATCCTACTCTATTAATCTACGTGACTGTTTTTGTGCCAGTACCATACTGTTTTGATTACTGTAGCTATGCAGTATAGTCTGAAGTCAGGGAGCATAATTCCTCCAGCTTCATTCTTTCTCGAGATTGTTTTGGCTATTCAGATTTTTGTGTTTCCATACAAATTTTAAAATATTTTGTTTTAGTCCTGTGAAAAATGCCATTAGTAGTTTAACAGAGGTTGTGTTGAATCTGTATATTGCCTTGGGTAGTACAGCCTTTTAACAGTATTGATTCTTCCAATCCTAGGACATGGTATATCTCTCCATATTCAGTTTCTTTCATCAGCATCTTATAGTTTTTGGAGTACAGGTCTTTTGCCTCCTTAGATAAGTTTATTCCTTGGTATTTTATTCTTTTTGATGCAATGGCAAAGAAATGGGATTGTTTCCTTAATTTCTCTTTGTAATATTTCATTGTTAGTTTATAGAAATGCAACATATATCTGTATATTAATTTTGTATCCCGTAACTTTACTGAATTCATTGATGAGCTCTAGTAGTTTTCTGGTGGCATCTTTGGATTTTCTATATATAGTATTATATCATCTGCAAATAGTGACAGTTTTACTTCTTCCTTTCCAATTTGAATTCCCTTTATTTATTTTTCTTCTCTGATTTTTGTGGCTAGGACTTCCAAGACTCTGTTGAATATAAGTAGCAAGAGTGGACATCCTTGTCTTGTTCCTGATCTTAGAGGGAATGCTTTCAGCTTTTCACCACTGAGTATGATGTTAGCTGTGGGTTTGTCATATATGGCCTTTATTATGTTGAAGTATGTTCCTCTATGCCCACAATGTGTACTAATTTTCATTTATAAGATGAATAAGCCCTGAGGTTCTAAAGTATAGCATAGTGACTATAGTTGATAACACTGTATTTTATAGTTGAAATATACTAACAGTGTAGAACATAAATGTTCTCAAAAAAAAGAAGAAAGTTAAATATTTGAGGTGATGGATTTGTTAATTAACCCAATGGGGGTGTCCTTTCACAATATATTGCATATCAAATCATTTTGTATACTTTAACTATGTTAGAGTTTTATTTTAAAATTATACCTCAATAAAGCTAAAAAATTTTTAACAAATGCAAAAAATCTAAATAACTAACAACAAAAAAAGTCAAATATTAAAAAAAAAACAAAAACAGCTTGTTGCAGACCTTATAAACCTCCTAGAAGAAAACATAGGTAAAACATTCTGTGACATAAATCTCAGCAATGTTCTCATAGGGCAGTCTACCCAGGCAGTAGAAATAAAAGCAAAAATAAACAAATGGGACCTAATTAAGCTTATAAGCTTTTGCACTTATAAACAAAACAAAAAAACAACCTAGAGAATGGGAAAAATATTTGCAAATGATGCAATTGAAAAGGGCTTAATTTCTAGAATACACAAACAGCTTATACAACTTAATAACAAAAAAAAAATACCCAATCCAAAAATGGGCAGAAGACCTAAACAAGCAATTCTCCAATGAAGACGTACAAATACCCAATAGGCACATGAAAAAAATATGCTCAACATTCCTAATTATCAGAGGTATTCAAACCAAAACTACAATGAGGTATCACCTCACACCAATCCGAATGGCCATGATTCAAAAGTCCACAAACAATAAATGCTAGAAGGGTGTGGAGAAAAGGGAACCCTCCCACACTGTTAGTGGGAGTGTAGTTTGGTGCAGCCATTATGGAAAACAGTATAGAGATTCCTCAAAAGACTGAAAATAGACTTGCCATATGATCCAGCAATCCCACTCCTGGGCATGCATCCAGAGGGAACTCTAATTCGAAAAGACACCTGCACCCCAATGTTCATAGCAGCACTATTTACAGTAGCCAAGACATGGAAACAACTTAAATGCCCATCAACAGATGAATGGATAAAGAAGTTGTGTGGGGGGGGGTGTCAGACACACACACACACCACACACACAGAGGAATACTACTCAGCCATAAAAAAGAATAAAATAATGCCATTTGCTGCAACATGATTGGACCCGGAGATTGTCATTCCTAGTGAAGTAAGCCAGAAAGAGAAAGAAAAATACCATATGATATCACTCATATATGGAATCTGAAAAAAAGACACAAATGAACTTATTTACAGAACAGAAGCAGACTCACAGACATAGAAAACAAACTTATGGTTACCAGGGGGGAAGGGAGTGGTAAGGGGTAAATTAGGAGTTTGAGATTTGCAGGTACTAACTACTATATATAAAATAAACACAAGTTTATACTGTATAGCACAGGGAACTATATTCAATATCTTGTAGTAACCTATAATGAAAAGAATATGAAAACAAATTTATGTGTGTGTGTGTGTGTGTATATATATATATATGATTGAAACATTATGTTGTACACCAGAAATTGACATAACATTGTAAAATTGACTGTACTTCAGTACAAAAAAGACCTTGTTGCTAGTTGTGTATTAAATATAAGCTTATATATTTTAACATTTAGAAATGACTAGTTTTATTTATTATGGTCCAATTCTTCTGTTTTTGATCTTAGATAACCTTAAAGCCTGGCTACAATGATAATAAATAATCTACACATTATAAAATAGTATTACAGATCATTGCATTTTGTACTAAATGTGCCCCAAATTCTGTGCATCCAGTTATCATTAGCTTAGAAGTTTGATTATACTAAGAGCCAAAATACAGTAGTACTAAAAAAAAAAACTCTGTGTCTGATGGGAGATGTAGAAGTGCTTTTTACTTAAAATAAATGCCACAAATTTAGATATTTGCTTAATTTAATTTCTTTTTTATTAATAAGAATGTTTTTTTATTTGTGTTTAAATACTTTTATTGGGTTAAAAATCACTTTTCATCCTTAGTGTATGAAGTTCTTGATATGCAGTAATGAAGTTAAATGTTTTCTGAATTGCACAGTTGGATATAAGGTGAAATGTTAAATAAGAAAATCAAGTTTTTTGTCCTGTCCTCTTTCACACTATTTCTAGCTTTTCTATAATTATTTGTTTTGACAGTTTCTCTTCTTAAGACAAGGGAAAGGTATAATTTAGTGAGGACTAATAAGCATAAGGGTTCAGTCATTGTCTCCTTTACAAGTCAGTCTAATTGCATTTTCTCTGGTCACCAAGTTATGTGACAGTTTATCATAAAAACATTTCATTTCATATGTGTTTGTTGAAAATAACTTTACTAAGATTTTCTATTGAATGACTTCCAAATTTTTATTACCAGATGAATATTTTTACCAAGAAATTTACATTGCATAATAATTTAAATGTAATTATAAAATGTCATGGCATATTACCACACTAGAGTAATACTTGTTAACAAAATTCATTTGTGTATTGGAAAAATATTTGCATGTAATAAGTCTAATGATATATTCAGTGAAGGTTATTATATTACATAGATTCACAAAACATCACAGTTGCCTCAATTTAAGAAGCAAAAGTAAAGATAATCCTAGAATGTAAATACTATTAACCTGCACTATGAAAATAGAACTCAGCTGTTGTTCAATTTAAATTTTTATTGGACTTTTGAATCCTTATTTACAGGTATTCTTGAGAAAAATTCCCAGATAGGAGCATTACTAGGCTCTTGCCACAGTTAAACGATGTCTTTGTCTAAAAGGAAAGAGACATTCTTAAGAATTATAATAAAAAATATCATCCTATCTGAGTAAGAGAGAGTTTTATTGCCAGAATGAAAAGGAGGGTCCAACTCTAATCTCTTCCATGTGAACTCTTTTATCTAGCAAGTGGCAAAACATCCTATCCTAGCATTGTTTGTGTCCTTATCAACTGCTACTATTCAAAGAATTGACTCTCACTGTTGCCCAGCCTTGTGCCTAAATACCAGAAAGAAACTAAGTTACAAGTTCCTAACTTTTTGGGTGCTTTGGCATCAGAACACTTCTCTTTTTTATCCTAAGTTAGTAATATAGCATGTATTCATTTTTGAAAGTGAACTAATGATGGATTTTGAAACCATCAAAAATCCTTGAGATACAGGATGTGGATGCATCCTTGAGTGTCATAAAAACAATACTGCAAGTCCTTGAACCAGAATTTCCTCAAAGATCATATACAACTTGCCGGACTTAGTGGCCACAATTGCCATATTATTACAGTGTTATAGAGATTGTATTCTAGTGGGAAAGACAGACACATAGCAAATACCAAAAAATGGACCATTACAAATTAAAAAGAGCTCTGAAGGAAAAAGCAAAGATTCTAAGAAAGAATAACAGGGACAGCTCTCTTTACATGAGATGCTTAGTGAAGCTGCTCCGTGGAGATGATATTTAGGTGGAGACCTGAAGGATAAAAGGGAACAAGCAAGATGAAGAGGGAGTGACATGACATCTAAGCCAGATACCATAATGAAAAGACTGACAAATTTGACAGAATAAGAAATGTTTACTTTTTTACTTAAACAAAAATCTTAAACAAAATCAAAGGCAAACCAAAAAAAGACTGGAGGGTAGATTTTAAATAATTAGATAAGAACTTTTAACAATATATATTAACATATAAATATATGTGGAAAAACATGTGTTCTCTTTTACTGTAAGTACAGGTGTAAGTTGATGTTGACTCTTTAGAGATCAGTTTCCCAAATGCAGTTGGCCTTCCATCTCCATAGGATCAGATATGCTGTTGATTGAATCTGTATGTGTGAAAACCTCAGATATGGAAGGCCAGCTGTAAGAGCTGAATATCTACAGATTTTGGTGTCCAAAGGGGTCCAGAAGCCATTCCCCCACAGATACCAAGGGAAGGACTGTATATGGGAACCTTTTGATGTAGTTCTAGTCATGAGAAGGTATACTAAGGAATAATGGCAAATGTGTAAACATTTTAGACAAGAATGTTGTTTGTAGTGATGTAAAATATGAAGCATCCTAAACATCCGTCTGTAGGGGATTGAGTGAATAAATTGTTACTTCTGTACAATGAAGGACTAGCTACTATGTAGCCATTAAGAAGAATAATGTATGCAGTGAAGGAAACCATCAACAAAATGAAAAGGCAACCCACTGAATGGGAGAAGATATTTGCCAATGATATGTCTGATAAGGAGTTAATATTTAAAATATGTAAGGAACTCATGCAACTCAATATAAAAAAAAAACTCAATTAAAAAAAATGGGTAGAGGGCTTGAATAGGCATTTTTCCAAAGAAGACATACAGATAGCCAACAGGCACATGAAAAGATGCTCAGCATCATTAATCATCAGAGAAATGCAAATCAAAACCACGGAGATACCACCTCACACCTTTCAGAATGGCTGTCACCAAAAAGACCATAAGTAACAAATATCAGTGAGGATGTGGAGAGAAGAGAACCCTCCTACACTGTTGGTGGGAATGTAAATTGGTGCAGCCACCATAGAAAACAATATGGAGGCTCCTCAAAAAATTAAAAGTAGAACTACCATATGGTCAAGCAGTTTTACTCCTGGGTATTTATCTTAAGAAAACAAAAATAGTAAGTAGAAAAGGTATATGCACCCCCAATGCTCTTTGCAGCATTATTTATAATAGCCAAGTTATGAAAGCCACTAAGTGCCTACCAATAGATGAACGGATAAAGAAGATATAGTGTGTGTGTGCGCGTGCGCACACAGCAGAATATTACTCAGCCATGAAAAATGAAATCTTGCCATTCGTGACAATATGGATGACCCTAGAGGGTATTATGCTAAGTGAAATAAGTCAGACAGAGAAAGACAAATATTTATGTTTTCACTTACATGTAGAATCTGAAAAATAAAACAAATGAATAAGTATAATAACAAAGCAGAAACAGACTCACAGATACAGAGAACAAATTATTGGTTACCAGAGAGAAGAGGGGTGGAGGAAGGGGCAAGATAGATGAAGTGGATTCAGAGGTACACTACTAGGTATAAAATAAATAAGTTATAAGGATATAATCTACAGCACAGGGACTATAGCCAATGTTTTATAATAACTTTATATGGCATATAGTCTATAAAAATACCAAATCTCTATGTTGTACACCTGAAACTAATACAATTTTGTAAGTCACCTATACTTCAATTTAAAAAAATAGAAATACTAAAGGATAAGTAGTATTCATTGATTTAACAAAAAGGATAACATACACCTATATTTTGATGCAAAAAGATGTCTGGAAAGTCATGAGTGAAAATCAGGTTATGGAACAGTGTGCATAGTATATATTTATAATTATACACATACATTTGTAAATGAGATACATTATACTCATATTGTAAATCTATATGTATTATAGGGGAAAGTCTGTAATGATATACTCCAAACTTTCTAACAGTGGGTATGAAATTAAAAGAGATTTACATTTTTGACTTTGTGAATTTTTGTTTAAATTTCAGTATTTGTTTCACGATATATTATTTTTGTAGAAAAGAAGTAATCTCGAAGGGAAAAAAGAATATTTGAAAGGAACTGGAAAAGTTCTCTTTACTCCTTTGCAAGTTTACTACTATTTCAAGTTTCCTGTTTCTTAGCCAATCTAAAGGGCAGGCTGATGAAGTGAGAATATGGCAATAGCAGGCAGTCGTCTGTTAGCTTATGATCATTAGCTGTGTTATTTGTTGGTTTATCATTGGTCTCTTCCTACTGGAATTTAAGCCTAATGAGAGCAGAGACTGCCTCCTGTCTGTTGCCTTATCTTCAGGATCTAGAACAGTGCCTAGCTCAGATTACTGTTCAGTTATATGAAATGAGTATGTAAATTAGGGAAAGAGAGATTCCAGCTGAGGTCTCTTGGCCAGTGCCTTAGGAAACCCCTTCCGTCTCTGCCCTTCATTTCCTTTTGACTTTGTTCTTAATTTCTCAGTGGCCATTTTGCTGCCCTACCCTCCAGTTCCCATGAGAATTCTCACCCCACCTTCATCTTCCTGTCTCCATCTCTGCTGGGATACTCCTGAGCCTTTCTTTTTCACCTGGCACCAAACCTAAAAGGAAGCCTGGCCAGCACCAATGCCCACTTGAGCTTACACCTGCTTGCATCCCTGATTGCCTGACCTTTAGAACTCTCTCTACAATCCTAATTAATATTCTAGCCTTTTCATTTTTCTCTTAGGAGAAAAGATGTTACTGTAGTTCCCCCCTTTTATCGTCCCTCCTTCCCTCAGCGTCATTTCGGTTGGTTTCATCAGCAACTACTCTTCTGGGAATTCCACTCTGCTTCCAGTATAGTTGCTGCAGACATCCCCTGAACTGCCTGTCTGTTGGTGCTACTCCCATTGCCTGAAGTGGATGTTTTTATTACTGGTGTAGTGGTGGTGGTTCATCTGATTCCTGCTCGTCCAGTTGGCCACATGGTCACCTCCTTCTACTCCCTACCACTACCCACCCTTCCCCAAGCCTATCCTCTTCTTTCTACCTTCTCCAATCTCATAAGAAGGGAAATGCTTGAACACTCTTTGGAAGTGGGGGGAGTGGAGTCCTGAGCTCCATTTGAAGTAACTGAGGGTCACTTACCCATCTACTGCCCCACAGTACACTTGCCTCTTTGGGAAAACAGCACCAGCAGCCCCTCTGAGATGTCAGCAGCTTGTTTTCAACTCTTGGTCAGTCATAGTCACTATAGATGATGCTTTGTGATTCTATCACATTATATTTTTTGTTGCAGATGTGCTACACTCTGGTTAAATTGCTTAATGTATACTAAGCAGGGAGTATAACCATCATTATAATATGGTTTCTCGGGGGGGGGGGAGTGTTTTAGATTCAAAATAATTGATTTATTATTAAACTTTCTTACCTTAAAGCCTTTCTAAGTTAGGAACTCTGTATTTGAGTAGTGATGTAATTTAAGTCAAATAGTTACTGGTGACAGGTGAAAGGTACACAAAGAAAAAGAGAAAAATAATTTTTTCTTAATTTTCAAAAGAGCGAACTGAGTCATCTTTACTTCATTAATTTTTAAAAAACTAGTATAAGCTCCCAAAAGTGTAAATAAGTTTGTATCTGTCTTTTCTCACTTTGCAAGTTATAAAGCCTTTTTCAGCATATGAAGAGAAGGGCTTTAAGTCATTTGGAATCAGAATTTGTTTTATTAATGATGGAATATGATTTATCCTTGATCACCTGCTATTTAAGTTTAGATTTGGATTTATAATACAGTTGCAAAATACAGAGTTAATCTGCTTATTCAGCAGTTAGTAAAGTGAATATACAGAGCCAAATTCATTAATTCATCAGATATATATTGAGGATCTGTTATGTGCTAGCTATGCTAGGCACTGAGTGTGGGGGAAGAAGGGGAGAAGGGAGGTAGAAAGGGCAGTGAATAACCCATTCTCTTTGAGACAGCAGAATATATATGCCTTTGCCCTCTGCCTTAGTAATCCAACTTCTAGAAATCTACTCAAATACATCTGGTGTACGCAAGCTGGCAAATACTCAATTTGGTGTAATTCACAGGGCTGTTCATACTAGAAATAGTAAATATGGCTTAGTGAGAGACTAGAAACAACCCAAATGTCTATCTGTTAATAAGCCACAGTATGGCTGCACAATGGAGGCTGTCTGCCCACCATACTTTCTGCACTTGGGAAGCAAGTCCTTTCTTGAAGGGGAAACTGATCAGAGTATCTCCATGTCTGCCATGGGCAAGTTTAGGTTTTGTTCTAAAGACTCATTAAAGAATTGTTAGTGGGAAGTGGCAGGGAAGTGGCAGGAAAGGTCAGGGGTTACTATGTGGACATTAGGTCATAGAGGACCAAGGAGACCTATTAGGAAGCGATTGTAGTCTTGGCAAGAAATGCCAATAGCAAGAAAGATGGAAAGAACTGCACAATTCAAGATACATTTTGGAGGAAGGATTGATAAGATTTAGTTCTAGGTGGTTGTTGGGGAGTTCAGGAAAAATAGGAATAGTTTTAGTAAAGGTACACAGTTGTGTAAGGGAGGCTGATTTAGCTGCTTCTGGCTGAAGTGCCGCTTCCTACCATGAGGACATTCTAGTAGCCTCTTCCTCCTCCCCAGATCCTGCTCACTGGTTTGCCTAGGACATGTCAGAGAGGCTTCTTTGAGAGTATGGTAGTTTACTTGCAGGGCTGCCAGTTAGCAGGATGGCCCCTCCCTGTGTATGTAGTGGGGTGTTGCCTTGGAGCTTGTCTGGATCTTAACATGTAAAGAAAAGGAGTCGGGTGAGGCAGTCTGAAACAAAGCAAAGCTGCCAGGTGTCAGGGGAACAGTGTAGCCAGGCCGTACTATACTGAGCCCTGCTGTATGCTGAGCACTGTGTGGGGCTTGCTGAGAACTATGCCAAGGCAGTAATGAGTAGTGGAAAGAACACAGTGGAGGCAGAAGCTTTGGTTTCAAGTCTAGGCTAATTGTGTGACCTTGAGCTAGTCCTCTGGGCTTCATCGATCTTGGATATATTTAATTTAAAACACCCATTAGACATCCAAGTGGAGACATCATTTAGATAGTGCTATATGATTCTGGAGCTTGGAGAGAGGTCAGGCCTGAAAATACAAATCTGAGATTCTTCAGCATATATGGAAATGATTACCTCAGGAGAGAGTAAAGACAAAGAAGGCCTAGAATCGCGTCCTGATGCACTCCAGTATTCAGAGGTTTAGCTGAGAAGGAGCTAACAGAAGATACTTGGATATTTTATAGACATCTCAAATTTGGTACCTCTAAGCCAGAACTCCTCTTTTTCTCTATTTACTACCATGGTTAATGGCATTATCCATCATCATTCACCAGAAACTTGGGGATTGTCCTGGTCTCCTTCACCTCCACATACTTGGTGATCAAGGCCTTTCTCCTTTTGAATATCTTAATAGTCTATCTTTTTCTCTCCATCTCACTTCACTACTTTTGTCTTGGTTCCTGCCCTAATGATTTCTCACTTGAATTTCAGCAGTAGCATCCTAACTGATTTCTTGATTCTAGTCTCACCTCCTTCCAATTCAGTTTCAGTGAGGCTATGAATTCAGTGTCAGAGAGGCTACTCTGCAGTTCCTGGAGTCATTTTTTTTTAACATTTTTTATTGATTTATAATCATTTTACAATGTTGTGTCAAATTCCAGTGTTCAGCACAATTTTTCAGTCATTCATGGACATATACACACTCATTGTCACATTTTTTTCTCTGTGAGTTATCATAACATTTTGTGTATATTTCCCTGTGCTATACAGTGTAATCTTGTTTATCTATTCTACAGTTTTGAAATCCCAGTCTATCCCTTCCCACCCTCCACCCCCCTGGTAACCACAAGTCTGTATTCTCTGTCTGTGAGTCTATTTCTGTCCTGTATTTACGCTTTGTTTTTGTTTGTTTGTTTGTTTTTGCTTTTGTTTTTTAGATTCCACATATGAGCGATCTCATATGGTATTTTTCTTTCTCTTTCTGGCTTACTTCACTTAGAATGACATTCTCCAGGAGCATCCATGTTGCTGCAAATGGCATTATGTTGTCGGTTTTTATGGCTGAGTAGTATTCCATTGTATAAATATACCACCTCTTCTTTATCCAGTCATCTGTTGATGGACATTTAGGCTGTTTCCATGTTTTGGCTATTGTAAATAGTGCTGCTATGAACATTGGGGTGCAGGTGTCATCCTGAAGTAGATTTCCTTCTGGATACAAGCCTAGGAGTGGGATTCCTGGGTCATATGGTAAGTCTATTCCTAGTCTTTTGAGGAATCTCCACACTGTTTTCCATAGTGGCTGCACCAAACTGCATTCCCACCAGCAGTGTAGGAGGGTTCCCCTTTCTCCACAGCCTCTCCAGCACTTGTCATTTGTGGATTTTTGAATGACGGCCATTCTGACTGGTGTGAGGTGATACCTCATCATAGTTTTGATTTGCATTTCTCTGATAATTAGTGATATTGAGCATTTTTTCATGTGCTTTTTGATCATTTGTATGTCTTCCTTGGAGAATTGCTTGTTTAGGTCTTCTGCCCATTTTTGGATTGGGTGGTTTATTTTTTTCTTATTGAGTCGTATGAGCTGCTTATATATTCTGGAGATCAAGCCTTTGTCGGTTTCACTTGCAAAAATTTTCTCCCATTCCGTAGGTTTTCTTCTTGTTTTACTTCTGGTTTCCTTTGCTGTGCAGAAGCTTGTAAGTTTCATTAGGTCCCATTTGTTTATTCTTGCTTTTATTTCTTCTAGGAGAAAATTTTTGAAATGTATGTCAGATAATGTTTTGCCTATGTTTTCCTCTAGGAGGTTTATTGTATCTTGTCTTATGTTTAAGTCTTTAATCCATTTTGAGTTGATTTTTGTATATGGTGTAAGGGAGTGTTCTAGCTTCATTGTTTTACATGCTGCTGCCCAGTTTTCCCAACACCATTTGCTGAAGAGACTGTCTTTATTCCATTGTAAATTCTTGCCTCCTTTGTCGAAGATGAGTTGACCAAAAGTTTGTGGGTTCATTTCTGGGCTCTCTATGGAGTCATTTTTTAATGTGGTATAAACACATAAGTCTCCTGCTATGATTGCCAGATTTTACAAATAAAAATACAAGGCACCTAATTAAATTTAAATTTCAAACAATGGATAATTATAAGTGTAAGCAATATTTAGGACATACTTATACTAAAAACTTATTTTTGGTTTGTCTAAAATTCAAGTATGCTTGAAGTATGCTTGAGTATGCTGCTCTTTTATCTGAAAATCCTACTCTTGCTTTGATGTCAGAATATTCTGCCATGGTTTTCAGGATAAAATCTAAATGTCCTGACGTTGCATGTTCTGATTTTTGCATGCCATGTATGAACTGCTTACAGTATCCTGAATTTGCTGTACTGCTTTACTTCTCCATACCTGTGGTACTCACCTCTTCCAGAATACCCTCCTATTCTCAGTTTTCTGGTTAATTCCTATTGTTAAGACTCAAGCATCACTTTCTCTAAAAAGTCATTTCTAACCTCCTACTCCCCACCCTGTGGATGATAATGGGAACACCAGCTCCTCTTCTGCAGTCTCATAACATTCTTTGCTTGATATTATCACAGAATGTATCATACTGTAGTTTAATTTTTTTTACCTGCCTCTCTTCCCTAGATTGTGAGTTCCTTAAGAACAGGGTAGAAATTATATCTTTCAATCCTGTATTCCTGGCGCATAGTAGGCTCTCAGTGTATGAACAAACCAGTGAATGAGTGGATGAAAATGTAGGAAAGAACCCATAAGCATAAGCCTCATACTGGGCCATTGGTGCTAATTCAGCTCTTCCCTGCCTTGACTCCTGGGTAAGTCTATGCTGCAGCCTTTGCCTGTCCTCCTCTTTACCCCCCAAAGAAGCTCCAGAAGAGTCGGATTGAGGTTTGTTCTCTGTGTCCCTAGGGCCTTGAATTATGAGTGCTCAGTATATATTTATTGAATGAAAATATGTGAGTGAATGAATGAATGAGTATACCTTGCAGGGCTCCAGGTCCTGCTGTCCCCTGCACTGGAGGACAGGATTCCTTCTTCAGGTCCTGGGAGGGAAACCTCCAGCCACAACATATTTGAATCTCTAGGGCATTCTCTGTGAAGCTGGAGCTGCAGCTTCTCTAACTCTGTGTCTTACCTCTTCTTGCCCAACTCCTCTACGTCCCTCTCTCAACCTTAGGGAGAAGAACTCTTTTCTCCCAACAGCAGCTGGCACATATGGCTCAATAAATATTAGCAACCATTCACAGATGGAGCCTCCTCTTTCCTCCAGGGCTCTAGCCTCTGCTCTTTCTTTCCCACTTTCGGAGCCCAGCCTGGAAAGCCGTGGGGATCTGACATTACCTTCTCTTCCAGGGATTATGATCTTCCCCCTTCTCACACAAGGGAGCAAGGTTTTCTTTGTCTCCCACCTGGGCAGTTCAATTAAATAGGACTAATATTAAATGACTCTAATTATTTTTTTATTAATGTTTAACTGCTAAATTCCTTTTTCGATTAAATCATTGTGTCTTTATGCTCAAAGGTCTTTTTTTCATACATATGGAAGTTCGTTTACTTTATTAACGGAAATACCACCTGCAAAACTATTAATGACTTGAGCTCTGTGATTAGTTCATTTTAGTGACATTTTGAGATTTAATAATTAATCTGGCTCAAGTTCAAAGAAAGAAAACTCAATGCCAGAAATTCTTAGCCAGTAAGGAATATAAACAAACCTTACAATTGTTCCCTCAAATAACAAAAACCATTGAGATCAACTTCTTGCAATTAGAAATGTTTTGGAAAAATGCAGAAGAAAAGTTCAAGAAAGCATGTCAAAACAACAAAACTCAGTCTACATTTTCATTATTGTAATTGATCAAAGTCTGTTTGCAGTAGATTGGACTGTGAATAAATTAAATGTGACATTGATTTGGCAGAGGCACACTAGTGATTGGCAAGAACACATAGCAGGAGCAGCTTCTGTTAACAGAATTTACTTGGTGGTTGTTTCATTCTAATAGATTTCTTAGCAACCTAGTGCTATCATACTAACCTAACCTAAGCTCTGTCATTTATTTACCCTTTGGGCTTCTACTCCCATCCAGGCAAGATTAAATTCATTTTTGATTACTACTCTAGCAGGCATTACCTCTGGTCTGAACACAGAGTACCTTTTGGTGACCTATGCACCTCCTCCCTTTTTTTCCTCTACTCTCTTTCATGTACTGAAGAAGGGTGATCTAAGAACTTATTATTTCATCCTGGCAGTTCAACTTGTAGAACTAGAAAAATGTAGTTTAATTAAACAATTTGGCAATAGTTTCAAGCTTAGGCATTACTACTGCTTTTGCTCAGCCTAAATCATTTCTTGGTATGTCACAAAATTGACACTGTAAGAAGAATATTCATCTTAGAACATTTTGAAACAGTTATAAAACAAATTCCTGTTATAATTATGTTGATTGTGGGGTGGAGTGTGTGGCATACACTTTCCGGATGAGAGTATTTTACAATAAGCAAATGTCTTTACGGTTTGAGAACCTGTACCATACTTTATGCCAAGTCTTCACTTATAATCTGTTTACTAAATCTTTTTGTATTCTTTAAAATGTGTTTTCTTAAACAGACTCAAAGGCAATGTATTCATACTTTAAAAATTTTAATACTCATTAAAATAAAAATTCTTCATTAATATGTATATTTTAAATTATGGAAAGAAAATGGAGCTGTCAAAGTCAAGTATATTTATATCATGTATAGCCCTTAGTCTAGTGAGAGGTGAGAAATCTATGGATTGGGGAGCATATGTTTAGTAATTTAAATATTTTAGAAAGTTGATCTTTCTAAAAGTTCTAAGATTAATACTTTCATTGTATCTTTATCTTATGTGCCCTTTGAAAAGCATATATCTACATCCAGTAGTTTTTAAAGATATATTTACATTAAACTTTTGCCAGAAATATATTGGTAATTTTTAATTAAAACTTTAAAAAATTTAGGTTCCTGGTTTTTGTATGTCATATAACTGAATCATTGTGAAATGGCCATGGTTTTGTTCCCACAGAAGACTAAAAAAAAAAAAAAATTCAGTGAAATGGGCAGTTTTATCATTATCCATAAGACTGACTACTAAGTCTTTACTTGCTCTTGAATATAGTAAACTTTCTAACAGTGAAGCACTGTTGAATTTACTTTAAACTGTATTTAGATTTTTTTTTATATTGAGATTTCTTTTGTACTTAAGTTTGAACATAGTTATATATGGTATATTGGGAATTCACAAGTACTTGAAACCAAATGGAGACCATTTATAAATACCAAACTTCAGAGGAGCGTGGAGCCAGAACCTCAAAGAAGAAATGGATTATGTTATATATAAATGTATTCTGCCTGCCTTTTTACCTAGCTGGGTTCATAGCACTTTTAAAACAAACTTTATAATTTCCTAATAAAGGACTAACCATTTGCTCTATTTTATTTCCAGGTCTATTTGTATAAAAATTATCAAATGATTTTGAAGTTATTTCATGGAATTTTATCTTTAACTTGAATATCACACCATCAGCATCATATAAATGCATATAGAGTGTATTACTCAAATATTCCTTGACAGAATTTTCACTTGACTAGCTTGAGTCTTTAAAGAGAGAAGTAGGGATAGGGGATTGAGCTCCTGAATTATATCATTAAAACCATTATTCATTCTTATTTGTACACACATGTAGCACATACAAATAAGTACACTTAAACAAATACTAGTGACGCTTCACGTATCTTAAATTATTAAGGTGGGTAATTTGTATTTATCTTGTTCACTAAGTACATGTGTAATAATATTCCTAACAGTTGTTGTATGAATGCTTAGATCTGTATCTAAATACTGAATTCCATTTAATAGTGTAGGCTCAGAATTCCTCTCGTCCAAGTGTGGCCCCAGAGATGCAGAATGACTTGGATACCTGAGACAGAAGAATCTTTGGGTAACCTTTTTAACTCACTCACATATTTCTCAGCCCTTTTCTTTCTCCAGTATTTGCCAAGTAATCTAAACTTTCTTCGAGTCAAGATGACATCATCAGAGAGCACTGTGGGCAGCTTTAGATCTCTCCCTTCTCTCAGATGCTAGAGTACAGCAGCTCCAAGGTTCAAGTTTGCAGAGCCTCAGTTTCCTTTATCTCCCCCAAGGCATCATCACAGAGACCTCTCGTCTTACTCTGCCATTTTCTCTCACCTCTTTTTTATAGTCCAGGTATCCAGTTCTCTTACGTAATACCTCCCGCAGCTGTAACTGTGTATTAGAGCTGATTTCTTTACCATCTTGGAAAAGTCACGTGTACTGGATTTTCGCATAAGGGACTGTATGATTGGAGTGGGATTATGTCATTCCTAAAGTCTTTGAGTCAACATGTTTGGAGATTGCATTCTCAAGCTTTATTTTTGTCTATATTTTATTTATTAAAAAAAAAACTTTAAAACACTTTGTCATTATCACACTTAGCAATTTGCAACATTGAGGACAATAGGGCAACTATCAAAAGGTCTCTTAAGCAGGGCTCTTAGTGAAGAAGTGGCATTGAAAAGGACTTCAGCTATAACCTTTCGGGGGCTTGAGTTCACATCTCTGAATTAATAAATAATACACAGTAAATAACCATTAACTTGTTTATACTACAAGAACAGAGATAAACTTGTTAACAGCATCCAGCATCCATTTCCTTTTTAAAAAAAACAAATCTCCTTTTCAATGTAATCCTTCACAAACAATGGTAATTTATAATTCAACATAGAAAATAGATTATACCATAATAAAGGTTTTAAAAAATAAAGATAATTAAAATTTAAATTAAAAAAGAAAATACATAGATTCAAACATTTAACACATAATACTTTTCACAACTGAATTTCTCACTTTTCCCAATATCAAGGCTCCATAAACAACTCAAGGCTAAGCCAATTTGCTCCGACGGAACACCCTGTTGAAATGAGAGACATTGTCACAGAACAATAGTCATTCATAAATAATTTATTTACGGGAAATTCTGAAATATCAGATTTTGGTACAGCTTGTGTTTACTCTGTTATCAGTATGGTTTCTTTCTCTTCTTCCCTGAGACTGGTTGAGAATGATATCCTTCAGTATTTCACTCCACGGGAATCTTTGCTGTGACCTTCTCAGAATGGAGTTGACCTCATGCATGACTTTCTGATTGTCCACTAGGCTCAGCTTCAATGGAGAAGGGCCACTGTTGACATACTGCTTCAAATCCCAGGCTAGGAGGCCAGAATAATGGTACAAGGCATAGAAGGCTTGGTGGGCAGAGGCCCTTTGTCGGATGGGAGTAGGGAGGAAACGAGGCATCCTCTGTCTCTGAGGTAATGCTAGTAATCTGAGGGATGCATATGGTCATAACAGTACTCTTTGCCTTTCAGGCTGCACTTTTCCTCTATTTAGTGGTAATGGATATCTTTGCAAAGCTTGAGAAGTCCTTTTGGTTCAGGTACAATCATGATAACCCTCAAAATATATAGCAGTAGTTTCAGTGCACAGCATGATGATGCTCTTCATGTGCTGACGGAGCTGAGTGGGTGGATATAAAGTTCCAGGGCATCAAGTACCTAGCAGAGTGTCTCGAAGCCTATCAGTTTTCCCTGCAATGAAATTCTTCATTCTGATATTTCTGGCATTACTCATTCCTTTATGTAGATTCAAGTTTTCCATCCTATATCATTTTCCTTCAGCCTAAAGCACTTCCTTTAATGTTCTTGTAATAGAGGTTTGCTTGTGCCTTTTTTTGCTTGAAAGTGTTATTTTTGAAGGATATTTCCATTGGATATAGTATTCTAAATTGTGGTTTTTATTTTCTTTCAGCATAGTAAAGTCATTCTATTGTCTTTACCTTTCATTATTTCTGATGAGAATCAATGGTATTTCTTATCTTTGTCTCATATAAATGTCTTTTTGTAGCTTATTTTAAGATTTTCTCTTTATCATTAGGTTTTAGCAATTTGATTTTGATGTGCTTTGGTTTTGTATTCTACTTGGATTTTTTTTTAATTTTTTGGATATGTAGGTGTATATGTCTATCTATTTGAAATATTTTTAGTCATTATTTCTTCTCTCTCTCTCTCTTTTCTTTCTGTGATTCATTATATACATATATTAGACTGCTTAATATTGTCCCACAGCTCCCTGAGGCTCCAGTTCAGTTTTTAAGCTTTTTTCTCTTTCTTGTGCTTCAGTTTGGACCGTTTCCATTGCCTTGTTTTCAAATTCATTACTCTTTTCTTCTGCAGTGTCTGATCTGCTGTTAAGCATATCCATTATGTTTTAAAATTTTCATATATTGTATTTTTCACCTCTAGAAGTTCCATTTGGTTCTTTTTAATAATTTCTATTTCTTTTCTCTTTATGTTTGTTTTTCTTTTAAGTCTTTGAACATATTTATGGTAGCTGTGATAAAGTCCTTATCTGTTACTTTCATCATTTCTATCATGTTTGGGTCTATTTCCTTTGACTAGTTTTGTAATACTTTCCTTCTTCACTTCTTGATTGGATGATGAACATTGAAATAGTATACTGTCTACTGTCTGGGTTTCATTGTCCTCCTTTTTAAAAATGTTGTTTTCTTCTGGAGTATATTAATTTACATGTGAATCAGCCCAAACTTTTAGAGACCTATTTTTAAGTCTTGTTAAGGTGGATCTAGAACAATGTGTTCAATAAGAGTTTCTGCAGTAATGGAAATGTTTTATGTCTGTATTTTCCAATATGATAGCCACTAGTCACATTTGGCTACTAAACACTTGAAATGTGTCCAGTGCAATTAAGGAATTAAACTTTTTATTTTATTTTACTTAATTTAAACAATGTATGGCTAGTGGCTACTGTATTGGACAGTGCAAGTCTAGAGTTATCTCTACTCTCATGCTAATTTATCCTTACTCCTAAGGAGTGATGTTTCTGAAGTCTTTATACTGAAAGCCCTGCAGGTTTGGTGAGGCATCTCCAGCTGATTAGAACTTGGCTGTCTCCTAGTCTCATACAAGCTGCAATTGTTCAGTTTACAGCTCCCCGGTAGTTATTCTTTAGCCAGAAATTGACCTTCCTGGCCCTGTTGAGTCTCACCTTACTCATATACTGTTTAGCATTCAGCTGAACACTCAAGTGTGTAAATATCTAGAACTCTTTCTATTTTCTGGTACTTTGCCCCACAAATTCCAGCTTCCTCATCCTCCCTAACCATCTCTATGTCTTTAGCTCAACAAGATCGCCAGCCTCTTCTTGGATTCCCCTACCCTGTGCAGCATAATATGCCTCCAGGAAGCTGAGGTGTTACAGGGCTTATGTCATTTTTACCCCTTCTCTCTGGGATCACAGTACTGCACTCACTATTTTTTAGTATCTGAAAGTCCAGGTTTTTGTTTTTTGTTTTTTGTCCAGTTTTCTGGTTGTTTATGACAGAAGTACTAGTCTGGCACCAGTTACTCTATTTTGTTTTCAAGCCAGTAGATTATGTCTTATTAAAACCTCTGTTCTCAACCCAGTGGTAATGGTTGCTGCCTTTGTTGCAGACTATATAGCATGTTAAATTGGAGATTTTTTTCATCCTGGCAAAATTATGAATTTGTTCATTCTTCATAAAGATAGCAACTGATGTGGGGATTCTGCTATTTACAAAATTTTCACAACAAATAGTTATTTAATGTATGTCACAAATTAGTGGGTTAAAATTTTAAGTACTTAAACAAAAGTATAAGTATTGAGATTGTATTTCTACCCTGTGATGAGAAAGTTTGGTATGTTTATTTTCAGTGGAGTAAAATAAACAGTCACTATTTAAAAATTCAGCTGTACTCTCTTCTGTTGTACTATCACTGCCCAGTAGCCAGTTCTTTCCCAGTCCTTACAACAACCCATTGAAGAAGACAGTAAGATTGTAATCTCCATTTTACACATGAGGAAACTGAGACACAGGGAGTATAAGCAACATTAACAGGGTCACACAGATAGTAAATGGCAGAACTGAGATTTGTATGCAGTTAGTCCTGCTTCAAAGTCCATGTTTTTAACCACAGACTTTCAGAAGACCTAACAATGTAAACAGCATACATATGAGGGAGGTGTAAGTGTTTATACATACATAGTCACTGTATTCCCATTTTCAGATAAAGGAACTGAGACTGAAAAAAAGTTAAGTGACTTTTTTGGTGCCACTGCTGGTAAAAGGTAGATTTGGGATTGAAACTATGTGTGTTTGGGTCAAAGAACCGTCTATTTGGATAGTCATCAGACTGCTGTTTTTTTTTTAATGAAAAAGTGAAATATTGGAAACAACAGTAGGGGTAGTCATTAAGGAAGTCATGGTATATTGCAAATGATAAAATACCATCCAACTATTTTTTTTAATGTTGAACACTGACAGGGAGAAAAGCAGTATGTAAAAGGATAAATATTTGTTTCAAACATATAAACATTTATATGAAGACCTACTTACTTTTGCTTTATCCCTATACAAACACTGAAACAAACATACTGTTTTTATTGATAAACAGTGAGACAAGGTGATATTGTTCCAAGGAAATAATGTAAGGAAAAATGCTTGCTTCATAGTAATTTCTGCTATAAGATAGGCTTTGTTACAAAATTATTTCTGTTTATCTTCAAGTCTACAGATTCCTTTTTATTCACCTAACTACTTTTCATTTTATCTATTCCAAATATTTACAAAACTAGATTTCCTTTCAAAAATGATTTATGTTCTGTTTAATTTTCCTGGAAGCTGTTAGCAGGGGTCTGGTAACCATTAGTTGTTTTTTTTTTTTTTTTTAAGACAAAAAAATTTATTTCCTAGAAAAACTATAGTCCATTTTTTTCAACTCTGAAATCTTTCATCTTCATGTTAATATAATTAACATATTCAGATTGGCTTTTCATTTGCCTAAATAGCTGTTATAAGAAAGAAACTAACAGAGTAATGATGAGTAAAGAGAAATTATGTGAAGGCAGGAAAAAAGAAGGAACAGCTCTCTGCTCTTAGTTTCCTTTTATGCAGACGGCATAGGCTCGCACCAGCTGTAAGACTGCAGCAGCAGAGCTGAAATCCACAGGGGCGACATGACTGATGCTCTTGATACCAGAGCCAGCCAAGCTGCATACCAGCTTCCCAGTAGCGCCTTGCTATCTTTGGTGGGCTCCCAGTGCAAGCTCAGCCCAGTCCTGAACCATTCATTCTGCTCAGGAGAAAGAGATTCCATGCAGACACAGCATTTTGCAGAGGGTCTTGAAGAGTATGGAGATGAAGTGAAGAGATGTCCTCAGACTGAAAAATATTTCCATCTACTTCCATTATTTCCAGTATCATATTGAGGGATTTCCTTTGTTATATATATAGTCACCTCACCTGAGAATTCTACAGAGCGTCTGAAAGGCAAATCCTGACTTCTCTCACCCTCACTCATAGCAGCTGTCCCTAACCTAAGTTACTGTGGTATGCAACCACTCATGGGGAATTGATCTATGTTGTGGAAATTACAAGAATAATATTTATAAATATTCTTTCCCTCACATGTTAGCTTTGGGGCAGGGTGAAGTTTCATTAGATGGGCCCTTTGTATCTAAAACTAAAAGTCTGTAACACTATAACCTTCCCAGATCTTTTCTTATAAGTACAAACCATTATTTTAAGTGTGATTTTAAATATCAGTGCTTACCTTTTTAAAGGACTGTTACTACTTGAAATTCATGTTAGAGACAGAAAGACTGCATCATGCGTTTGGATATTCAGATATGTCATTTTCTTAAGTATTGAAATTGAAAAATAACTTGGGAGAACTTGTCAATGTTGTCATATTAATTATATTAACATTCATATTATAAGTAACATATATTCTTAAAGAAAAATCAGAAAATATAGATAAGCAAAATGAACATTTTAAAATGTCACCCATTTGGAAATAATCATTTTTAAGATAGAAGAGGAAGAAGGAATCAATAAAGATAAAAGATATAATTACTGTATTTCATCTGTTTTTAAGATGCCTATCTTTCAGATTTTAACATTTCTGAAATCAGGGTATGTGAAGGAGTTTAATTGCCTTTTTTAGTGATACATTTAACAATGATTTAGCATCTTAAATCTGATGGTCTTGCATTCAGTGAAATACAGTAATAGATACATTGTTGTTTGGGGTATAGCAAATCTGAGTGACAGAACCGTGTTGCACAAATGGCTTGCACTGATTTGAGGAAGCATTTCCAATAGCAAAGCTCCTCTCTGGAACTGGTGTCTAGGGCATGGAACTCTGACTCCATTCCTGTCCTCTTCACTGCCATACCACTCCAGAGGAGAAAGGAAAATAGATGAGACTTGGTCCTGGCACTATAGAGGGTGGCCTTAGCATCCATGCTTTTAAGTCCCACAGAGAAAAGAAGACTGGTGGTAGGGGCATCTTTCTGAGGCCATCCATCTCACCTTTGCTTCATCCTCTGCAGAAAGTACAATCACTGGTTAGTTTTTGAGACAGAAAATAGCTGTTAAATTTAGAAAATCTTTGATAAGAGTGACTGTTATGCTGTTGTGTAATATTTCATGTTAAGTGGTTTGTTTCACTTACTGGGTAGTAAATATTTCTATTTCGTGATCCTTCCCATCTTTTTATTATAGTATACAAGGACAGAGTTGTGTAATCCAACTAACACTAATATATCAGATAACTTTTTCAGATTTACTCTGCATATATCTATTATTTAAATACAAAGCAAGTAACATGCACATATGTACTTTATTTCTTACTAGCTATTTTATTTTTATAAAACCTGTTGTTTGGGTTTTCTTCTAACTGGAAATTTAATGATTTCTTCCATTTATATATGCATGCAGGAAATACTAAAAAATGTAAAATATAGAGAAGAAATTAAAATGAAAAGCAAAGATATTTATGAAGAAGAAAAACTCCTTGGTGAAGAGAGCAACAAGGAACTCTTGGCTCCACCAGTTCAAACTCAGATTAAAGGTCATGCCTCCGCTAGGTACTTTGGAAAAGAAGAACCCTCAGTGGCTCCCACCAGCACTGGTAAAACCTTTCAGCCAGGATCCTGGATGCCGCAAGATAGCAAGAGCCACAATTAATAAATGCACTGTCGTAAAATCATTTCATTTTTATGTATGTGACTATTTTAACAAATAAAAGTTACTTTGTATTTTCCAACTGTACAGTAGTTCTCTAGTCCATTAAGCTTAAGAACTTGTTTTTAGTATGAATAATAAGTGTGAGGTTATGAATTATAGAACCCTAACTTCTTTTAAACTTAAATCCTTCACTTGATTTAATCATCATTCTCTATTTATAAATTTGCTTGGTTTTTCCCTCCTTGGATTGTTCCCTCGAAAAGTATCTTGTAGCTGTAAATGCTTAGTACATTTTGAATCCTTACAATCATTTGAAACCACCCAAAATATATCTTGGTAGAAGTGATAAGGGTAAATATTGAGCTCTCCTAAATGATCAAATATAAAAGAAAAAATGAGAATCCTGCTATTTCTGGAGAAGCACTCTGTAAGATTCTAATGAACTAATCAAAAAAATGAACTTGGATAAAACTTGTGGAATCCAAGAAAATTTACTTGATAAATGAAAAAAAAAACACATAAAGATCTTGATGAGTAGGTGGGACAAAAGCTAGTTTATGGTAGGATCGAGGTTGGAGTGTGAAGGGAGAAATTAGGACCAACAAAAGTAGACAGTTCCTCACAAAAGTCTGAAAGGACAGTAAACAGAAAAATGATACAGTAACTATAGTTCTGTGAGATTAAAAATTACTTTGAGAATATAGAAAATAGGGGAGGGTTCTCAGAAAGTGATTTCACTGATAGTGAAGATTACAGTGGCTTGTACATTGAAGAAATTAAAGACAGATGACAGTGTTAAAACAGATTATGTACAAGTGTTTCTGTAAAGTCATACATTTTCACAGAGTTCTAATTCTAATGTAGAGGTCTTCTCAGTGTCTGGCATTGTAATAGGTGCTCAATAAATAGGTACTGAATAAATGACCCAAATTTTAATGCTCTGAAAAATATAAGGAAATCCTTGGTTAAGTGTTAAACAATGAATTCCTATAAACACATAGGTTAAGATTTTTACTTAATAGAAGGTAAAAATTTTAATTGCTTAAGAAATAAACTACAGAAAATACAATTTTATAAAGTGTTATACTGAAACAAGTAATAAAATGTAATCACAACACTTACTGAAAAACAGAAAAAATCCCTAGGTAGTAATATTAACATTCCAGCAGCCCCGTTAATATCAGGTTAATCATTTTATCTCTTCATATCATTACAAAGTAATATCACATTTTACCAAAGAGAAAAAAAGAAAATAGCCAGTAGGCAATATAAAAAGAGGTAGAATTTATTGTATAATTGACTGCAAATTAAGATGTTCTTGAATCCTAGATTACAGGAAAAACTATAAATTCTAACATGCCAAATAGAATGTTTCTACTACCAAATTCCTATTAACTTATTAATTGTATTATATATACATCTTTTACAAATGTTTGCTATATAGGCTGTTTATAAATGTCTTAATGTATGACAGTTTATATTAATTTTATGGTTTTATTTAAAAATACCTATTTTACATAAATAAAAAAAATCTTAGCCAAGAGTTAGTTATGTTATATATAGTAAGATAATACTGACCCATTATTAGTAAACCATGCACTTTCCAAGTGGTTTTTGAGAGATGGGAGTAGTTTGTAGTAATCCATCTACACTCCTTTCCTCATTCTTAGGGTGACTGGTTATACTGTTAGGTAGTATAGAATAGAATTCTGAGAACATTTAGTCCTACATAAAAACTGAACTATATGTAATCTTGGCCTAATTAAGATTGCCTTTCTAAACAATCTTGTCTTTATACTTGGCTTTTATATGCATGCAAAGTAGAGTCAAAGTTTGCATAAAATATTCACTTGTCCATCATATTTCACATTTTTAAATAGTTACATTTTGGGCATTTTATAAGTTTTTTTAAATGAAAAAATGAAGTTTTTCTTCATTTCTTCAAGACAGATTTTAAACCTATGCAGTTTTAACTTCAAAAGTTAAAATGTTCATTTTCAAATAATTAAGAGTGTCAAATATTACTTAAGTGCTCTTTCAGATAATCCTTCCTGACTTCCTATACCTCTGCTGTATGTGCGTATTATAGCATTTCCCCCCCCAAAGGCTGTATTGTACAGACTGCTCAAATATACAACACATGTTGGCTGTTAGGCTTAATCATATAAATCTAGCCTATTAGCTATGCCTTGGATATTTGAAGTTAAAAATCAACAAAATGGAGGAAATTTTTCCCCATTGATATCCTTTTCCATTCCTATTTTTACTAACAGATTTCTGGTTACTTATTTCTTAATTTCATCAGTCTTGATTCAGTACCATCATACTGACTTTTTTTAATGCTATCTCATTAACCACACTATTCAAAATGTAACCTGAATTCATTTAGACTAGGCTTTCTCATACTGTGTTCTTTGGGGAAAAAGAAGTGAGCAGAGTCTATGATAGTCAAATTAAAAGACTCCAAGAAATCATGCAGGAATGAATTGTCTTACCTTGTGTTCCCCAAACTTTTAACACAGAATCCCTTTCAATATGTTTGAGAAATACAGAATTTGTCCTTATATATTTATTCCAGATTTGAAGTAAATCAGAGTAACCCTATAATCAGCTGCAAACATAAAAGCAATCTTTCCTAAACAGGAAGCAGACTTACTCTAACTTATAACCAGATGAGGTATAAAGTGCCCATAAAGGATGGGTGAAGAGCTGTTAGTTATAACTGGGTTTCCAGCTCACAGAATCCTAAGCTTATTTCCAGCTTGCTCACTGTAATTTCAAGAAATAAATTTAAAATGCCCTTGCACATCTGATACAGTAACACCATGCTGAAGTTTACCACAAGGACACTAGGGATCAAATTCTGACACACACATTTTTTGTTTGTTTGTTTGTTTGTTTTGGTAGAATGTTTGTTACAGGCAACCTGTTTTCAGCCTATTTGTTTTTTCCCCAAAACCAGCCATAAAAAGGTAATTGACTGTATTAGTTCCCAGAACTTCAGAAACAATATAATAGGTAGGCAATTTTTTAAAGAAGCATTCTGGATAGTAGTAAATGGGATTCTTTGAACAGTAAGTAGTATTTGTTATAGTGAAAGATTGATTTTTCGAAAGAAACTCAAACCTCACAAAACACAGTCCTTGACTTAATTTTCTGATTTTATGATACACATTCATTAATTTTCCGATTTTATGATACACATTCACATTCAACAGAAACCGTTCTTTGAATTTTGAATTATCTTTTCTTGGGCTAGTGGTGTGTGGTGGGACATTCTCTTGTGATGCTGGGCAGTAGCAGGGAGCCACAGCTGCCAGTCAGCCACACAATCACAAGTAAACAACTGACATGCTTACAACCATCCTGTACCCATACAACCGTTGTTTTTCACTTTCAGTACAGTTTCACTTTCAATTCAGTAAATTACAAGAGATATTCAAACACTTTATTATAAAATAGGCTTTGTTCTAGATGATTTTGCCCAACTGTAGGCTAATATAAGTGTTCTGAGCAGGTATAAGGCTAGGGCTTAGCTATGAAGTTTGGTTGGTTTGGTCTTAAGTATTACATGCATTTTCAATTTACAGTATTTTCAACTTGCAAAGGGTAATCCCACTGTAAATCAAGGAAGATCTGTAGTCTCTAATTTACATACCCCTCTCCCACAACACACACAAACAGACACAAATATTGTAAAACCTTGTTGATCCTACATGTACAAAAAGGCTCCACAGATGTTGAAAAATGCTGAAGAAACAACAAATGGCCTATGTCAAACAAACATAAAATTGTATTAAGACTAACAAAGTACAGGAAAATATATTTTAGTTAAATACCTTTAAATTCTCACAATGAACAGTGAAACCATAGCTTGAGTAGATAACTCTTAAGTTTTGTTTTAATTTCAATAACATAAAAAGCATATCCTAGAGCACCTGAATAACTTAATTCACAACTAAACACTAAATTATTTTAGTGCCTGGAGCTGCAGCATGTGCACTGGCACCAAGTAGGAACTGACAACCTAAAATAATAGTAATAAATATTGTTCAAACCAGTCCATAAAGATTCTCAGAGATCCTTAGGTTCTCATACTTGAGAAACAATGCTCTGAACTTTTACGAGTACGGCTGACCCTTGAACAACATAGGTTTGAATTGCATGGGTTCACTTACGCACAGATTTTTTTTTCCATAGTAAATACTACAGTACTTCACAATCCGGGGTTGGTTGAATCCAGGGATGTGGAACTGTGAGTACAGAGGAACCTTGGAATTGCAGATACGGAGAAACTGCATATAGAAAGGAACAATATATGGGGAGGGCCTACTATAAGTTATACAGGGATTTTCAACTGCAAGGGAGAGCCAGTGCCCCTAACCCCTGTGTTGTTCAGGGGTCAACTGTATACTTACCTATAAAGGAAATTCATAACCATTTGAAAAGTAATTTCTGTAACATATCTAACTTGTATTATTGAATTGTTCTCCCCTCACCAAAAAAAACAAAGCCCAGGGACCTCTTTATAAAAAAAAGTATCAAATTTATTTCAATATCTGGTTTCATTTTTAAATGAAAGCTGTTGGACAATTTTTTGTAATTTAAAATTCATTGTCAGAAGTGAGGAAAACATTAATAAGCTATTCATTACTGACAGCAAATAAAATTATTAACCATGCATTTATAAAAGCCATGTTAAGGAGTAAAAAGTTCCAGTTATATTACTTAACTAAAGGAAATATCCTTTAGCTCTTTATTTCTAATCATAACATATTCTCAGTTTGACATAATTTACACCTTTTCACCCAATTACTACTAGGCCAAACAAAATTCTTCCAAATGTTAAGCCTTTTCTTTACCACTTATGAAATATGACTTAACTGTTATTCTTTAAAAGTTCCTTAAAAAAAATTTGAAATTTTAATTTTCACCGTGAACCTGTTTGATCAAAAAGTACAGAACATCACCACAACATGACTTAAAACAAACAATGGAATGAAAAACAAAGGTGGTATCTATATAATCAGCAAATTACCTGATAAGACATTTTAACTACTTCACATTTCTACTTAGCACAAATGAGAATAAACTGGTTCCAAGGTACTACAAGATTTGGCATTTTTACTGCAAGCTTTAAATCATAGTGTTACTCTACTCAAGCCACCTCTAAGAAAATGGCAGTGTTCGTAAGTACAAAAATTGTTGTATCCAGTAAATGGTATTCTACATAGTCAAGATAATAAGAGAATTCTTTATAAAATTAGATTTTAAAAAATGTAGAATGTCTAGTCAATTACCAGTATCTCAAAAGCTAAAATGAGAAAAATCCAGAAAATAGAGAAGTACTCACTGAAGAATATTATTTTGCTTTGAGAAAGCCAGAAATGATTCTATTCCAAGAAATAAGCAATAATGATAGATGTAATTAATATACTGTATCTCTTAAGCCAAAGCACACTTTTCACCTCAGCACAGTTCTGATTTTTACATTCATAATTTCCTTTGTCCAGAGCAGGACCCCATTTTAAGCCATTATTTGAGTAGAGTTCTAAAGTCTAAATAATCTAAAGTCCTTTTTCTCCACAGGATGTTCACATTATACTATATAAGCTGCAAAAAGGCAAATGACTAGATCCATTATAAAGAACCTGTAGCATAACCAATGTCAGTGTACAATTAACTGTCAACAGACTTCTACAGCAAAGCCCAAAAGTTGCTACAGTACAGGTGAGAGCTAACATGATCCATATGCTCAGACTTTGTTTCCTAAACAATACTGTCAAAGATCCAGAAAAGAAACCTTAGTGGAGCCTTCTAGAGCTGCATAATTTTCCAAATGATGTTCCTCTGGCTGCAGAGCCTATTCATTCCTTCAGTCCTTTTTCAGTCGTTTAGCTTTTGCGATGTTTTCTTGACGTTTTTGTTTCTTCTTTTGCTCCTTTTCCCTGGCCTCAATCATCTTGGCTAATTTCCAGGACAGTACAGCACTTGCAAGAAACAATGGAGTAAGGGCCAAAATAACTGTTGTAAGGAAGCCGTATGGGTCCTTGGCAGCCCATTCCACAACATACTCAGCCCAAGCCTTTATATCAAACATCTTTGTAGAGGTCTTAGGAAAAGGGGGGTGGGGGGAGGGAGAGAACAAGAGAAAAGACTATGTAGTTAATCAAATTTTGAAAAAGTTACATCATACAATCAGTTAACTCAGAAGTCCATTATCACTCAACAGGTTTTTTTTGTTTATAAAAAGTACTAATTAGTACTTTTTTATATTTTAATAAGAACTAATATTTCCAGTAGGAAAGAATAATTCAACTAAGGACAACCAGAAGAGCGACACTTAAAAGGTGTTAAGGTATAGAAGATAAAAGTAAAAACCATGTGGAATCTGTCATAAGGACTATGCATTGTCACATACTCCTATATTCAAGACACACTTTATTTACCAGCAGAGTTTTATAAGAATCTTGAGTTTTATGTGCTCATTCCAGGAAATAGATGAATCCTGTTTGTCATTTTCTGACATAGCCTTAGTACCCTTAAGTACTAATTAACAAAAGTACAGTCATCAAATTTGGTGCCTGAAAAGGACAAGCCACAGAGTATGTGAAATGCTTGGAGAAAAGGAGGTAACGGATGGCTGTTTCCAGGAAGGAAATAAGACAGTATGGGAACCATGATAATATCTATTTATATGCAAAGAGATAATAAGCAAAAGGTGACAGCTATTTTATGCCCTCTTTCAGCTTTGAGGACATAATTTAGTAAATGAGAACAAATTTAATAAATGAGAACATTAACCATTACAGGTGTCATGCATTTTGTTCCATTTTGAGTTGGTAAGGGAGGGCCATCTGGCAAATGAGGATGTTGTAGATTTGAGTGACATTTTCTATTTTGCCCCAGAGGCTTTTCAACCTCTCATATTTCTGTCAATCTCTATTCAAAGTGGAGAATTAGAATACTGTGTACGAATGGGTATATATACGGTCACTTAAATTTTCAGCTAGGATTTTAAAAATCATCTACCTTATGCTTGAGTAGTGATCTCTAATTTTGTCCTGGGATTATTAGCCAATCACAATTTCATATGACCCTTGGTTGGTTGTCTTCTTTAGGTCACCATACACTTCTGAGAGAAGGCTTAAGTTCTATATAATGGTGGGTTGAAAACAACAGATAAAAGAAAAAGTTAAAGTCACAACTCTAAGGATAATTGTAATACAATTTTAAATGGAAAAATTTTAAATTCTCTATATTCAATCTATAAATGACATGTAAAACTGCCTGGCACATTATACACATTTAACATATATTTCTTTCTAATTTGAAGAAAGAAATAATTACACAATTGCAAATGCCCTGTAAGAAAATCCTAATTACTGAAGATCAAATATTTTAGTAAATTACTTATTTCAACAATAAAATTAATTACGAAGCTCACTAACATAAAAAGTTAGCTCACTGATATGTTAACAGCATATCCATTCCCAAATCTTGAACTTTTTATACTAAAAAAGTCAATTGATTTGTTTATAAGGTTAAGTAAACAATTGCAAAATCAAACACCGTCTTACTCTTCAAAGGTTTTGTCTCCCTATTATACAATTTATATTATTTATAGAAAAATCAAAAATACGCAAAACAAAATATAAATCACCCACAGTCCCATCACCTAAATAAAACTACCACCACTGGTTTTAATTATATCCTATTACAATTCCTCCACATTTTCAACTGAAGACATTAAAGTGCCTAAGATATCCTCAAATATCCTAGCCTCCCCCTCACCATTCGTACGCCACACCCACACACGTCGCGACTAGGCTCTACAAATATCCATCTGTTCCTTCAGCTTCTCCAACCCATTAATAAATTAACTATTGCAAGATTCAGAGATAAGCAAAAGAACTCTGCGATAAAAGAGCAAAGCGGAAGTGAAGGATCTGGTTATGGCAAAGTTTCTGCCATCAACAGAGAAAGGAGTTACCGTCCACAAGACACATTTCCCGCGCACCTCAATTTCGGACACGAAGGTACGCGCCTCCCACACGTAGAATAAACACTACGCTTCTTCCTTCTGAAAGGGGTCGACAGGGCTTGACCTGCAGACCAGACCCAGGTGGCGCCTTAACTTGCAGCTGATAGCACTTCACCGCCACCCGCACTTCCTCTCCTCGCGTTTCCCCTTCTCTCAATCTTCCTTCCTCACCCAACCCTGCGGCCCGGCCCGGGGTCACGCTCACCCGACCCTCGGCCTTGGCGAGCGCGGGCCCGGTGCAGCTCGCAGAGCGGGCGGTCCCCGGGAATCCGGGGTCGTCCCCGCCACACCTGGCGCCCCCGTCGCCGTGACCTCCTCCGCTGGGTACGGGGGCAAAACCACTGCAGCGGCCGCCACCAGCCTCCCCTACGTCGCGCCCGGGACGGGGCACTCGGACCCCTACTCCCAACTCACCGCCAGGCCGGAAGCAGGAAGGCGGAAGCCGCGGCTTTCCCGACCCGCCCACTGGCCGGCCTTCGCCTGGATCGGGCCTGAGGAAGTCGGGGGGCCAGTTTCCGGCTGCGCCATTGCTGTGTAGTACCGGGCTACTTCGAGGACGCGGGGAGGGCGGGGTGGCGGCGGCTTTCTGGGGAGCGGCAGGTGAGGCCGCGCGGGGCGAGCGGCGGCGCCCGGCTGCTCTCTGGCTCGGAGCCCGCGTCCTGCGCCTCCTGCCGGGGTGGCCTCCTGGCCGAGGCGCGGGTGGGCTGCGGCCCCCCGGGGCCGGTCCGGAAGCGCTGAGGGCCCCTACCTTTGTCCCCGAAGTCAGCCGGGGAACAGCCCCTCCCCTGCAGGAGCCCGGCCGTTGGTGGAGAGCCCCGGTGGGTGAGGTGCGCTACCCCCGGAAACTCCGACCAAAGAGCGGCAGCGAGAAAGGAGTTGGTCCCCACAAACCGCCCAGAGTCAAGGTGAGGGTCACATAGCGACTCCTAAAGGATTCTAGTGAGTTCCTCTGGTTCACACCCCACCCTTTGCCCCTCATCTTCTGGTTGGACAGTAGTTAAATCCTCACGTCGAGGAGACAAATCAGCAACTGGACCTTGGTGTATCCACTAAACCTTATTACTAAGGGAAAATGCAACCTCTGTGTGAAGAGGGGTTTTTGCTGTTTGCTTAATTTAAGAACCTCATTCATTTCACAAGAGAATGATGGATACTTGCCCAAAGTAAACTTGATAAATAATCAAGCTGTCTGGGCACAGAGTTCCCACAGAGGTACTTGTTCTTTCAATACACAAATAAAGGGATGCAAAAGTCAACAAGCAGAAAGAATGAGTTAATATTATCTTCTAATCTACAGGAACTGAGAGATTAATTCAGGTTTGGTTGGTGATCAAATTTTGTGATCCCTTGCACTGAATTGCTCTGTTTGACTACCTCTTCAAATGTTGCAAGACCTCTTCAGTGTTGTGTGCCAAATAAAGCAGGTTTTTATTCTTGAAAGACCATAGAATGTTCTCTTTGAGGAACAAGCTGTGACATGTATAACTAGTTTAGGTATAACAACAGTAACTATTATTTACCAGGGAACAGGCTTCTGGCAAATAATCTAATGATCTAAAATACAGTTCGTTGGGCATATGTTAATGTTTGTATGTTGTATTAGCAGCAGTTGTTTTCTTACTGATTCTTCTTTGAAAACTTGGATGATGGTTTCAAAGCGTGTGCAGCGTGGACCTAGCCTGTACCTGTAGTAGCCAGAAAAAGTAGGCTCAGTCACTGGATTGTGTGTACTGAAAACCTGACTTGCTGGTGGTGACTCGGTGATTTTTAAAAATTTGCCCAAATAGTATTTCCAAGAGAGAGTCAGAATTTACTTTAACATCCTTCACTCCAGAGGCCAGTATGTGTATGTGTTATTTTAATAATGGTTAGACAGTTTTCCTAATCACTGCCTCCCCAGTAGTTTGCTCTGCTGCATCCCTTGTGGAATGCATAGCAGTCTTAGGCTGGAAGGAAAGGCACATAAGAAGGAAGCATCTGTAGCTCTTTGGCTCTAGTGTAAACCAGGCCTTCACAGTCTAATATTCCTGATCTAGCTTCCAGTTCTGGGGCATGCTGCAAGCCCAGGAATAGCATGGGGATTACCACAGCAGAGCTCCCTACTGCTACCTGCGTTGCCTTAATGAAAAGTGGCGTCAAGATTGGTTCAGATGCAGCGGACTACTTTGTAGAGTGAGGAATCTTAGCTTGTGAATTGAGATTTACATACCTTGTCTCTGCTGATCTGATACTCTGATAAGTCACTCTGAGCCTGTTTCCTCTCTTGTATGTAGAAAGCTACTAGGTTATCTCTGAGGTTCTTTCAGCTTGAAAATTCTGTTGATTGGACTGGATTTGGCCATTTTTCTAACTTCATAAGCAGCAGCAGAATAAGGAATTTAATGGAAACACAGCCAGTTTGCTTAAGGGCTTGTTCTTTATTTGAAAGATCCTTAATTGGGCTTTTATCTCTCAAATGTTTCTCAGAATACCAACTTAAACTAACAAGGAAATAAGGTCTGCTTGTATTTATTTTTAAGAAATAAAATCTTACTGTCCATGTAACTTTAACCAAATTAACTAAACCTTGCACTGTTAATTAAGGAAGGTTTGTCTTTGCATAAGGATAATTCCTTTGTAGTATATCACATCACCATCCACACTAGTTACTATATTGCAATTATATTTTGAAAATGGAGCCTTACAAATTTCTGTTTTTTCCTCCTAAGAAGGTAAGGCGTAGTCTTTCATTTGTTGGTTTAAAAAGTCTTTTAGATGGTACAAAGTTACCTTTCACCTTGACCAATGTCAAAATTATGAATGAGTAAAGCCTGAATAAGATTATATTACAATAATCTAGACTTACCTAAAGATTTTGAGAGCTTTCTCACCTGCTGAACATTTTGTGCTTATTTCCCTGCAGTAACATCACATATAATTTATTTTGATGAAATTGATTTCTTCTCTAAGTTTTGTGAGTTTTTTTCCTTCCATTAAAACAATGCAGATACATTGCTTAATATGTACATTTATGTGAAAAAAAAGTAAGTCAGGTCTTAGTGGTATTTAGAAGATCATACTGCAGAATAATACATTTAAATAATACATATTTATTGAGTACTTACTATGTACCAGGTACTAGGCTAGTGCTTCGCATATATTATCACTAATCCTGAGATTAAATGACCCTGCAGGATGGTAATCTTTTACCCATTTTACAGATAAGGAACCAGAGACTTTAAAGAAGTAGAGCAGTATTCTAAACAGATTTGGCCAAGAAAATCCCTGCTCTTTTTTTAATGTCCAGATACTAGACCAAAATGCTGATTTCATAAAATTAAAGTATATTTTGTATTCTGTAATTGTTAATTAACTAATAATCACAACTAAAATCTTCCCATAGTTCAAAATTGCCTATTGCCCAGGTGGTGGCAGCATGTCTCAGAGCTCATGTGGTATGAAAGGTTTTCTTCATCCCACATACAAGACCTG
Organism: Camelus dromedarius; assembly: GCF_036321535.1. Classification (NCBI taxonomy): domain Eukaryota; kingdom Metazoa; phylum Chordata; class Mammalia; order Artiodactyla; family Camelidae; genus Camelus; species Camelus dromedarius. The sequence continues at coordinate 40,381,978 of NC_087438.1, forward strand.
TCAGTTTCTGCTTCTCTCTTGGACACTTTCACTACTGTTAGACCAACCCATCAGTGATTCGCTCCACCTTCTATCCTCCCTTCTGCCTCATTTTCTGGATGGGCCATACTCTGCCGGTTTGCTTTCAGCCTATTTTGCCTACAAAGAAAGCATCTGGAAAATTCATTCAGGCCTATCCAGCAACACAAAGACCTTTTTTTTTTTTTTTTTGGAATATTGTTATTTTTCACCCATTGTTAAATATAATTTGGCAGACACACATCCTAAACTAAATAATTAGCTAATATTATTATGAAATACTTGTTTCAAAGGCATGCTTCTTAAACTGTATGGGATATACCAATTAAGGAGGTACTGAAAAGCTTTTAAAAGAGAAATTGTCTTCAAAATAAGAAGATGATTCAGTAGGGAGCAGTGAAAGATCATATAATTCAATATGTATATTCGTATATATAAGCAGAATAACCAGTGAAACCTACCTTAGCCAAAAATTGCTTGGACCGTTATTCTCCATCTTTGCAGGCCACTGCCTTCCTAGAGGTTTCAAATCAGGTGATACCTCCTCCCAGAAGCCCTTTCTACCCCTGTCACTTTTTTTTCCCACAGCACTGAAGTCTGACATCTTGTTTACTGTTTATTGTTTACTCTTTCCCACGAGAAAGTAAGCTATATGAAATCAGTTACCACAGTACCTAGAATATTGTTTTGAGTAACTGGTTCCAAGATAAAACACTGCCACTGTTGGTGTTTGAATGAATCATGAAATAATATAAATCCCAGGAATTTGTGAAGCTCATGTTAAAGTACCAAAGTCTTGTAGTATGTTCTGGAAGTAATAAGGGATGCCCTCGGAAGAATGGGTCTAAAAGGTTAGTAAATAAGATGTTTGGGGAAAGATAAAAATAATTGTGGTTGTCTTGTTAATGGAAGACAACTAGTTGCTTAAGGATTTCCAAGTATGTAAAAGTATGTTCAAGGAACAGAGTGATTCATCATCTTCATTGATAAGATAAAAGGATTAGTCCTAGACTGTAGGTGCTAAGATTCAAGATAAGAACAAGCTAGACTAGAGATCTAAATAGAGATCTTTGAAAATGGGGTAAGAATGTATATGCAGACTAGATGCCCTCTCTAGATATTTCCTGGCTTTATGATTCCCAATGCAGATTGCAAGAGAAATACTAGATAGCAGTTGCTTCTTTGTTTATTCCTTGCTGCCCATGGCCCTTTCTGCACATTTCAGAAACATTTCAGTGTGTTTGAGCACTGTCAGTATGGGTGATTTGTATTGCTGCTTTAGGAAGTTTATAGAAATCTTTTCACATAATACTGAAAATTGAGTGTTTTTAACACTGAAATTATTTACAATTCTGTATCTCCAGAATGTACTGTGCATACATGCACATGCAGCAAACTAATTCCCTATAATTAGAGAGCACCCTTTTGGAAGGTTAAAATTTCCAGTAAATTCTTCTGAAGCCTTGGATTGCAGTCCTGTTAGAGTATGAGAGACACTAGGCTTTCCTCCTGAACCCCAAAGTTTAAATATTAGGCTTACCCCTAAATGATGTAATTATATCAGCCATGAAAAGTCACCTTTAATTTCTGTGCTGCATCTCCTAGCCTTTAAAGAGTTGCTGTCCTACTGAGAAAATTGATTCATGTGTAAGAATCCTTCAGTGTAGAAACCATGTGTATTGCAAAAGCAGCCCCTAGTAGCATCACCTTCACTGAGTAGCACTTGAATTTGATACTTTCCACCTTCACCTAAGCAAGCTACTGGAAGTAACCATCTCAGACATAACTGTTTTGGCTATATGGTATTGTCAGGTATGTTGTCCTCTGTGTCATACAGTGCCCTTTATATAAAGTCGCATGTAAGACATTTTAGAATGTAATTCTAAAACAAGTTTTGGAAGCCACTTTTCTGATAGGAAGAATTTTACCTTTGATTTGACAGGAAGCTCAAGAGCCAAATTTGAAATTCGTGTCTAACATTCATCCTGACTTGCATCCTTTCATTTTTTAAAAAATGTATTTATCCTAGGACAAATATTCTATACCTCTCATTATTGTATATGTTCATGTAGTAAGATACATCGAGCCCCTAGTGAAAAAGGCACAGTATAGTTTGCCTGTAGATCAAGTATTTGAAATCCAGAACTTTTACAAAGATGTTTGACATGTAACAAGTAGTTATTTGCTAGTAAAATTCTTCCACTGCTTTTAATTTTTATGTTTATTTTAAAATCTTGCACTATAATTGTATCATTCGGAACTAAGGAACATAGGAAATCATTGTTTGGAATTGAATCCCAAAGTTTAATTCTAAAAACTAGTTTTTGCCTTTAATAGCCCTCAGAGTATAATGTGTATATTTGGAATCCAGTTTTAAAAGTGAACAAAAATTTACTGGTGCCAGGCTATAAATATAGTTCCCTAAACCATCACTTAGAGACATATCCTAGTCCCAAATTCATAAATTGCTTTTGCTGAGTTCACAGTTTATGTTTTTAAGCTTTAAGTCAGGAAGTGAAGCAGTCTGAAATCCAAAAACCCCATTCTGATTCACATATTTCCTCTGGAAGTGTAATAAATTATACTGGTGCATATGATAAGTTTTTGGAGGCTTCGAATTTGGAGTTTTCCTTCATTTTTAGAATTGACCTTGATCAACTAATTTTCCATTCTCTGTAATAAGCGGATAATAATACCTACCTTTATACAGAAAGTTGCACTAGTGTTCTCTTGAGATTCTTTTCATCTCTAGGTTTGAATAGTCTATTGTAAGACTATATGACAATTGTAGATTTGTATTGTTAATATAGGTGTATAACAATCTGATTTAATCTCTAGTTCTAGGTTCATATTTGATCTTATTATGTGGACCAAAGAAATCATTTAATATTCCTGTGCCTGGGTTCCTGTGTCCATAAAATAGAATTAATAATATCTGTTTTTTGCAACACCAACTAGTTAATGAATAAATATGTAGCCTCCTTTTTATAAAAGGTTGGATTCTATAGAATTCATTTGTTAAGTTGATTGTTGGGAGCCTATACAGATTCCCAGGGAATTGTGTTATAAATAGTGGTTAAGTTCCACATTTAGCCTGTAAATGGCTATTTGACACATGGATAAGTGAAAGAGTACGTCTGCATAAAAATGGTAGAAGATAACTCTCAATACTAGTAATAGAATAGTAAAAATTAAATGAATCTTTGATCCCATGTACCACAGTAAGATTTTATAAAGAGTGATGATTATAAATAGTGAAAATGAATGTCTGTGTCCATTTTTTTCAACTTTTTATATCCTAAAAGATTTGAATGTTTTGTCAGCACTTAATGATTATCTTACTGTATATGCAGTCCAGGAATTGTTGCAGCTGTTTTCAAGACTGCAAAACCCTTTTATACCACAGGAAACTAAAGTTCCACGTAAGTCTGTAAATTATTCCAGTGTATATGCAATGCATATGGAATATAGTCACATACATTAATCTGTGATGTGCCCCTCTCCCCGCTTTACTGTCTGTAGAATTAAGTACAAACTCCTAGAGGAGCTTAACGGTTCTTAAGAATCTGGACCAACCTGCTGTATAAGTTTTTGACGTGATAGAGGACCATTTATTTCAGACCTCTACAGCTCTAAGAGATGCCTTCTTAATGCAGTGGTTGACAGTATAGACTGGAACCAAACTACCTGGTTTAAATCCCAGCTCTGCCTCTTGCTAGGGTGATGAGGTGGCTATGAGAAGGCACCTCGCAGACTCCCACTGCAAGGAACATAATTGACCGAGGGCCTCAGCTGCTGTGCTCTGAAATCCATCACTGCGTTTGTGCTGAGACTTCGCTTCTTCCACAGCTCAGCAACTGAGCATAGAAGAGATACTACAGCCTATTTCTGCAAGACAGAAGACTCCTCTGATGGCCAGTGAGGGTTCAAGGACTCCCCTTGTCTTGCCAAGCCTTCCTTAGACTACATTGCAGTATAGGACACGTCCACCTAATCTTCCTCTTCTCTTTCACTTGGGGTCAGACTTGTATCTTGTTGCAACAGTCTTGCCAGTTCCTTACCCATTTTCTCTCAGATATTCTAATAAAAATCTTTCACATTTAATTCCATCTTGGCTTCTGGGATGATAAAATTGGGATTCAGAACAGGCTCATCCATTACCTGGCCCGAAGATGCCACCCTGGTGGGTAGGTGGGGCACTCATCACCCCTGGCGTAAGGTTGCAGGTTAATTGTTAAGGTTTCACCAGTGTTGACTTGAGACAATGTTCAAGTGAAGGGGAACTGTTGTAGGTGTGATTATACAGGTATTTGAAAAATATGGGAGGAGTAATACCTACCAAGACAACAGAGTTGGCTGATTACTGTAAGTTGTATTGGGGCACTGCTGAAGGAAAACAAGAAACAGCTGTTAACAAGCAGTAGCTAAGTGTGAGACCTTAGAGCCTCTGTGGTAGCTTGAAAGAGGCCTTTATCACCTGTAGTGGAAGGACAACACTCAGTTGAATTGCAGACTGAAGAGTTAGCTCCAGAGGCATTTGAGCAGTGAATGTTTAGCCAGGACAGGTCTGTTAATGTGAAGGTGGGGAAACCTAGGATCCTAAACAATGGGATGGGGTCATCTGGATGGATGCCCCTAAGACTCCCTCTGGACCGTCAGGGCTGGCAGATAGGTAATCTTTATTTAGTGAGAGCTAGCATGTTTGCTGTGCTGGAAGATACTGCAGAAGCCTCTTGCCCACAGGGCACTAGCCCTACTTCCCTACGCTGCCCACCTCCTTCTTTCCTGGCTGCCAAGCCAATATCTAACCAATAACAAATCCAGTAACTGGTAAATCCTAGCATAACCCAGCTGGGACATGCTGGGTCTGATAAGGAAGAAAAGAGACAACCCCCCCCCCCCCGCCAAAAAAATTGCACAGTTTAATTGGCCTGTACTGGCCAGAATCAGGAGAGGACTCCTGGGACTGAAATTTAAAGATGTTCAAAGGGTGAGAATGTTAGATTAGATGAATAAGAATTTGTTGACTTGGCAAGCGGCAGTTTCTCAGGTATGGAGGATTTAACACCCTAGCAAGGATCCTGCTATAAACTGAATGTGCCTCCCCAAAATTTGTATGTTTAAACCTAATTCCCAATGTGATTTGGAGGTGAAGCCTCTGGGAGACAGGTCATGAAAGTTGAGCCCTCATGAATGGAATGATTAAAGAGGCCTCAGAGTGGACTTGTCCCTTCCACCCATGTGAAGACACACTGCAGAGACAGCTGTTTGTGAACCAGGAAGTGGGCTCTAACCAGACACCAAATCTGCCAACACTTCGATCTTGGACTTCCTTGCCTTCAGAACTGTGAGAAATAAAAGTTTGTTGTTTAAGCCACTCAGTCTATGGTCTTCTGTTTTGGCAGCCCACACTGACTAAGTCAGACCCCAATGGTCTGAGAAAACTTGCTAATGGGATGGCTTTTAGAAAGTGAGGGCGGGAAAAGCAGCCAGTTCTCAGCAAAGTGAAAAATGTCTGAGTTGTACTGGCAGACTGTGGAGGAAGGAACAAAGAGGCCAAGCAAAGTGGGCATGCTGGAGTGTATATATCAGATAAGACAAGAAGACCCATCAGAGGATTATGCTTCATGAGAGTACCCAAAGGATACACCATTCATCCAAGGCCATCAGGAAAGCAGTGGTGAGAGAGGCATCAGCATCACTAAGAAGTTTGCAGGCCAGGGAAGGAGAAGTAAGAGAAGCAGCCACTGAGCTGGCTTATTAACATCCATGGGAATAATAGAGCCCTGAAGAAATAGAGGCCAGGTGGTTGTGCTTAACTGCCAGAAGCTAGAAGGCCACAATTACCATAATAACTGGCAAGGTCATTCTTGCAGCCAAAGGAGCTTGACCCAGGAGGAGTTGTGGAGACAACTAATAGACAATATGTCTCCCTAGGGGTAAGATAGATGGGCAGTCCACAAGGCTGCTCATTAACATCTATTACCATAAAAGGCCAGACTAGAGGAACAGGAGGCTGAGGGCAGTCGCTGTAATGAAAGTCATGATCCCTTGCTTAGTTCCCAGACCTAAGACAATTTTCAGATACAGAACTGAATATATGAATGGGTCCCTAGGAGAAAGAAACCTACCACACCATGGCAAGAAATACATGGCAGTTCCCCCAAAAGGACTCTGGCCGTCTATTTGAGTGACTACCCTGGGGAAAGAATAAACAGGTATTTTGAGGACTATTGACAGGATCGGCATTGATGTTTATATTGGGAGATCTAAAGCAACATCATGGCCTTCCTGTTAGAATGGCAGCCTACCAGACCAGATGTTCTGGCTAAAGTTAGTCTCACAGTGGGCCCACCCAGTGATCATTTTCCAGTCTCCAAGTGCATAGTTGGAATTTTTATTTGTGACAGTTGGAGTAACTACTGCAATGGATGCCTGGTCTGGAGGTAGAATAGTTACCATAATGGGGATTGCCAAATGGAACCCTCTGAAACTTCCTGTCACCCCTTCCCAGATAGTAAATCAGGCACAATATTATATCCTGGGGGAATGCTGAGGAATAGTGCCACCATTTAAGACCAAAAGGATACAGGGTTCTAATCCCAGTCCTGTTTCTTTAATTTACCAGTCTGGCCCTTAAAGAAACTGGATGGATCCTGGAGAATGACTATAGACTACTGCTGACTTAACCAAGTAATGACCCTGATCACAGCAGCTGTTCCATGTTGGACTCATTGCTAGAACAGATTCGTAAGGGCTCAGATACATGGTATGTGATTGATTTGGCAATATGGGTTTTTTCCCCATTCCAGTTGGAAAAGAGGATCAGAAACAGTTCACATTCACAAAGAATAGTCAACAATACTCACTGAGACTGAGTGTTGCCTCAAAGCTATGTTACCTGTTCCATCTTCAGTCATAATATAAAGTGAAGCAATATGGACCACTTAAATATCCCTCAGTATACTACGTTGGTCCATTTTATTGACAACATCATGCTGAATGGACAGATGAGCAAGAGGTGGCCAGTATGCTGAAGACCTTGGTAAGATACATGCACTCCAGAGGATGGGAGATAAACACTATGAAGATTCAGGGTCCAGCCACTTCAGTGAAGTTTTTAGAGGTCCAGTGGCCAGGGAAGTGCCAGAATACCCCCTCCAAAGTGAAAGACAAATTACTGTCTCTTGCAGCCTTTAGTGCAAAGAAAGAAGTAGGACACTTTTGCTTCTGGAGTCAACACATTCTACAACTAGGAATAATGCTCCGGCTCATGTACCAGGTGACATGGAAGGCTGCCAGCTTTGAATGGGACCCAGAGCAGAAAAGGGTTCTGCCACAATTCCAGGCTTCAGTGCAAGAAGCCCTGACTAACACTTGGACCATATGATACAGCAGACCCTAGTGGTGTCAATTCATGGCAAGTCTAGTGGAAGAATCAACACAGGCCCCTGGGATTCTAGAGCACAGCCATGCCACCTGCAGCAGGAAATTGTATACCCATTAAGAAACAGCTCTTGGCCTATCATTGGGCCCTGTAGAGATTGAACACTTGGCCATGGGACACTTAAACCTGACCCTTCTCCCAGTGCCTATTTAACTGAGTGACTAATTTTCTAACTCCATCATTCCATCTATATTTATTGACATTCTAATAAAAGGAAGTGTTTTCCTCTCTCCCTCATTTATTTATTTATAATAGATGGATTTATGAGTTTTTAGTTAACAGATTAAAATCCATTATTATCATTTATTTCAGTGTTCTCATTGTCCTAGATGTGACCAGTGGGCCAGAATGTGTGTGTCCGAAGCCCCAGATGTATCATGTCCTCATCATTCTTTGAGCCCTTTCTTACTTTTTGGTAAAACCAGATGTTCCCAGCTCATCTTGTACTTTTCCTGCCCCAGCCCTGGAATCAACCATTTCTTCAAGGAGCCCTGCTTTCTTTCATGGAGAATAGTATTCAGGAACCATGATCTGAGTGCTAGATTTTCTCATTGCTGCTGATGTGTCCTTGCTTGTAATTCCTCTCAACAGACAGACATACATATAAATATATTTATCTCTATGTCTGTTAAAAACTGCAAGTTTATACTGAAACCTTCAATTCCAGTCTACTGCTACTTTGCAGTCTTCCATTTTTCATATCTGTAACTCCCTCAACAGAAAGAAACCTGGCCACCATTATCCTCAGTATATTTACTTATTTGCTCAAGGCTAGATTACATGGAAGGTAATTTTAGAATTGCTGACTCATACTACTTCGGGGAGACAAAAAAAAAAACTTCCTAGATTTTTAGATGACCTATCTGTTTGCAACCAGCTTCTCAGTTTGGCAACTGAAAAGCCATCTTTTAAGTAAGGTTAATAAATGCAAGTTTAAGCCCCAAATAAGCATGTCTAGGCCATGACACTGGATGGCTCAGGGAATGAGTGGTTAGAGGGCTTCAGCAGTCCAGGTCACTAGCTTTAATCTTCATGTCTGCCATAATTCACACTGCTTGACACAGAATTGTTTATGTTGGGTAATAGTAGCTGATCATGAGTTTATCTTCCAGGTCTTAGTATAATCATGTCATGAAGAATTGCCACCTCAGCTAAGGGAAAGGGCAGATTTCCCCTCAAAGGTGCTGTTTTTTCTAAAAGCAAACTACATAGATTGTTCAGATGTCATTTCTGCCCAATAGTTTCTCAGTTATATGTTTTATAACCTTGTATTATGATCATATCTTTTTAAAAAAAATCACATCAGGTTGTATGAGCTACTAATATTTTTGAACAAATATATAGGAAATGATTCAAAGAAAAAAGTGCTATTAAAGGCATCTGGAAGGCTAACACTTTCTCTCTGCACCAAAAACCAATTGATTTTTGGGAGATGGTATTTTGTAGTTGGAGTATAAATTAAGAGTCTAGGATTTCATGTAAATGTACTGTCATCATCAGGTTCAAGGATGCAGTCATTTGTGCCTTAACACAGATTTCTTTTTGCTTTTATTACTTTGTATAGTCTTGCTAAATATTAAGCAATTTCAACTTGCCATCTTGGCATTAAATGGTAAGTAGTCCAAAGACAAAAACAGTCTTTTGTATTGATAGGATCTTTGAGGAGGGCTTAGGTTTGGTTATTAAAATTGGTGTTCATTGTTGTCCAATACATTGGCTTTTCCCTCTAAAATGAGAGGTGAACTTAAAATTGATTACTCTTAATCAGCATAAAGTCTGTGCTAATTTGCCTATTTTGCTTGGTATTCTACCTTTAGATTTGCTGTTACCTGCCTTCACTAAAAACAAAATGTACTTTAAATTCTTAAAGTGGCCTTATTTTCTGTGAACTTTTATGACTGGGAGGATGTTTGGAAAATGAAAGAGGAGCACTTTTAATCTTTGGAAAACACACTGACGTAACTCACAGGACCACGTGAGGGCTGGAGTTATGCAAATTGACCTGCCTTGATATCATCTCATGAAAATGGCATTAAATGAATGCATCTATAGTTAGATAATAAAACAAAAAATATAAGTTTATTATTGGAAAATACACCTGTCAGTTTACTTTTAGTTCATCTCTGTCAAAGCAGGTTGGTTCAGTTTTACAAGGAAACCAATGATGTGCATACTTCTAATGTTAAGATGGGTTAATTTTTAAGCCAAGTATCATTAAATACCTGTGGTAGGCAGCTTCTAAGGTGGCTCCCAATGACACCTACTTCCTGGCATCCATGCCCCTATTACTCTCTCCCATTGAGTTTGGGCTAGACCTAATAACATGATTTTGATGAACAGAGTACAGCAAAAGTGATGGGATGTCACTTACAAGATAAGGTTATAGGAAGATTCTGGCTTCTATCTTGCTCACCCTCTCTTGGCTCTCACTTGCTCACTTTAATGGAAACAGGTTCCCAAGCTCTTAGCTACCCTACAGGGAGGCCTAGGAACTGGGGAGGGATTCTGGCCAACAGTCAGTGAGGAAATGAATCCTTCCATAACCACACAAGTGGGCTTGACTGCATGCTCTTCTTCACTGTCAAGCCTTGAAATGAGGCAGCCTCAGCTAACGCCATGCATGCAGTCTCCTGAGAAGACCTGAGCTCTGCTATGCCCCGATTCCTGACTGAGAGAAGCTGTGAGATAATAATTTTTGGTTATTTTAAGCTGCTAAATATGAGGGTAATTTGTTATTCAGCCATAGATTATTAAAACAGTGTCCTTTTAAAAAAATAAAAACTCACAAAAGACCCTCAAACTTTGTGTTTTCTTGGTACAGCTTTAACTAGCATTGCCTGATAAATAATTTAACACAGTGGTTTTCAACCACTAACATTAGAATCAACAAGGAAGTTTTAAAAAGTACAGGTGCCTGGGCTTTGCCCTCAAAAATTTAATTTGAATTGGTCTGGGGTGGGGTCCAGGGCCTCAGTATTTTTAAAATTCCCTAGGTAATTCAAGTGAGTAGATGAAGAATCACTGATTTAGCCTAAATCCGTGTATTAAGCCCTCCTGAGTGCCAGGTGTAGGTGCTATAATATTGAATGGGATATGGAGTTCACCCTTCATTCACAGGCCAGGAAAGAAGACCAACATGTAAACAATGTCAACACTGTGGCAGATGCTCTAGTAGAGTCATGTATAAGCACGTATAAGAAGCACAGAAAAGGAAACACCTAGCTCAGCATGATAAAGCCAGACAAGGCTTGACAGAGAAAAAGCTAGTTAGCAAGAAAGTGGGGAGAGAAACATTACAGGCAAAAGAAAAACAAGAGTAAAGGCACAGAGTTGTTAGAGAATAAGCAGGGAGTTGGTATGTTCACATTTGAGTAATATGAGCTCCAGAAAAAACTCCAGAATGGTAAGGGGAATGTTGGCAGAACACAAAATTGGGGTACAGAGACCAGTGAGGATGAAGACGACATGTGGTGGCGGTGTAAGGGATGGAGAGGAGGATTAATTTGCTTTTACAGGATACATAATGGATAGGACTTGGAGGTAGGCACTGAAATGCAGAAGGAGGAATCCCTGATGACTCCCAGGTTCTGGCTTGGCCATTGTGTGGGTGGGTGGTAGACTGTAACTTTGGCAGCAAACATGGGGGAAGCAAAAGCAGAAGATGGGGAAATGAACAGTTTGGTTTCAGACCTAAGTTTAAAGACTCAGAAGAAACAACTGGTTGCAGCTGGCACTAGAAATGAACACCAAATGCCAAGTCACTTACCAAAAGAGCACATATTTGTGGATTATTTTGTGTATTTGGAAATAATTGAGAACATAGCCTCTGTTTTTCTCTGTGTGTTTTGGTGATTTGCAGTCAGCTTTCACTAAGACCAGGAAGATCTTGAGAATTGGTTATATTGGCTGTTAGAAAGCATTCTATTTCACTAAACCAAAGAAACCTTTAAAATTGACCCATATAGGCTGTATTTTACCATTGATTTTTGTCCACTGGTTACAGTTCACTCACCACATGCTTCTCCTTGGGCGCCTTTGCCCCACTTCCTACTTAACGTGAGTAATGACTTGGTTTGCCCAACTATTAGTAGAATTTTAAACTGACATGAGATTACATTGTGTCACGAAGTGGAAAGGCTCATATGGTGACATCTGCATACCCTCATTATGATCTGGTCATTGTTTTAATTTCAAAGGAGTGATACATTCAGCTCAGTACTTCAATCTATTTAAAGCATGTTAACCCCATGTATCAGAGTGAAGTTATATGTTCTTATTAAGAATCTCTGACACTGTAACATGCTTTCCAATTTCAATCTACTCACCTGTTGTGGGTGCCTTTTTTTTTTTTTTTTTTTAAGGAGGAAAGGTATCTACTGTCCCCATTATTCACTGTTAATAAACTTTTTAACTTTCAAAACTACTTTCTTACCTTGCTAGTCTGGACAGTTCATATGCCCCCACAGGAAGCAGATAAGCCACAGGGAAATACAACTGGATCTTACTGTGAAAGGCAGAATGGCACGCTGGTTGTCAAGCCTGCCTTGAGGCTGGTGTAAAAAAAAAAATGCTGATGTCTGCATAGCATGTATCTCCTAAGTAAATCAAACCTGTAATTCAACTTGGCTGCCTCTAAGTCATTTTGATTCCTGCAAACAAGAACATTAATGAACTTAGTATCTCTACAGGTTTATTCATGTGTAAGACCCAATTCCTTATTCCTCATTCCAGCAGCTGCTCCAGCTCCATCTGATAAAGTGGAAAGTTGGAATAGGTCACACAAATCCAGATCATTACTTTAACCCAGATTATTGTAGGCAGTGTTCTATCTGGTTTTAGGTTGGGAAACAAAGTTTCTAGGACTTGGATTTGGGGAAAAAAATTTATACACTAGTAATTCTGGTCATGAAATATTTTATGAACTATAGCTTATTCTTGCCTTTATTCTTCCCACTTTTTTCCTCCTTTTGGCAATGATAAATAATTGAATTACATTGTGTAGTACTTTTGCTTTTGGGTCTTAGTTTACCTCCATGGATTTACAATTGTGAGAATATTCCAGAACGTGTAGTACTTCCATGGATTTCCCAAAATGGCATGAGACTGATATAGGAAGTATGAGAAAATGAATATGAATCTATTTTGTCAAAAAATTTTTAAGCTAAAAATATAAAAGAATATAGAACAGTTGTTCCTAAATTTGTCTACACGTTAGAATCACCTGTACATCTCTTTTAAACTTCTAAAGCCCAGGCCAGACCCCAGACAATTAAATCAAACTTTCTGGAGGTGGGACATGAGTATCAGGAGTGTTTTTATCTCCCCAGGTGATTCCAGTGTGCAGACAAGCTTCAGAACCACTGATCTCGACAACTCTGTTACTTCGTGATTTCAAGAAAACCCAGTTGCAGCTTCTCCTGGGCTACCCGCCCTGCTGCTTCATCAGCTGAGTCAACTTTGAGCCTAAGCAAGGCCACTGCATGAGAGGCACTTGAGTCACCGAAAGGCGACAATTAACAATTAATCAAAGACCATGGATGGATATAAAATGGTTGCTTGCAAATTTTTCTAAAGTGATTGTTAACTTGTTGAAATTTTTCCTGATAGCCAAAGTTTTGTGTTTCAGACTTTTCTATTCCATTTTCATACACTGATAGCTTCTTAAACAGTTAATTTCGTGAAACTCTTATCCACCAGGGTGACATGTTTTTTCATGCTTTTAGCAGTTGTTTTAGAATTCCTTCTTTGACTTGGTCATCTTTAAAATATCTAACTCGAGGGGGTTTTTACATTGAGTGAGAACTGTTCATTTGCCTTGTTTAACACAGTTTGATACAAAGATAAGTATTTAAAATTTAATTTTCTATGTCCGCACAGCACGTTACTTATTTATTTAAGCAATCACTGGCTGTCCAAAACCTGAGGGAAGCTTGATTTTAAACATGACAGCAACTGTTTACTCATAGATGGTGAATTTATGGTTGACACCCTTTACTAGAACTCCAGCATTTGTACAAATAACTACCATACTGGCCTATAAAATTTTAAAGCTAATAGTGTAACCTGATAAAAATAATGATTTTGCTATATGCTTGTATGTATCTTGAGAGAAATTAATTAAAGGAAATAAAATCACAATTGAAGTTGCTGGGTGGCTGAAATTATATGAGTAAGTGTGATCTTGACTTTAATGAATTAACAATTAAGCTTCTTGATATAAGTATTTAATTAATTTTAACCACATTTATTTAGAAACCATTTACACTTAATTTCTGATCCAGTGTTCAATTAAAATCATCTATACGATTTTAGGCTCTAGATCCTATTCTTGCTTTGGTTATGTCACTCTGGTCACTGACTACCACAGAAGAGTAGAAAAGGCAGACATATGGCTGTGACCTTCTAATTTCTCATAATATTTTTCAGGTGAACCTTTAGGGAAACAGTTTGCTTAGAAAATGCATGTTTTTTAACTCAAATTTTATTCTATAAGTAATTGTTTGGGAGGGGGTGGTAGAAACAAATAAGAATGCATGGTTGTGTAATTAAAAACAAAAGACTGAAATGTTGTAGTTACCTACTAAAATCACTTTTTTCACATGAGGATTTTGGGTAAGTCGTTACCAGGGAAACTAAGGACAGCTGTGGTGTGCTGAAATCACACCAGCCATAGACTCAGAAGGCCTGAGTTTGAATTCCAGTTCCTCAGAAATGTAAGGCGGATTATTTTTATCTCTCCTCTGTTCAAATTTTTTTTAATATATGAAGTTTACATTTGGCCTCAGAACACATTTGTTTCTGCTCCATAAAAAAAGCTGTGTACTGTATGTCAGTTTTTTATTTCATTATAAGTGAGGGCAACCATGGTATATATAAGCCAAATGGTCACTAATTTCAACATAATGAGATCTGATTTTGAAATGTCTTAGAATTTGTCTTTGAATGTGAGTGATATTTTGGGAAACTAATTCAGTGTCACCACATTTTTAGCAGTGATTTTAGGGAACAGGGTTACCAGTTATGGTCTATCACTCTTTTAATTCGTGTTCTCATTGTTTATCATTCTCTTTGGGGAAATATTCTTTGACCTATAGTATTTTTGAGCCAAGGAGTGAGCTATAATGTAGACAAAACTTAGGTAGGATAATTCAACTCCATTATAAGCTTGCTCTATGTCTGTCTTTTTTGTTTCCTCCTTGCAGAATTCATTCCGAGTCTCCTTATTTAAAAAACAACAATAAGAGGATTTAATAACTCAGGATGAAATAAAGCACCAGCCCAAAAAGAGATGCCTATCTATATTCAGTGTTTACCTTTGCTAGGCTGAAGAGAGGCAAATAATTATTTTGCCCTTAAGGCCTTAATTCTGGATATTAGATTAAATAGAGTGTTGATCACATGTGACTTGAGCAGAATTGTTGGATCAAACTTTGGATCAAGGTTTGCTTGAAGTAAGCTATGCTGTGGATAAACCTTTGGAAGATCAAGAGTGAACTGTATTGCCCTCTCCATTGTTTCTACCAAAATATTACGTGGTGGTACTGATTTTGAAAAGTGAAATTTAACTTCCAAGAACATGGGTCAGATTCAAGTTTTCTTAAATGTAAAATTGGTTTTGATCTACCAGAAGGTATGCAATAATAATGATCCCAGAGAGGAGAACAAAGTTGCCGTACAGATTTTTCTGTGCTCCTTTTAGAAAATGTATTCTGGAGCAGAGGGGTGGGCAGTTGGTCAACCCAGTTTCTATCTTAGGTGATATGTCAGAGTTCGATCTTGTCAGCCTGTTAACCAAGATTTGTATCAGGATTATTGCTGAGAGAGGTTTTGAGGATATTGTATCACCAGTATTTAGGTGATGTTGTAGGTTTCATCCAGGGCAGATGAAAGGGTAAGACAGTAATTTAGTACCCAACTAATTCAGGAGAAAAATAGGTTGGTTAAGGCTTAACTCAAGTCAGATAACTTATAGGTGGATACAGCTGGGTTAGCTCAGGGTTTTGTTGGGTTGTTTTTTGTTTTTGTTTTTGTTTTCCCTTCTCTTCAAAGAAGCAGACTTGTGCTAAGATTTGAATCAACAATGCTGTTAGAAGGAAACTTAGGGGCAGGCCAGTAGGTGTAAGATCAAAGTACAGCTTCTTCTGTGTCACAGCTGTAAGGACAGGAAGATGCCCATTTTCCTCAAGTATTGCTTCTGCTTAGTTATATGTGTAAGTTGTATCAGTAGACAAAGGAGAGACTGGAAATATATACATACAATTCCACCATCAGCCAAAAAGCCACATAAGTCTTTCAAACTCTCAAATAACATTCATGACAAGGAATAGTACATTTTGGTGTACTTTTAAACCCTTATCTCTTTCATTTAAGTATGTTTCTGGTTTTATATGCTCAGCAGAAGCGATTAGGGAGGGGAGTGACAAGAGAAGTCTAATACAGAATCACCCTGTTGTTTTCCTTGAAGCTTAAAGAGTTTAATCTATGTATTATATACACACATGTATGCATGTGTGTGTTTAATATTTAGCATAGTAACCTGTGGGTTTTTTAGGTGTGCTTTACTGTGAAGGATAATATATGCATAAAAAGGTGATAATGTGACATGTACAGTTTACGAATGGTTCTAAGAGTAAACACCCCTTGTAACTGCCACCCATGGTGAAAAAGGAGGAGAAAGAGGAGGGGAGGGGAGGAGGAGAAGAATTAGTAGAATTAGAAAACTTTGACTGGCATACAGAAGCCTTGTGAATTTCTTCCCAATCACAGCCCTCTCCTCAGACTCGCCCCTGAATCAGCTCTAGCCTCACTTTGTGTAGAATCATTTCCTTGCTTTCTTTATGGCCTTACCACTTGAATGTGCACCTGTATGCACCAGATACATCCATATAGTTCACTGCCATGTGTTTGGGAACTTTTATGTAAATGTAATCATACTTGATGTATTCTTTAATCTTGCTTCTTCCATTTGTTATCCACGTTGTTGAATGTAGCTGCAGTCTGTGGTTTTTAACTGTTTTGTAGTATTCTGTGGTAAAAGTGTACCATAGTTCATTTATCCATTCTGCTGTGTTAGACATTCGGTTGATTACAGTTTGCCCCTACTTCAGGTGACCTTACCGTGACTATTTCTTATGCCATCTCTTGGTCCACAGGGCATACATTTCTAATGGGCATAGTCCTAGTCAATACAAACTAAAAATGTGACAGTGGGCAATGAAACTATCTTTTTCTAAACAAAAATGTAGTGAGTGAACCAGTAATCTAATGAAAGAAAACAACCATTATTTTGGTTATTCTGTAGTGGTAGGTGCGTCTGGACACAGAGATGGCCATTTCCATCCAGCTGAATAAAAAATATCCAGGATTGTACCTTTGCTTAAGATTCATGTCTGTGAGCATGTGTCATCAAGAAGATCATCAGTTTTAGTTTTTAAACTGTCTCTGGTATTATTTCTAGAATTCTAAAATTAACAGGATGAAATGTCCTTAGAGGGCAGAGAATGTATCTCACATTTCTTTTATGTTCTTCGCTGAGACCACAGCAATGCTAGAAGGATGTGAAGTACCCACTAATTATGCATTGCCTCAATAAATATATTGTGGAGTAAAATTATTTGTACAAATGGTTTTAATTTCCAAGGGGCAGGCCCATAAAAAGGAATAATGATGGATCAGTTTAACTTAAAACTTCTTCTGTTTTGAAAGCCTCTTTCCTGAAAAATGAAGAATAATAGTTTGAATGAGTCAGTCTTTTTTCCCCATAATTCTTTTTACCAAATCTGTACATGCCCTAGGTGCAGTTAATGTTAAGAGTATCTCTGAGACCTTTTAAAATTATAATTTGGGCCTTTTGTTTGGCTTTTGAAATGGAAGACAAAATGGACAATACACTAAGACAGAATTTTATCACTTCCGTCAGACCTTTGCTTCAAAGCATATGTATTTTAGGGCTTAGCTAATTTTGCCAGCTAAGACTAGATTACAATAAATTGATTTCAGTATCTTTCTGTTTTTTATGGACTTTGTTCAAAAGCTTCAGCTTCAGCAGAAGAATCAAAATAGTGTTTGTCAAACTATTCTGGATTATTAAGTCTTGTTCCTATTTACACAAAATGACCATTGGTCTAATGTAGTCAGCATGACTTTACAACTCATCCAAGAACTATTTCAAGTATTGAGGAAAAGGCACTTTAAATGAAAAATTACTTATCTAGTATCAGACTGGGAGAGAACCCTGCTTCTCGTGAATTCAGCATGCTGCCCACACCATGATTCATTTTGCTCCTTTGTTATAATGAAAGGTTTGAATTCTTTTTTTTGCAGTGAAAAGATTCTTACAATGTGTCTACCTTTGGGATTGTAACTTTCAAAAGGTGCTCTTAAATATATTACTACTTTATTTAAACCATTTGCTTCCAAGACGTGCAGTACTTGGCACAAAGAATAAGTTACTAATCCCCTGAACGTATGAAAGGAAAATGCTCAGCTGGGTTTCCCTTTTTATTTTGTTTTTCTGTGGTGGGTTTATGACTTGGCGCCCAGCTTCTTTATAGAGTGACCTCTCACAAAACAGAATTCCCTTTAATGTGTTTTCCATGCTTATAGGAAGAAACACTGTGTTAGTATCTTGGTCTATTCATGCTACTATAACAAAATACCATAAACTGTGTGGCTTATAAACAACAGAAATTTGTTTCTTACAGTTCTGCAGGCTGGGAATTCCAAGATCAAGGCACCAGCAGATCTGATGTCAGGTGAGAGCCCACTTCCTTGTTCATAGCTTTCTTTTTGCTATAACTTCACATGGAAAGGTGGGTCTCTTTTATAAGGGCACTAATTCCATTCATGAGGCTCCACCCTTATGACATAATCACACAAACATTCAGACCATGGCAGTTAGCAAACACCAGTAGAAGTTTCATTTCTACTCCATGGCTTTCTCTTGGTATATGGAGAGAAGCTTTTTTAAAGTGTTTCTGCTGGTCAACTGAAAGTATCTTTTTGACTGATGTCTTCTGTGGTTTTTAAATATTTTTTGACAACTTATTCCTTTTATTAATCTGGGATAAACATTTTAGATTCTTTTATGAACTTAAAAGATATTAAGAGCAAAGAATTGGAAAAGTGGATAAGAAAAATTTCCAGTTTCCATGGTGGTGGTATAGCATTGGCACACGTAGGAAGGTATATGAGCAGAGTGCTGTGACAAAAGTGGTTATCACTTTCAGAAAATTCTGCTGGCAGCAGGCTAGGGTCAGGAACATCTAGCCTTTCATGAAGTTGTCCCAGACCATTTTAACCATGCTATTTTCTGTGCTCCTATAAATATTGTAAAATATATAAGCAATAACAAACTGGTGAGTCAAAAATAAAATACTTTTAGCAGCAAATACAGAATAATTCACCCTGATAAGACAGCAATGATTGAAAATCACATGCAAGAAAAACATCTTGGATACTATTTCTTCCCTGAAGTTAGAAATTTTAATATGTTAATGTGCATTTAGGGTACAAGAAGAGCCTTATACTTCAAACAATGCTAGTGTTTTTAAGGAACAGAGTTTGGGAAACACTGAGTTTAAGTGCAACATAATGTAATTAGGTAAGAGATAATAATGAAAGTTAGAGTCTATGCTAGCAGCATGTAAAAAGAATGGCTATTGAGTCCCACTTCTGCATATCCTTAAGAACAGAACAGATAGTCTTCTGTATGTTACTCCCTCTCCTCTAAAACCATGATTCTCAACAGAGGCTTCCCTTGACAACATGGTAGCAGAAGCTCAGTTGGATTTTGTCAAATGTCTTTTCTGCATCTCTTGAGATGATCATGTTTTTCTTTTTTAGTTTGTTAACATGATGAATTCCATTGATTTTCTAATGTTAAGACAACCCTGCATTCCCAGGACAAATCCCACTGGGTTGTGATGTTCTATTCTTTTACAATATTGTTAGATTTGATTTGCTAAAATTCATTTAGAGTTTTTGCATCTATCTTCACGTGGAATATCACTTTGTAATTTTCTCTTATTATAAATCTTTGTCTGAGTTTTGGTTTCATTGTAATGCTGACCTCAGGAAGTATTTCTTCCTTCTCAATTTTTTGGAAGAGCTGGAATTGTTATTATTTTGTCATTAGATATTTGGGAGAATTTACCCAGAAGCCATCTGAACTTGAAATTTTCTTTGCGGGAAGGTTATAAACTATTCTTTCTTTTACAGATGTGTAGTTCATACCAATACCCTCAATCCAACACCACAAAGTTGAATTTAGTTTTCGTCTTTTCCATATATGTAACTCCCTTTTCTGACAATGCGATAATCTATCTCCCATTATCCTTAAAACATTTACTTCTTTAATTAACTCCCCTGCATGTAACCAATCTCCCTTTGTCAGTGCTGTTCCCTTCCCCAAACAAATACCCTCTTGGCTGTGGAGAAAGGGGAACCCTCCTGCACTGCTGGTGAGAATGCAGTTTGGTGCAGCCACTGTGGAAAACAGTATGGAGATTCCTCAAAAGACTAGGAATAGACTTACCATATGCCCCAGTCATCCCACTCCTGGGCATATATCCAGAAGGAACCCTACTTCAAAAAGACACTTGCACCCCAATGTTCATAGCAGCACTATTTATAATAGCCAAGACATGGAAACAGCCTAAATGTCCATCAACAGATGACTGGATAAAGAAGATGTGGTATATTTATACAATGGAATACTACTCAGCCATAAAAACCAACAACATAATGCCATTTGCAGCAACATGGATGCTCCTGGAGAATGTCATTCTAATTGAAGTAAGCCAGAAAGAGAAAGAAAAATACCATATGAGATCGCTCATATGTGGAATCTAAAAAACAAAAGCAAAAACAAACAAACAAACAAAAACAAAGCGTAAATACAGGACAGAAATAGACTCACAGACAGAGAATACAGACTTGTGGTTACCAGGGGGGTGGAGGGTGGGAAGGGATAGACTGGGATTTCAAAATTGTAGAATAGACTACACTGTATAGCACAGGGAAATACACACAAAATGTTATGATAACTCACAGAGAAAAAAATGTGACAATGAGTGTGTATATGTCCATGAATAACTGAAAAATTGTGCTGAACACTGGAATTTGACACAACATTGTAAAATAATTATAAATCAATGAAAAATGTTAAAAAAAAAAAAGTTTCACCACAGCACTATTTGGCAGAAACCTGGAAATAACCCAAAAGCTGCCCATCAGTGGGAGAATAGATGAACAAGCTGATCATTTAAGCAGTTAAAACAAATAAATACATAGATGAATCAGAGTGATTCTATAAGTGGAAAAAGTAAGTCTCAAATATATACAGCCTTATGTATTTATAGAAAAATTTTTAACATTTGATTTTCCTGCTTTCTAGTCACTTATTAGTCACATATTCTTTTACTTGTTGTGGTTATCATAGAGATTATAGCTCATATCCTTGATGTATAAAGTCTAATATAAATTAGTACTTTCATCTCTTCCTGGACAATTCAGAGACTTTTGAAAAAATTTAAATCCTATTTATCACTCTTCTTATTTATTTACCATTGTTGTCATTGTTGTATTTTAATTATCTCTATGTTTTTAGCTCCACAGTGCATTTATGACTATTGTTTTCTGCAATCAGTATTGACCTGATTTACCCCCATATTTATCTGTTTTTTGCTCTTCATTCCTCTCTACATTTCTAAATTTCCCCTGAAATAGTTTTCCTTCTGCTTGGTGAACATCTTTTAATTCTCTCATTTTTTCCTCTGAAAATCTTGTTATTGTACTTTCTTTTTTAAGCATTGCTTTTTCTGGGAATAGAATTCTAGGCTGGGTTTTCTTGTTTTTTGGTTTTTTTTCACTTTAAAAATGCTGTTTCATTGTCTTCTGGTTTACATTGCTCCTATTTAACCAGATGTTCCTTTGAGGACAGTTTGTCTTTTTTTTTTTTCCTGTCTGTTTTTCTCTTTCTTGTTGTTCTTGGTGTTTAGTAGGTATACTATTATATGTCTAGGCATGTGTGTGTGCATATGTATCTTGTTTGTAATTTATAATATGACTGAATCTGTGACTTGGAGTATTTCATCATTTTTAGAAAAATTTAAGTCATTATCTCTTCAAGTATTACTTCTGTCCAGTTTTCCTTCTCCCATTCTGTGTCATCTATATTTCTTACAGAAAGAATGAGATGCAAGAAAGAACAGGAAAAACATTCCTTTTTATTCTTTTTCTTACTTGTTTCATTTAAGATTTTTTTATCTGATCTATCTTCCAATTCACTGATTTTCTTTTCAATTGTGTTTAATCTATCATTAGATCTATTCATCGGGGTCTCAGTAAAAGTTATTGTTTAACATTTTAGAATTTTTTTATTCTATCTTATAGCTTCCAGTTCTTTACTGGAATTCTCCATCTTGTCTTTTAATTCTTTGAACATATTAATTGTAGTTAATTTAAAGTCTATCTTGGATGACTCCATTATTTTGATCCCCTCTTGTCTGTTGTTTTTCAAATTTTTCATGTTTTCATATGCTTGGTTATCTTTTATTGAATACCAGGCTTTTTATGTGAAAGCTTGTACAGATACTTTGAGATCTAAGATGAGGTTGTCTTACTCCAGCAAAGATTTGAGTTTGTTTCCAGAAGATTACTAAGGGCATTAGCAGTATTGGATCACCTTAATCTCTTAGAGGACTGAGAAAAATACAGCTTCAAAGTCTTAGGTCCAGTCTGGATTCAGTTCACATTTTACTCCTAGTATTTAGCTTTTAGGATCTCAATCTAAAACCTGGAGGATATCCTAGACAACCACTGCCTTGGTGGGCACAGAACTCCAATTTTGTCTGTTGGTCTTACATGTCAACTGGAAGCTTTGCTCAGCTATTTAGTCACCTCTTCCAAAAACAGCAGATGACTAAGAGGAATATAGCCTCAAATTCCTCACCTCTCTGGGTTTCTTCTCCCTGGGAATGATCTCACAATTCTTTACTGTTTTATTATCTCTCTGGTAATTTCAAGTAGATTTTTGGAAATATTTTCTCTAGCATTTCAGCTTGTTCTTAGTGGAAGGATTGGCCCCAGTTACAAAGTTTACCATAAAGTGAAGCCCCCTTTTTATCTACTACTCCTGTGAATCCCTTTACATAGGAATACATATAGATGCAATAAAGTTTTTTAAAATGAAAGTAAGGGAATGACAAACACAAGATTCAGGACTATGATTAATTTAGGTGAAAGGAAGCAGAACGATACATTGGTTGTGGTTGGGAAGAAGATGTTTAGATGCAGGCTATTTTCAAGGCTCTAACTTCCATTTTAGGTATCAGTTCAAGAGATCTAGTTATAATGAAAACAGCTGATTAAATAACTAAATAAAAGAGAGCTATGCATAGACCAATGATAATTATGTGTCATGAACTATAATTATAATTAATTCAAATTTGTGCACCTCAGAAAAAAATTATGTAAGAAAGGAAATATAAGCATAGTGTATTATGTGGCACAGATGGAGATTGAATTTAATAGTCTAAGTACTGAATAGTGATCTAACTAAAATCATGGTAGGGATTAAAAGTGTGTATTTGTGTGGAGGAGTAGGAAGTAAAAGATAATTAAATCCTCATTTTCTATATTGGGAAATCAATAGATAATGCCTAAAAGGGAAGAGTCACAAAATAAGTACTTTATTTAGAAATAAGGAAGTAAACAAGAAAATCTGCTGCAAGAGTTTAAAAGTTTGCATGGAGATATGGTGATGGGGTTGGGAGCGAGAAATGAAGTTTGTAATAAGCTTTTTAAAGCTGTTTGACTTTTAAAACTGTTTATAAAATCTATAACTTTGGTAAAAATTAAAAATAATAAGGGGTTATTGGAGTTAACTAAAAATAAAAGAAACAATTAGTAGAAAATAGTGGAAACTTGAGTCTGAAGATATTTTGCCTAAACTTAACCTGTCAGTTGATCTGTTATTTCAGCCAATTGTTTTCAGTCAATTTCTTTGCCATTTTACACATGGCAAATTAAAAAAAAGAAGAAAGGAAAAAAGAAAAGAAAATGCTATTCATCTGTAAAGATATTTGTTAGCCTGATGGCTATAGTGCACAGCCCTAAAATTCTGAAAAGAGGTTACACTTTTATTTGGGAATGAGATGAAAATAAAAATAAGATATTGTTCTGCTTGAAAGGAAAAGCTCCATAAAAATAATTGAAAACTTGCTATTTGATAAACTGAAGACTAGAAAAATTATTGTCCAAATAATGTGACATTGTTAAACACTGGAAAATGAGGATTTCTACAAATTTTCAAAAAAAATTATGTTCTATAATTTTCATGGAAAATGAAATTTTGTTCAGGCATGTTTAGCAGTTCCTAGGCTGAATTTTTGACATTGTGTCTGTCAGCCATAGACAGTGTGTATAATCTTCTAGTTTCTATATATCAAGCTTGGCACTCAAATACAAGTCTCCAGATCCTAGAATATAAGGATGAGGTACCATTCAGAAGCCATCTTCTTTGGTCACTGATCTCACATCCAATCTGGAAAAAAAAATATGTATAACAACAGTAAAAGCTGAGTTTGTACAGAAATGTATCCTATCTGTATTTTAGTTTTGCAATTCTAAAATGGGAATGATCATTCTAGCTTACCTATTAGAATTGCTCCAAAAAATAATTAAGATGATTGTGAAAGACAATCACATTAAAAACAAAAAAGACTATTTGGTTGTTACATATTAAAATAAGCACACAGGAAAAGTAAAGCTGAATTTCATATCAAAATAGGAATAGGATTGTTTCAGCTTTTCAGAGTGTCTACATGAGTATGTGTCATTTAACTAAAAGGAATGAACCATGTGTATTATATAAATAAGCAATACATATTTTAAAATCATGTGATATTTACTACCTACTTGTTATCTACTAGCTCTGTGTAAAATACAAAATATGTGTATGTTTTTGTGTTGACATATCCACAAAGCCCTAGTCCAGGATTTTAGGTATAGCCAGTGAACCACCTACGTTTAGCTTCCATCCAGGTACATGGATATAGAACATATTTTGCCAAAGCCATAAGCAATGAATTGATAGGCCCTGAGACATTTTTTGGTTACATGTTTTAAGTGACCACATTTTGAGTTATAAGGCTTGCCAACCTCATAGCCATAAAAAGTTCTAACACTCCCACCCTATTAGATATTGCATTTATATCTAGCTTATTCATTTCTGCCTCCACATTGGGTAACTAGGGAAACAATGATGTCACTGCTCAGCGTGGAACTTATTAACTTCTCTCCTTAGGCTCATGGTTTGAGAAGCCTACAGTTATTTAATAAGTTTCCCCTCCACCTCTGTAATAAATTCATACAACTTTAATTTTTCTAAGGGGAAAAAGGGGGAAACAATATCATTCTGTTTAATGCATTATTTGGAGAAAAACATATCTTCCGAAGTATACTATTTCTGAAAAACCATCTGTGAATTTGCAGCAGGAGCTTTTTTATGGACCTTAACAACATTGAGCCAATTGTGTGACCTGAATTAAAATATCCCTCCTTTTGGACCATGCTCCTCTGAGCGGTCATTCTTCAACTGGTCTTCACTACCACCTACTTTTGATTTGAGAAGCTAGATCTCTGTCTTGCTCTTCTTCCTTGTAACCTTTTTTCCAACTCCATCATTTTGGAGCTGAAAACAAAGAGTTTTTAGAAATAAACAGTACCCAGATATAACCCTGGGCCTTAAAAAGCCCATTCTCCTGGAAATGGGATAGAAATGAGTTAGCAATCTCTCCCATGAAATAAAAAAAATGGACACTCAGTTCAACTCAGCAATCACTTGCCTAATGTTTGTGTTCTCTGTTTCCAAAATTATTTCCCTCCTCTTCTTTTCTCAATCTTCCTACACCCACTACTGCTCTCCCTCAGCTTTCGAATTGATGGTAATTCATTGAGAAAATAGAGATGTGAATTCGTTTATTTCCCCACCATCTAAACCATCAAAACCAACCCTCCTCCATATCTGTCTGTGCTGCCTTCTCTTCGCTTCTGTGGATGAAAGGCCAACCCTGACACCTGGGCTGAAGATTCTACCCCCTCTGATTCTCAATATTCCCTTCTCTCTTTGGCATGAGTTTTTCCCTCTCTGCTTGATAGTCTCATCATCCCCGTGGTCTACTGTCTCCTGGCTTTAAAAAGCCTCTCCTTAACCCTACGTGTAAGTCTAGCTACTGACCCTTTCTCTTCTCCCCAGTCACTGGCAAATGTGATATATTTCAAAAATGAGAGAGTAGTGGATTGTGTTGAATGCTGCCAAGAGGACCAGGGTCCACAGAATTTGGACCCATGAGAGCCTCCTCCCACCTTGATCGAGCTTCTGCCCGATCACTCCAGTGAAACTGCTCTAGTCAGGGTACCTAGGAATTCCATCTAGCCACATTCTGTGGATCCTTAACCTGACAGCAGCATCAACACAACTGAGTCCTCTCTCCCTAAAATACTGATTCTCTCCAAAGCAGAACCTGAGACAAAGACTTGTGTGTAGGTGGTTTATTTGGGGAAAGATTCCAGGGAGCTAAAGTGAGAGATCACAGAAAAGAAGAGAAAGATTATGTTATGAAGCAGGACATGCCTATAGGTGACTGGTACTACCAGTGCTTGATTCATAAGGCACTGTTTTATAAGGCCCTGAATAGCCTTGTAAGATATGCCTCTGAACTATTAGCCTGGGGGATTAAAGAGGAAGTGTGTATCCATCATATCTCATCCACCACAGCTCAGGAGTGGGGCCCCATGAGTGTTATTGTCCCAGTTGCAGCTCATGCAGAAATGCCAAGTAGCTTCCTGAGGATCCCACTCCATTGTTCAGAGAAGTTCCCCAGGGCAGGAACGGGGAGGTACCTGGTTTCTACCTGAGGCAGACGCTCTCTGATTGCACCCGTGTGACGCCATTGAAGCCTTTGTGGGTCTTGTCATGACAGCAGAGACAGGAGTAAACTTTGGGATTGAGGAGATTTACAGGAGTCACATGCTTCTCAAGTAACTACCCACCCTTTTCTGTTTTCTCTGTTTCACATCCAAATGTTGACATTCCCATGGCTCTTTCCTGGAGCTGCTGGTCTTTTAAAAAGCCAACCACTTTCATAGGTGACTTTATTCAATCCCAACAAGTAATGAATGTAAATATCATCTATTTGACTCCCAAATACAACCCTGACTTCTCCCTAGAACTCCAGACCTGTGCATCTAATTGCTTGTTTCCTCTCATCTCATCATTTAGGAAGTTATTAAAAGGTTAATACCCTCATGATCATTACCCAGGTCAAGAAATAGACCAGGAGCCCCACCATGTGCTTCTCCAACCGTATCATGCCCTCATATCTCTCTCCAAAAGTAACCACTCTCCTGACTATAGCACCTACTTCCTTATGTTTCTTTACATCTTACAGTCTGCATCCTTACACTCTGAGTTTAGTTCAGTCTTGCCTGATTATTTGATACATCTTTTTGTTTCCTCACAGTTTATTTGTTGAATGATGTGGGTAATGCAGGTTAGGATTAGAGTTAGAGTTAGGATTAGGGTTCATGGTACTGTTCATCTTATTTATCTTGTTCATCTTTCTTCTGTATTTCCTGCAAACTGGGTCCAGACACTTGATCACACTCAGGTTACATCCCTTTAGTAAGATTGCAGGTGGCTGTCTTTTCTCTCTTTTGTAATGTCACCATTGTCTAGATGTATTAACTCCTAGGGTTGCAAAATGGTGATAATCTTCAGTTGTTTCATTTTCATTTACTAACTGTAATAATTTTTAGAAGAGGTGCTTTTTTTCATCTACTATTTGGTAACTCAGTAGTGCAGTTTACATAGGAAAGGCAAGGTAAATACTTGATTTTCCTTAATTTATCAGTTTTCAAGAAAATGAGTTGGTTCCCTGTCATCCTCTGAAGGAGATAATTTTTTAAGATACCATGATAAGCAGATGAATTTAATAGATTTGATAGGTTTAAATACACTGCTACCTTTGTTGAAGCTCAAAAATACTCTGTTTTTGGCAACAGGAGCCTCCTTAAGTCACCTCCTGAGTCCTTTTGACATGACCCTAGTGATCTTTGGTAGCTTCCTTACTCTCTGGTATGACAAGATGTTCCAGGTTCATCTTAAACATTTCTTGCCTCAGGCTTGGTAGAGGGTTCTGATTACCCACCTCTTCTAGATCTCTATCTCCATTTTTCTACACCATGAGTCTTGGTTCTCAAGGATATAAGAGATGATAGAATTAGAATAGCCCATAATAATTCATTTGTTTTTACCCAACTGTACTATAGTCTCAGAATACTAATACTAATACTAATAATAGTACTAATAATACTAATAATACTAATGTTAGTAATCCTCATTACTAATATTAATAAAATAATACTAATGTTACTAATAATAGCACCAACAATTATGATTACCGAAAGCAGTTAAAATTCTTTTTTGGCATACAGTATTCCCATTCTTACCACCCACCCCACCCATACTTTTTATGCTTGTGCTATAGCTATGCTGTCAGTGCATGTAAGTATTATATAATTTTTAACCTTCATGTAGTTCTACAAGTAATTATATATTTATTGCTCACCATCGGTCCTTATGAAGCTATCTCTGAGTCATTTTTGTTTTCTGAATCTTACTCTCTTGTCATTCCTGAGAAAGTACTTATGGGAACAACATTCCCTGAGTGCTTACATATTGAAAATAGTTTGTCCGTGCCCTTTGTACCTGAAGATATATATTGCTCAAAGATAATCTTTGGCTCATATTTTCTTTTCTTGTCTTAAATATGTTACTAATTTTCTTTTGACATAAAGCATTCCTATTAGAATGTCTGATTGTAATGTAATTTCTTTTCCTTTTGAGCTAAATGCCCCCCCCCAATTTTTTCTTTTTATTTAAAGTCCATTGAGTTTAAAAGTAGCTTCAAATATTTGTTTGTTTTAGGAATTTTTTTCTTAATTTATAGTTTTTAGTATTTGTTCTGTTGTTTTCTACTGCTTTTATTCATCAAGAACTTCTGTTATCCATTGCATCTTCTTTGACTGTCTTCTGTTTGTTACTTTTTCTCAGATACTTTTTATATCTTTCTTTTTACTTAAAAAGAAAAATCCCCTTTCACTTTCTCTTTCTCTTAAGGCATTTTATATTCTATTTATTCATTCACATGCTGTTTCTAGTTTAGCCTTCATTTCTAAAATAAATTTTTCCTTCATTTCTAAATCTTTCTTGAATTCTCTCAACTCATTTTTCTGATTTTGACTTACGTTATTCTGTTATGTCATTTTCTTAATGCCTTTTAGATCATTTTGAAATAGTAGGTTAAGGTTTATCTATTTTATGAGCCTGTTTTTCTGGCATACTCTTGTTGACTATAAGGATGTTATTATGTTCCTTATTTTGTTTTTAAAAATAATAACTTTGTATGATATTTGACTTCAGTAATTTTATATTGCTTATTTTTATGTGAGTTTTCCTTAACTTTTAGAAGGAGGCTTGGTTCATTTAGCCTTCCTAATTTCAGAGAGCTCCCTCTTGTTTTTATAAAGAATTAAATTTAAGAATTTGTTTCCCTCTCCTGCTTTTATCTGGACCACCTCTTTGTATGGTCTTTATTGTCCACATTCTTCTCAAGCTATATTCTTCTATCAGCCATTTTTCTACAGTGCAGAGACCTGGACAGGAAGGGAGCCCTGGCTGATCATTTTCAAACGTTCATAGACTCTAACAACTCCATTAGATGCTGTTGTGTACCTTGCATTCACCCTCTATGGGAGTAGGTAAAGTTTTGCCAGTTTCAGCTGCTGTCTTCTAATTGGCCTGCTATGCTTTCAATGAATTCCTATAGGCAATTTTGAGATTTCTTATTCTCATATCTGGCAGATACCCTGTAACTTTTCTGTGATTCCGCTTTCATAGCTCCTGATACTAGGCAAATCTTGTGGTTGCTGGTGGTTTGAACCCCACTTATATCTCGGGGTTCATAGAGATACTTTATCACCAAGTTTGGTTGTAAATGTAGTCCATGGATTTTGAGTTTTGCTGTCTATTTGCTCTGTTTTTATGTAGGTATTTGGTTTTCACCACCACTCCGTCTTCTTACGGCACTCTCAAGGAACTAGTAATTTTAGGTAGAGAATAAATAAGCCAATTCTCTCTTTGAGTCAACTGTGGTTATTCTATTTGAAATGATAAAACTATTTTGGATGTACCAACATGATTAAATTTTACTTTTACAAGAGTGAAACAGAATGCATGTCTGCTAAATCAAACTTCCGTGTCTCTTTTCTTGGACCCCTATCAAAAATGACATCACAGAATGGAATATATTGCTCCTAATTTAACACTTTTGGGTGATTAGATCATATAAATGTAAATGTTAGAGAAGTGATTGAATCTTTTTAAATCATTGTGTTAAAATATATGGTTCCACTTAGTGCATTAACATTGTAAGTAGAGTTCAGTTTCTGACTTTATATACAATTGTTAATGAATAGGCACATTTACTACTGATTAAATAAAAATAGCTTCCCACATTGACAATGGAACAGACCAGAGCTTTAGAGAATTATTACTTAAAACTGTACCTGGCATTCTGCTCAGCTTTCCATAAGATTTATTCTATGACTGATTTACCCATGGCTTGAAAACAGTATTTACTCAGAACTAGTGTTTTTAAAGATAATTTAAGATTTCTTTCCCAGACCACCCTGTCAAGTATGTCTTCTTATAATATTTTTATCGTTGAAGAGGTAATATCCAATAGAATTTATTTTCACATGGACTTTCTTATTCTAAATCAAAGTATAAAATGTTCTTTAAAAATAATTAAAATGCCACCATAGTCTGATGGATGGATGAATAGAGGAATGGATAGATATACAGATACATGATGAAGCAAGTATAGTGGTAGAATCTAGGTGATGTATAGAGAGATGTATACTGTAAAATTCAACTTTGCTGTATGCTTGAAAATGTTTGTAATAAAATAAATATTAAATCTCTATGAAAGAGAAATGGAAAACACCTTGAATTTCATTCTAGAATTTCCTTATGTAAAACTAAAGTAGATAACAGCTAAAAGAATTATACCTTGAAAGTTTCTTCTATGTATGTTTAAGCACCTTTTAATAACTTTTATGAAAGAATAATTTCTTAACAGGTTGTATCTGTTCTTCTTTTTAGAAGTTCTCTAGCCAAAATCGTTTCAGGAAGGAGGTTTCCGTGATAACACAGGCTTAAAATAAAAATGAAATTAAAAAAAAGTTTTTTGAGCTGGATGCCAGAAGATGCTAGTATAGACAACACTCTCTCCCAGCGCACTCATGCGCATCATAGGGCTTTGTTTTTTTAGCTGGAACAAGAGGGATATGTTTGGTTGGGGACATATACTGCAAGAAGGTTTTAAAGGGATGGTGTCAACTTTGCCTTCTGCTCCTAGAAATGGGTTTGATCCCTTAGGATTAGAGAAATAAAGGTCAGAAACCAGACCTCCTAAAACTTTGGGCAAAAGCAGAGCTGTTGTGGGACTTTTATCCAGAAAGTATCCAGTATCCAGAACGTGAAGGTAGAGGCCACTCTGCCAACAGCAGGGAAGTCAGATCAGTTGTGGCATCTTGAGGACTGACAGTTTAAGGAATATCCAAAAGCTGCTAGCATCCTTGTTATGGACATTGTTGTTCTCAGAATGAGAGCCTTCAGCAGAGATCACAGTGGGCTTCATTCAAGTAGATTCCTGGGCAGTGGTGAGGACATATGCATGGGAGAGAGAAAGTGGTGGATGCCCCATGAAGCTGCCGTGACAGATTGGCCAGTAGACATTGATGAGGCCCCCTTTGGAGGCTCACTGAAACAAATTAGGGACACTTTGAATAAGTTTATTGTTTGGGAATAAATTCCCTAAAAGCAGAGCCTGAGGTGAGAATTCTTACTCAAGTGATTGATTTGAGGACTATTCTCTGGAGAAGGGCATGAGAGAAACATGGTAAGGAGGCGAAGATAGCAACCTAGGAATGAGGTCTCAGCTGGAGGTTAGCTTCAGTCAGAACTCACACAAAAGCTCTGGAGGGTAGGTTTCATCTCATAACTGGTCCCACCTTGAGTCAAGGGGGGCTGGTCTTTTGTAGAGTATTGGCCAGTCATTGGCTGAAGTTTGGCCCAAGTGTTGGGGGTTGGAACAGCCTTCCCAATAAAGAAGCTTCTGAGGGCAGTTCTTTGAAGGAAAGGGAAGCTGTGCCTTGTTAAAATCCAAACATAGTAGTGAATGCACACCAGTTAAAGGGGGCTGGACAGGGCATCAGGAGCATCAACACTGCTGCTATATTCCCCTCTGGCAGGTGGGGGCTTCAGATTTATTGTAATCTAGGTATCAATGTAAATGTGACCCTCATTTTATAGTCATGGGTTATGAGACCAGCTGTGTTAACCAAATGTTGATTTTCAATCGGCTTCAAGCTTGTAGACCATAAATGGGTGATGTGCTTTTCCTCTGGGGACTATACCTGATTTATCTATAATATTTGTTCCATACTCATGATTAGATCTTTTTCTTTTTATAATATGAAAGAAGTAGCAATCGTGAAAAAAAGAATTTGATTCAGAGTTAGCTCACAGGGAATTCAATCCTATTTCTGCTACTTCTGTGGCTTCAGCCAAGTCTTTAAACCATTGTGGGCCTTTGTTAGATAAGAGACAATTGATGTTTGCTGCAACCTTATTAACATGTTGCTTATTGTATCTATGGGGTAATACAGTGCCACTGAAAGTCCTCAAGTAGAGGCCAATAGGTTTAAACTCTTTGAGAAAGGGAAATCCAGTAACTCTGAATGTACTGCCTGGGGGGAATGAGAAGTAGGGAGACTCAGTAGACGGCTGGCACAGTAATTCAGGCTTGAGGTAGTAAGGCCTTTCCTGCCTCCTCCCTCAACCAGACTAGGCTGGAGTCCCCTGCAGAACTCTCTCAAAGCACCTTGCAATCATATGTTCAGTATTCATCTTATCCACTAAACTTTACTTTGCATAAGAGCAGGAACCATACCTATCTTATTCAGCATAAGTTCAGTTATTGCATAACCAGAGCTGGACAAAATGTCTGGTAAACAGTTGCTGAATAAATGAGAGGTTTGAATAAAATAGAGAAACGTAATTTAATTTAATAGATATTGGTCAAGAATAAATGACAAGTCTTGGTATCTGATGAAAGGAAAGAGTCACTGGTGACTTGAGAAATTTGAGCCTGAAAGGACAATAATAAATAGGTTAGGAAGGTAAGAATTTAGTTTTCTATTGCTGCAAAACAAATTACCACAAACTAGTGGATTAAAACAATACACAATTTCTGTGGGTCAGCATCTGGGCAGAGTTTAACTAGGTCCTCTGCTCAGGGTCCTATAGGGTGCAATCAAGGTGTCAGCCAGGGATGATGTTTTCATATGGAGCTTGAGTCCTCTTCCAAGCACATTCAGACTATTGATAGAATTCCGTTCCTTGCAATTATAGGCTGTCCTCTCCCTAAGCAGTTCACTACATGGTTGTTTGCTTCTTCCAAGTCAACAGGGGAGTGTCTCTTGCTTAACATTTCTTCTTTCAAGGAGAGCCTGCACCCTCTTTTAGGTCAGGCCCATGTAGTGTAATTTCCATTTTGATGAACTCAAAGTCAACTGATTAGGGACCTTAGTTACATCTGCTCACTCTCTTCACCTTTGCCATATTCTGTTGGCTAGACTCAAGTAGCAGGCTCTACCTGCACTGAAGGGGAGAGTATGATGCAAATGTATGGATACTAAGGGATGGGAATCAAAGGGAGTCATCTTGAAATTCTGCAGCTCAGTCCTTTCAAATTTGAGTGTCAGTAGGAGACAAGAATCTAGTGATAGGTAAAAAGTCAAAGTGGGACTTGTGGGTTTGACACAGTTGATACCATGAGAGAGGGTTTATTACCCAGAGAAGTAAGCAAAAGGACAAAAACACTCTTGGTTTTGTGAAAATGTTTACTATCTAGGAAAGGAAAGGGACCTAGCAAAATAGAGGAAGATGAGCAGAACGTAGGAGAGGAACTCATAATGAACTGTCACATAAGCAGGAAGGAGTTTCAAGAGCCTGGTGATTAGTAGAAGAGAATGTGGCAGCATTCAGGGAGAACGTTGGGGAAGCTACTCATTTGACTACGCAGTGACCTTAGAGAAAACCGTTGTGGCTCGGTGGTAACGTCGGAGTCAAGGTGGTAGGAAATTAATGGGCAGGGGTGTTCAAGTGGTGGAAGAGGAGTGTTAGGTCCAGGCCTCTGAGAACTCCCACAGCAGTCGGGGGCAGGGCTGGACCAGAAGTCACTGCTTCTAGAGGAGAAGGAGCGTCCCCAGGCCTTTTTTAGTCTAGCTCTGTCTGCAGGGCCCTCAATTGACTTTCATTCTGGGATGTGTGAGGTAGCATCACAGTTTGCATTTAGGCTGTTTTTGGACTCTTCTGGGCAAAACAAAATGAGACTTTTAGTAGAAAACATGAGAAATCTACCAACCTGGGGAAATCTGAGGTAGGGAGCCTTTCTGCTCTCTGAATAATTAAAAATTGACTCTTCCATCTGGTTCTGTGAGTTTAATTTTAAATGATGAGTGAAAATCCTTACGTGGTTTCTTTTTGGCCAGTTCTCATTTCTGTCAAGCCAGGAGCCCAGTTGCCCTAGCTGTTTTGTGGAAATCAAGTACAATTCTGAGGCGATGAAATAGTAGGAAGCATTAGGCAATTTTTTGGGCCCAAGACAGGTATTCTGAGGCTCTTGAAATAACCAGCATTGAAAAGGGGTATGTTTAATCAAATGCAGTGTTGCCCTATAGAAGCTAAATTTAATTCTAATGTCACAACCCATAGATGAGACTGTTTGTCTTTCTGGTGTCCCAGGATTGTGTCCACCTTCTCTCCTTCCATTCAAAAGACCAACCTGAAATAATTTTGTTTCTGTTTTGAGACCCATATAGCTAAAAAACACAAAGAGTATCACCTGATTCTATCAATATGGCAATAATCCTGTCCAACTTTCTTGTATCTCAATTTCATTATTAGTTACAATTATTTACTCCCATCATAAAACAATTCATGTAAGTTCTTTCACCATCTTTTTTTTTATCATTTATCCCATGTTTAAAATTCCTGGATATAAATACTATGCATAAAAAATGGGATTAAAACCTACAGCTCTAAGAATTTATAATCATCTCTGCTGTGTGTTCATCTAACATTTTAAATGGATTCTTCTATTCATCTAAACCAGTAGGGTAAGTGCTGTGCACGCTGTTGTAAAGTGTATTTCATGGCTCACTGGGCTTTTCTGTCTTTAACTTTCCAATATATGTAATTTGATTAAAATTTTTGGCTGGTCAGGATAAGGAGAAACAGAGAAATTGCTCTTAGCGGAATCTCCAGTGTGCCTGGTATTATAATTGAAGCAGAAATGAACATCTTTCTCTGTAGGAAGTTAAAGAAAGGCTTTGTTCCATTTTTACATTGGAGATCATCTGTTATTGTAACCTAGACACCTAAACCCACTCCAGATTCAGAATGTGCCATTTATAAACATACATGCCAAGTTTCAAATGCCCTTTTTGAATGTTTGCGTATAATTTGGAGCTTGCAATGCCAAAGTAAAATACAGTCTCTATTGTATCTCATTACCCACACGGCATGTGAGCTGCCTCTTTTCTCTGACGTTGCTTGAATAGACGAAGCATAGTTTGACTTTGTTCAAAAACGAGGAATGTTTCTTGGCTCAACTGAAATGATTGCTAGGTATAAGCTGCCAACTTCGTTTTCCCCTTACAGGAATGTACATTTTTCCCTATTATAAAATGTACTCATAATAGAAATGAGACAGTTCCCCAGAGTGTGGTTATCCAGAGGTAATCTCAACCCAATCTGATTAGAGGCAAGTGGCTCATGCCTCAAAATGCTCCAGGGTATGATTATTTTATGATAACCATACTCTGTATCATGTCTTATTGATTAACTAATAAAGCATCAACATTGCTATTTAGAAGAAAAGCTGAGAAACCAAGGGGGATAACTGGCTCTAGAAAGGAAGTGATTCTTTCTAAAGACCCAAACTACCTCTTGTGCTGCCTTTTTACAATTTCAGGTGAAGCATGGAAGGCCAGCAATGGCCTGATTTAGTATATCTTTGGTTTGCTAAATCTGATGCATTTATTTACATTTACTTGTACATTAAATATATCTCTGTGTTGTGAGAGCGGAAAGACATTCCTTTCAAGAGAATGCTGTGTTTTTTCTCATCATCCAGATGACGTCATTGCATGGGTCCAGGGAAATATAGATAGAACCTAACAAGTATAGCAACCAGCTTGCCTAGGGAGCCATATGCTGGTAACATCACCTACCACTGGAGTGAGAAGAGCATATGACTAGCAGACAACGATTTTGCACCTAGAATAACTTTTGAACTATCAGTTGGAGTGTGTCCCTTGGCACATAAGTCCAACACCAGGTACCCACAATATCTTTATCTCTCCTAAAGGCTATGACCACACATCTATTAAAAAAAAAATAAAGGTGGGATAAGGGAATTGAAGTAATTATCTTAGGTGATTCAATTTAACAACCTATTTTGTCACAATTGCTTTATGTTTTCATTGTAAATATAAACTTATAGCCCAAATTACCCAATCATTACCTCAGTGTTCCATTTCCTCTTACTATGTAGACATAGCTAATATATTTAAATTGAAAACTGTTCCACAGGTAGTAGTGTCTAGCTCCAGTTCTTGGTGATGTATCTTTTTGATCAAATTTTACTCTGAGAAGTATTATCTAGTTACTTCTATAATAATTGGTCAAGAGTCACTGGGTGCTGGAGTCAAGAGATCTCTTTCATTACTCAGTCCGTTTCCTTGGCTATACATTACTGATGTGGTCTGAACAGATAACACTTTGAAAAGATATGCACAGGGTGAGCTTAATTTATACATGCCTGCTTTAAGTATCCCACTCTTCACAGAGCCAGTGGTATTTTTATCTTCAAAATCCAAATCTGCTAGAATGGAATTTCTGTTAATTTCCCAAAGAACATCTCACCAGAACCTCTATCTTTAAGATCTAAGTTTAGTGTTTGCTACAGAAACCATCTGAATGGTTTTCAAAAGGACCTTAAAACTGATCAAACCCGATCATTTAACACACATCTCTCTACTAACATGATGCTATATCTCTCTCTCTCCCTTTTAAAAACAGAGTTGTACTGCCCATCTCTTTTTTTTTTTTTTTTTTCCTATTGTAGCACTTTTTAAAATCAGACCTTTGTTTGTATTGTTTGTTTCTGCTGGGTACATACACTCCTTTTAAATTATCTTTTGATAGTCTTGCTGAGCAGGGTATGGAGACTCTGCCCTTTAGGCTCTCAAAATTAAGGGAAGATGGAAACCCCAAAGACTGATGATGGCATTTGTCTAAGAGAGTTGTCCAAGAAGAGCTTCCCTCACTTTCCCCTCCACAAAGTAAAGAGGCAGCCACTTCACTGGGTCTGCCTTCTCAGACTTCAGTGGATCCTGTGCTCCTCATCCTTTTCAACATAGATGAGAGGTGGTTGATATTCTCATGTTTTTCTTTTCTGCTTACACTTACTTAGGGCACTTTTTGTTTTATTTTTTGTTTTCTTTGTTTGCAACAAGGACTGGAAATAATTTAGGCATGTGAAAACATGTAAGAAGTTGTGTGTCCTCCTGTCTTCTTATCTTCTCATGTCTGAGTCTCTGGCTGTTCCTTTTGGCTGTGTAGTTCAGTAATTCCCCATGTGAGAGCATGGACTAAGTTGTGTTGCAGTAACAAGCAGCTGTAAAGTTGCAGTGTCTTCAAATAAGATTTATTTTTCACTCTACCAATTAAATCATGGGTCAGCAAGATAGGCTCTTCCCTTGGAACCTCACTCTAGGACCCACCCAGGCTGTTGGAAGCATTGTTGTGACTAGAACAGAGGGAAAGGGAGCTCTGGGGAGTTCTGCATTGGCCAAGTGCCCTGGCCCAGAAGTGATACACATTGACAAGCATGATGCATATGGTCCATCTAACAAGGATTGCACCAAGGGGATAGATAGTACAGGGCTGTCATGGGTCTGAAGGAGGGAGAGCTGGAAACACTTCGTGAACAGCAGGAATGACTATAACATGCCCTCAACTAAAACAATAGAGACAACTTTTTCTAGCCAATGAAGGAGCTCATTAACTTCTTTTCCCACATTAAATAAACCCTCACCACACCTGAAAACCTCAGATTAGGGATTCTGTCATTAAACTTTAAGCCTCAAGGATAGAGTTATAAGTTTTCTATTGCTGCACAAACTTAGTGGCTTAAAACAATATATATTCATTATCTCATAGTTTCCAAGGATCAGAAGTCTGGGTTTGGGTTAGCTAGATGTTCTACTCAGGGTCTCATCAGGCTGAAATCAAGGTGTCAGCAAGCACTCAATCCCATCTGAGACTTAGGTTCCTCTTCCAATCTCACTAGTTGTTGGTAGAATTAAGTTCCTTGGATTTGTTGGAGTGAAGTCCCCAGCTTCTTGCTGGCTGTTGGTCAGGGACCACTCTCAGTTCCTAGAGATAACCCTCAAGTCCTTGCCACACGGCCTCCTCTGTAAACACTTCACAACATGGTTGTTCACTTCTTCAAGGCCAGCAGGAAAAATCTCTGTCACTTAGAATCCCTCTGATCTCTTTTAAGGGCTCTTCTGGTTAGGTCAGGCCCACTCTTTCAATAAACTCAAAGTCAACTAATTAGGCATCTTAATTATATCTGTAAATCCCTCTACCATACAACATGATTATGGGAATGATATCCCATTATTTTTACAGGTTTCTCTCACACTCAGTAGGAAGGGATTATATAGGACACATACACTAGGGGCAGAAATCTTGGTGACTATCTTAGAATTCTGTCAACACAGAGACACGGAGAAGGCCACATCTGTGCAATTAGAAGCCAGTCTTGACACCTGCATCCCAATGTTCAGAGCAGCACTTTTTACAATAGCCAAGACATGAAAGCAACCTAAATGTCCATCAACAGATGAATAGATAAAGAAAATGTGATATATATGCACAATGGAACACTACTCAGTCATAAAAAGGAATGAAATGATGTCATTTGCAGCAACATGGATGGACATAGAGATTATCATACTAAGTGAAGTAAGCAGTCAGAGAAAGACAGTCAATGATATCACTAATATGTGTAATCTAAAAAAAAAATGACAGAAACAAACTTATTTACAATACAGAAAGAGACTCATAGACATAGAAAGCAAACTATGGTTACCAGGGGAGGAAGAGGGGAAGGAGAGGTAAACTGGGAGTTTGGGATTGGCTGATGCAAACTACCATGCACAGAATAGGTAAACAACAAGGCACAGGGACCTATATTCAGTGACTTCTATTAATCTGAATGAAAAAGATAGATAGATAGATATATTTTTTTCAGATATATATATCTGAGTCACTATACTATACACCAGAAAATAATGCATCATAAATCAAAAATTTTTAATTTACATTTAAAAAGTTATTTGACTATCATTCTATTTATGTTTTGGTTTTTTTTAGATTCCACATATGAATGATCTCATATGATATTTTTCTTTCTCTTTCTGGCTTACTTCACTTAGAATGACATTCTCCAGGAACATCCATGTTGCTGCAAATGGCGTTATGTTGTCAGTTTTTATGGCTGAATAGTATTCCATTGTATAAATATACCACATCTTCTTTATCCAGTCATCTGTTGATGGACATTTAGGCTGTTTCCATGTCATGACTATCATTCTAGATTATATTAACAAAGAAAATTAAAAAAAAAATAAGCCAATCTTGAAAGCTGACAGTGTTTGTGACTATCTTAATAACAGCTTTACAGAAAAATTTGTTGGATTTTTCAACACATCAACATTTAAACACATAAGAAGGAGAGAGTGGCGGAAGGAAGGAAGAAATCAAGAAAGGAAGGAAGGAAAGAAGAGAACTGACGTGAAATAAGTTCAAGTTGAGCAGTCCAGAAGTCAGCAGTAGAGCTGTATGTGACTCAGACCATCCTCCCAAATGCTACGCTCCAGTTTATTCCTAAGTGTCACGCTGTCTCTTCAGTAGAGGTGTGTGGCACTCTTAGATGGCCCTTCATGGTGTATTCATTGTATCTCCTTTTGGAGACAGCATTTCTTTTTAAGGTTTACTTTAAGAAACTCACTGCATTATTCTTTTCTAGAGAGAAGAACATTGGTTGCTCTGCTTCTTGCTCAACTGCCTAAAACAGCTTATTATTCTATAATATGTGCAGTATTGCCCAGAGTAATTTTGCTTTTATTTTTGCCCACAACGTGGAAAATTAGGGTTGAAATACAACTTTATTTTTGCTTTTCCCAGAAGAGGTGACAGTGTAGTTTTTCCTGCCTGTTTTTCAACAAGCTGTGAAATATTATTTTGGCTACAACTATTGACTCCTTCGTCCTATTTTGGCAAATGTGTTATGTAGGGAGTCTCTTGGCCTTGTTTATGCCCCAGAGGCCGGTCCTAGGGTCTTCAAGGATGGAGGGGGATTCCCCCCCACCAGAGTCTTTGTGACCTGGTTTCACTGCCTAACACCATGCTCAGATATGCCTTTGCATGCTCTTCTTTTTCTAAGTGGAGAGGCTTATTCCCAATCTCTCTAGACCATGTCTGCCCAAGAAATACCACTTTTTTGGGCTGAAGAAATGAAGAAGTTTCAATGAAGACTTGACCATTGATGGTTTTGATTTCTTTGGTCCTGAGTATGAACATACTAGTTAAAAACATTGACCAAGGGAGACTCTACATTTTAAGAGACTTTCTCTTGATTTCATTACTTTTTGTCTCCTATTGGCTCCTTTTAAATTCATTCCAATGTGATGAAGAATTTAAAGAACTGTATTAATAAAGAACTACTGAGATTATCTTTTAGGTTCACTTCTATAGATCTTTCTTCTGTCTGCATTTAACATCATTTTATGACCAATACCTAAGATGAGGAAAGTGTTATTAAATTTTTTTTCCAGCTAAGGAATCTGAATAATTTATAGAGTCCTGAAGCATCTTTTCAGTATTCATTCAACAAATTTCTTAGATGGGTACCATGAGCTCAGCACTGCCCAGAGCATTTGAGACATAGTAAAAATACCTGGTCTCTGCCCTCAAGGAGAATAGCTGATGGAAAGAGTGTAAGTTTAGAATCAAACAGACCTGAGTTTGAATCCCTGTTCTGCCACCTGCTGGGTATAAATCTTATGCGTATTATGTTCTTCTCTAAGTCTCAGTTTCTTGTCTGTAAAATGGTCATAATAAACCCTGTCTCCTTAGACTGTGAATATTAAAGACTCTAGTCACATAAAAATATATTACATCATGACCAAGTTGAGATTATCCAAGAAAATAGACAAGTCATTTAATATAAAAAACACGTAAATATAATCCACAAAGAATACCTACCAAAAACCTGGAGTAAACATCTTTTTAATGATAAAATGTTAGAAGAATTCCATTTAAAATTAGTCATAAGCTAATGTAGGCATTATCACCACTACTATATTTAATATTATATTGGAGTTACTAGCCAACACAGCAAGACATGAAAAAGAAACAAAAGCATAAAGATTGAAAAACAGGAAACATGACTGATAATGTTTATGGAGGATATGACCACTAGCAAGAGAGCCCAAAGCAAAGTATTGGGATAAGAGAGTTTTTTCAGGCTGATTTGAAAATATGATCAATATATTAAAACCCATTTTATTTGTGCACTCTAGCAACAAACAGTTGGAAAACATTTCAAAAGATTTTCTTTTATGAAGAATTTGGAAATGAACCTAACAGAGTGTGGGAGGAATGGGAAATTGTTGTTTGACAGGTACAGAATTTCAGTTTGGGAAAGTAAAAAAGTACTAGAGACGGATAGTAGTTGATGGTTGCACAACAGTGTAAATGTTCTTAATGCTACTGATTATACACTACAAAATGGTTAAAATAGTGAATTTTATATTACGTATATTTTACTACACTTTAAAAAAAATAGACATATGAAGACTTCTGAAGAAACATGTGGACAGGGGAGTCACTTTGTAGGTATATTCTTTCCTTAAACTAATTTGCCTAAGAATGTCTGGGGTGGGGTCCCCTTTCACATTTGCCCTTTTCCTTTTTATGAAAAAAATTTTTAATCATGCATCTCATCTAATATGAAACTTGCTATGGTGCATGGCCCTAGTGGGTAGAAATCAGATGAAGTAATCATTTGAAATATTGTTGTATGTGTTGAGAAAATGAATAACTCATTATTGGGTAATATTGATTATTATAGCTCAGTTATTTCCCAATTCTTCACTTTTAATTAAACTGAACAAGAACTAATTGAGTTGTCAGCTGACAGATCATTAAAAATAATTTTTGATAATAGATACAAATTATTCATAAAAATAATTCTTTGAGATTTTGATAAATAACTCAGACGTTTCAAAAATTCCATAACTTGTTTTAACAAAACTCCTCTTCCCAACTAGTTATATAAGTGAATTTATATCCTTTGCAATGATTTAAATTTATGACAAAAATTTTAGATGTCACCTTGAAATATACAAGAAGACATCGTTTTTCAAAATTACTTTTGCAAGCAAAAATTTTGATGAATACTAAGTTTGTTGACTACTTGATATTTTTTCTCTTTGCAAAATGCCGGCTTCTCCCAGATTCTATCAGCTGATGACCTTAATTTCTATGCACTGAGAAAAATGAAGCAATCAAAGGAAAACTATAACCTCCCATGAACCACCCACCACATCTGCTCCCCCACTAACATCTGCACCTACACGCTTATAGTCCTTCCTGTTCCTATAGATGAACTCCCCAAGCTTTGACTAAACCCAAGCCCTCTCTTTATGCACCAGGCCCCATTCCTTCTTATCTATTCCAGGGCATTGCTCTAGCAATTTGCTTCTCTCCTGCATTATCCATTGTTTCCACTTTATACTGGAGTCCTTCCTATTAGTATACAGATATGCTATTATTTCCTCTCATCTTAAAAACAAAAACCTACCCACTTTCCCTTCCAGCAACCACCCATTTCCCTCAACCCCTTTATGTATAATTTATAATTTATAGCAAAATTCCCTGAGAGTGTCATCTATTCTCAGTCCTTTGAGTTGCACTTAGACCCACTTCAGTGAGGTCCCTCTCCCATTACTACTGCTCTTGTCAAGGCCACCAGTGGCCTCTGCTTGGCTATGTCCAGTGGTCAGTTCTCAGCCCTCAACTTATTGGACCTAACAGCAGCGTGTGATACTTTCTCCTTAAAATAGCTTCCACTTGACTTCTAAGACCCCCATACTCTCCTAGAATTTTTTTTTCTGGTAACTGCTTCTCAGTCCCCTTTGCTGATTCTTTCTTATCTATCCGCCTTCTAAGAATTGGAATATTTCAGAGCCCAGTCCTTGGATCTCTCCTCTATTCTGTCCACCTGCATTCCCTAGTCATCTTGTTCAGTCTCATCACTTTAAATACCATCTTATCTGCTTGCTTCAAGTATCTTTTCCTTCCCTCTAGAGCTGTTCTCCGTCTTTCTCCATCTTCTTCTTTGCCTCAGGAGATTGGCTTGTATATGCTTTATCAACAGGCCTCTGTGCCTTCTGGCTTCTGTTTGCTTGTAAACAATGGTGTGTAATGGCAGGATATTAAGGGGAGAGAGAAAAGTAATGTTGGAGTATTTATTCTCTCTGCTCCTTCTGGGTAAGGACTCTTAACTAAAGATGTCTCCTCTCAAGACCCCCTTCCCTACCCAACTGTTTCCCAGTTTCTACAGCCCGTGGATTCCTTTTCTTTTGGTATTTGGAACACCCAGAGTTTTCCATGATTCCTCGGGCTTCCCTAAATGCCCATCTCTAAAAATAGTCCCTCTGTAAATAAACCCCCCTTAAATATTCCTTATTTGCATATGCCAATATTTTCTGTTGGGATCCTGACTGATAAGTCCAATGACTTCCAAATATATAACCTCAGTTGGAGTCTCCCTTCTGAACTCCAGTCTTCTGTATCTAGCAGGCCACAAAGCACCTCCTCTGAGCTCTCTAGTAGAAATCTCAAACTTATTATGTCCAGTGTTGAGCTCCTGACAGTCT
Organism: Camelus dromedarius; assembly: GCF_036321535.1. Taxonomy (NCBI): domain Eukaryota; kingdom Metazoa; phylum Chordata; class Mammalia; order Artiodactyla; family Camelidae; genus Camelus; species Camelus dromedarius. The sequence goes on from NC_087438.1 coordinate 40,425,656, forward strand.
CTCTCCAACCTGTTCTTCCCCATCTTGGTAAATGGTAACAGTGTCTTTCCTGTTGCTTAGGCATATCTCTTGGATTCACTCATCCTTGGATCTTCTCCCACCTTACATCTAGTTCATCAGCAAATCCTCTTGGTGCTACTTCTCACCAGCCCCTTGCCATGACTCTGGTCCAAGCCATCATCACAGCTCATCTGAATTATTGTAGCAGCCTCATATGTGGCCTCCCTGCTTCCTCCCTGCTTGCTTCCTTACTGTTTCATAGCAGCCAGGGCAGTCTTGTCATGCATAGTCAGATCACGTCCCTCCTCTGGTCATCAGCCCAGCATCACTCTGATGCATGTGAATGGGTCCCTGTCTCCTTTCTGACCTCATATCCTACAACCCTTGCCTTTGTTGTCTTCACCCCAGCCACCCCAGACTCCTGTATGAAACTGCCTAGACTTGCTGTCCCTCTGCCTTCCCCCAGATAGGCATGCGGCTGTTTTCCTTGCTTCCTTCTGATCTTTCACTTATTAGTTTTTCACTTATTTGTTTTATTTATTTGTTATTTTCACTTATTTATTGAATCTATTGTCTTCTCCCTGCCAGAATGTATGTTCCATTAGGGCAAGAATTTTTACCCCTTGGAGTGTCTGGCACAGAACAGTTGAATTTTGAGTGAATAAAAACATTTTTAAAAGACCTAAATAAATGAAGATGTATTGTTTTAAAGGATAGGAAAACTCAGTATTATGAAGATGCCAATTTTCATCAAATTGATCTATAAATTCAGTGCAATTCCAATAAAAATCCCAACAGAGGTCTTCAAAGAACTTGACAAATCGATTCTAAATGTATATTGATGAACACAGCCTAAGAATAGCTAAGCAGTCTTACAGAAGAAGGTTGGAAAATTTGCCTTTCCAGATAGCATACTTTTTCATAAAGTTATGGTAAACAAGAAAAACTGATACTGGTTCAGGACTAAACAAATTGTCAATAGAACAAAATAGAAAACCCAGAAGCAGACCTGTACATACAGAGACTTAATATGCAACAGAGGTAGCATTGCAATGATTGGAGAAAGAGAGGATAATTCAATAAATTGTCCAGGGACGCTTGGTTATACATATGGAAAACAAGTGAAATTGGGTCCCTATCTTGCACTATATACATAATGAATCTCAGGTGAATTAAATTTAAATGTGTACAGCAAAACTTTAGCATTTTTAGCAGAAAATAGAAGAATGTATCTTTATGATTTGGGAGCAAAGAAGGACATACTAAAAAGACCAAACAAGTACTAACCATGAAAAAAAATATTGACAAATCTGCCACATAAAAATGAGGAATATTTGTTTGCTAAGAGACACTATTTAAAAAGTGAAAATGTGTATTACAAAATGGAAGAAGATATTTGGAGCAAACACAACTGGCAAATGATTATTATTCAGAATATATAAATAACCCCTAAACATCAATTAGAAAAAATACAGATATCTCAAAATGAAAATGGGCAAAAGGGTTGAACAAGCTTTCATGTTTCAGGAAACACAAATGACCACAATTCATGATAATATGCTTCATTCTTTTATCTTTTATTTATGCAGTAATCAGAAAAATTTTAATTCATACTAACATTGGAAATCATTAGATTTTTTTAAACCAAAAAATATTATGAAATGAAGCATGAGTGAGGATTTGGAGCAAGTGGAACACTTACTGTTGATGGAAATGTCAGTAGGTACCATCACAGGAAAAACAATTTGGTGTTATCCTTTAAATGTGAGCATCCGCATGGGTACCAGGAGACCTGCTTAGGGATGTTTCTAACAGTGTTCTGTATAGTAACACCTACCCTCAAAAAACACAATTTCAAGAGGCTAGAAACAACCCTGATGTCCACTGACTACATGAATAAATAAATTGTATCTATTCATACAGTATAATATTAAGAACACTGAACTACTTCTGGTGGTTCATGAATGAACCACGACTACACACTGACTTTCTTTCCACTGTTATTGGCCCGTGTGGCTCCTCTCCTGGCAGCACCTGCAGCTCAGCTCCAGGATAGGACAGCCAGTCCTCCCAGTAACAACATGAACTTTTCAGTGCAGGCCCTTCTCCCTTCACCTTAAACTCAGCTCTGACTCTTTCCCTCTTTCTGCTCCTGTCTTCACACTCCCTGTACCCTACCCCTGAAACAGGCTGTGTGTGTATGTGTGTGTGTGTATGTGTGTCTAGGACAGGTGAAGGAGGGGATTCAGAATAGTGTAGTGTTAGGCTTCTGCTAGGAAGAAGGAAGAAATGGGTGCTGGGTAGGCAGCCATTGTCCACTAGTCTGTCCCCCCTTCCCTGCTACAAACTCCTTGAGGGGAGAGACCATGTCATAATTATCTTTGCATTCCCTGAGCATGCTACCTGGCACACCTCAAGTGTTGAAGAAATATTGAACAAAAATTAGCCTTAAGTAAGAACTAACTGGTCAGACCAACTGATAGAGAAATCAGGTCCAGAGCTTCTTACCAGAACCAATTGGGAAAGCTCAAATCTTCAGATAAGGAAATGCATGGATGACGAACTAGGAAGTAGAGGTATTTTAAGGGCTTTATTGGACTAGCAAAAGAAAAGCATACTGGTCAGGGGCACCAGTCTCCTCCAGAGTGTCCAGCATATAGAACACTGTTGCTTAGAACACTGTTGCTTTTTTTTTAATTTTTATATTGAATTATAGTCAGTTTACAATGTTGTGTCAATTTCCAGTGTACAGTATAAAGTTTCAGTCATACATATACATACATATATTCGTTTTCATATTCTTTTTCATTATGGGTTACTACAAGATATTGACTTAGTTCCCTGTGCTGTGCAGAAGCTTGTTGTTTGTCTACACTGTTGCTTTTTGATGCAAGTGACCTACAGTCTTCAGCAGTAACTCCACAATGCGGTGGTATTATGATCTTAAAAGGAGCACAGCAGACACTTCTGTCCTCCAGTTGCCAGGGCGTGGAGCATGGCTTACCATTCAACTGGAACAATATTTTTGGCAGCAGTGCCTTCAGTAGCTTTTCTCAGCACGTCCCCTGCTCAAGCCAGCTACTTACTGGACAGGCTGGCTGGCATGACAATGCTTAGGCACCAGGCCCCCTGGACCTACTCACTTGCTCCCTGTTTTCCCAATTATGCCGGTGTTGTTTCGTATCCCTCTGGTGATGACTAATTTACCACTCCTGTGTCTGATGAGGTACAGAGAAACCCAAAAGTTTCCTGACTTACGGTAAAAAAAAAAAAAAAAAAAAAGCCAAGACCTGGCCAGTATATTCAAACACTCAGGACAAAAATCAGTGCCCATTCCTGCCTCCACATCGGGGTCACCTTGTGTGGTGATGTACTTTCTGCCTTTCACAAAGGCCCTGCTGAGGGGCCAAAGGGAGCTAGTCCAGATTGCACTCTGCTGGTTAAACCTGTGGTGGGGGTTGAATCCTGTGTCTGCCTGGAGGAGGGGGCCCTTAGGGCTCATAGAGGCATCATCTGCTTGCCTGAGGGAACCTTCCTCTGATTGGCATGGAGGTCTGATTATCCCTTCCCATCCTGTCCTGAGGATGGACCCAGAAGCCCTGGACTGATTCAAGATTGCTTCCTACCCTGGCTCTTACTGGGAATGAGACTACATACAGAAGGATGTGATCAGCCTATCTCCCTAACCCTGTTCCTGGAGATCTGTGTCTCCCTGTGCTGCCTGTCTGAGAGCATCCCCTGACCCAGGGAGCATTCTGTGCTGTGGGGCCCCGGCTGTCCAGCCTGCTCTCGGCCTGCCCTCTAACTTCTTGCCTGGCTGATTTCCTGGCTCACTGTTTAGCGCTCAACTTCCCTTTGTGTGCAGGTCCCTGGCTGGTTGCTGATTCCATCTCTGGCTGTTTCTGGTCCCGGCTTTCAGTCCTGACTCTCAGAACTTAGATTCAGCACTGACAACAGCCTCTAATTGGGACAAGAAGGGATTGTTTTCCATGGGATGGAGTGTTTCTGTCCAGCCAAGTAGGACATCTTTGTGTAGCCAGGCTTCACCCCCTGGGGCATTCTACACATACCCTTGTTTACAGATGGCCTCTCAGACCCTACTGTTCCAGCACCCCTCCCAACCCGTTCTTCTTGTCCACAGCCACCAAGTTCATTCCTCTGTTATCTCTCATCACATGTATCTCTCTAGATTACAGATGATCTTTCTCAGTTTTATTTTCAGCAATGTGCTGAGACCCTCAATAACATCTTTTCATAACTTGACTCAGCTCCTGGCACCTCCCAGCTTTATGCCTCCCCCAGGAGCCACCCCTTCCACACACGCACACACATTCATGTACATGCACTCACACACACAGAGCCTGCTTTGGGGGTAGGATCCAGAGACGATTTGGTTGCTGAAGCCATATGCAGGGTGAGTCAGAAGTCTGCTCAGAAAGTTCACATTGTTATTGGAAGGACTGGCTGTCCCATCCTGGAGCTGAGCTGCTTGGCTTGCTGGGATAGAAGCAACACCAGCAAACAGGACCAGAAAGAAAGCCAGGATTGGGGAGGAATAAAAGATGAGGGGAAATGGTCCTGTCAAAAGCCTAGGGGAAAAGATCACACTTGGAAAAATTTGCTTGGGAATAATCATGCCCCCTGTTTCCTTGCTCAGCCCCATCCCCATTTCTGTCTGGAAACTTTGCAAAGAACAGCTCCCTTCCCCCCATAATTTGTTCTGGCCACCTACTCATTCTAACACACTTTTTGATCTGATCCCTGTGGCTCAGTTTCAGGTACTTGCCCCTGTCCCCTTGGTTATGCACCCACTTTGTACCAACCCTTTCCCCCAACTTGGCCCTCTCCCATGGGGGATCCTGGCATTCAGACACCCTTGTACCCTGGCTTCAGGGAGGGTGAGCACCTTCAGGGCTGGGATCCCTTCATTACATTCTTTTTCCACTCTCCACTTACCATGATTCTGAGCACACATCATGTGTGTGTCAATGTTTGTTAATTGATTGATGGACAGATTCATTATAAGCGCTTTCTATCACATCCTATAAAATGGTGTTTTTCAAGGTGTGCTGTGAGGATCCTTTGTGCCAGAATCTCATTGGGTGTTTTCTAAATTACAGACTCTTGGACCCACAACACACCTACTAAATCAGAATTTCTGGGAGTAGAACTAGCACTTGCATTGTAGTGGATCAAAGATGGCCACAAATTCTTTGACATCTCTCCCATCGAGAGGTGGGGTCTGTTTCTCTTCCCCTTGAAATTGGTCCATGGCTGCTCTGAACAATGAAGTGATGCTTATGCCAGTTCCAGGCCAGTTCCTTGATTTCTGGGAGTCTTGGACTATGTGGGGAGACCCTTCAGCTATGTGGAGGAGAAGAGTCTGGCTGAACCAGCTTTATAGTGATCTTCTCCATTGCCAGGCATGAGGGTGAAGCTGTCTTGGCCCCTCCAGGTGGGACTAGCCACCAGCTAAAAACCAGTGGGTGACCCCAGATGATCACATTGGGCAGAAGAATCATCCTGCTGAGCCTTGCGATAATTCCTGACCCACAAAATCATGAAATGTAATAAAATGCTTGTTGCTTTAAGCCTCCACATTTTGGGATAGTCTTTTACACCCCAGTGGGATAGATAGCAAGAATATACCAATGTCACAAATTCTCCAGGCTATTCTTGTGTATCCTAGAATTTTAATCATTGTTGTAAAGAGATCTGACATTGAATAAGTGAAATTTTATATCAAAGAATAGAAAACATAAGGAATTTCATAATTTGTCCATATCCTAGGGGAAAGAAGATATGGCACAATAAAACCTCATCATTTATGTCTTTGAACTCATTTTGTTTATTGAACAGTAGGCCGGTTCTGTTCACAGCACAAACAAGAGAGGGCTTCAAGCTCTCCTAAACTTTTCTAGGCAATCCAGTTGCCACAGACAGTGTTAATAAACAATGTCACCCCAGTGGAATAAAATTCAGCTTTGGATATAAATGTAGTGAGCCCTGACAACATTTGGTTTGGACATGTTTCCCTAGTCTGTGTTTCCAGGCCAACACTAAAAAGATTTTCTTTTTCTTTTTTTCTTTTTTCTTCTTCTTTTTTTTTTTTTTTTTTTTTTTTTTTTTTTGGTATGTCTCTTGGGAGTATATTTTAAGACTGAAGCTTGTGGGTTTCTTTCAGGTTTCATAATGAAACCTTTAGGCTTGTGAGTCACATGACTGACCACTACTTTTGCCATAGTTTGGGACAAAAACCACAGGATCCTACAAACCCCACTGGGATTAGTGATTTTTGTTTTGGTTTCCCAACAAAGCAGTTTGGACAAATCTGAGAAATTTTTACAGACTCAGCAGAGATCGGTGTGAAACTCAGCATCTTCCTTGGATGCTTTAGCTCAGCTTCAGTGGGTTTGGACAGGCCCAGTGCTTAAAAATGGAACTCTAAAAGCATAAAACCACACAAGCCAAAAATATTTTCCAAAACGAGTTTAACTAAGCTGAAGCTGCTGGGATTTGTGCCCTTTCTGTGCAGACAAGTAAGTGTGCCTGTTCCACCTCAACTCCCAACCTGCCTTCAAGTTCACTGGGTCTGTTGTGTCACCTGCTGAGCAGAGCTGTCCCTTTGGAACAGAACTCTGGCCTCTTCAGACATCCTCAGAGGTGGCAGTGTGCTTCCAACAACTCAGTAATTCAAAGTCTGGCAAGAAATCCATCACACCATTTATTTCCATTTTGTTCATCTGAAAAACAAACTGTCCATATGGTGGTATCACTTGAGGACAGCTGACAAATAAATACAATCATCCTTAAAGCCAGCGGTTCCCAAACAACCAGTCTGGTCCACGGCAGGGCTGTGTCAACATTATTTGAGCTGCTGTTTAAAAATACAGATTCCGAAGCAGCCCTGCTGATCAGAATTTCTGGGTGGGAGCCCAGGAATCTTCATTTTTAATGAGCTGCTCAGATGATTATATACATCCAAGTTTAGGAAACACTTCGGTGTTTAAAAAATATGACACTTCTGCTTCTGGCCAAGATGGAGTAACAGGGATTGGATTTATCCTCCTGCCTGACACAACTAAAAAACTAAAACAAAATGTATAAAAGAGCGATTTTAGGCCCTGGATATCAGGCAGCACATGATGGTGATCACTGAGAGGAGAACAAATGAGTTTCCAGAATTCAAAAAGGGAGAAAGGACAACGCTCAGTGTGTGACAAAGACATTTACAAAAAGAGATCTTGAGAAGGTGATTTCAGTTTACTCTATGAAGGACTCATTCCCATCACAGAAGAGTCATCACCTCGGGGGCCTGACTGAATAACCTGAGGTCCTTCCTTCCTGTGGGATGTTCTGCAGCATAGATGTATGCATGCTGATACAGACTAAAGCCAAGGAAAGAACAGGTTTGGAGCGTGCTCTTGTTTGTGTTTTAAAAAGAGAGATTTACATATTACAATATGCAGAATCCTTCTGTAGGAAACATAAGAAAGTGGTATGTTGGTTGTGTCTGAGGAACAGACCTGGCAAATGGGGATGGGGCGGGAGGGAGATTAGTTTTACTGCACACTTTTTGTCCTGTTAAAGTATCTCAAAATGTTCATATGTATTTCATTTTAAATAAAAAAATCAAAATAAATGAATCATCTTAAGGATTTCTTTAAACATTTAATTCCCAAACTCATCTTTAGAAAAACATCAACCATGTAAAGCAATTGTTACAATGTGACCCAGGCAATCATTTATTCTATATGTCACTCACAATTCAGTTCATCTTTTATTCAGCTGGCATATAATACAATACTACACACCAAAAAGTGACAACAAATTACATCATTATTGTGTTTCAACTTGTTCAAAAGACAAGTCATTGTCATCTGTTCATTTCCAAAATATGAGTTTAAAATTACTTAATTGTTCTTGGGGTCTGGCACAGTCCCACACAATGCCCAGTGTCAATTATCTGGTTACATACACATTCCTGTGGTTGTTTCTAAAATCTGCAAAATTGTTCTTCTCTAGACTCCCAAGTATCAGAAGAGTAAGATATTTCTACCACCCTCGTTTTCTCTATGCATGGGTACACGTAAGACAAAGAAAAGCTTCTGGCTTGGAATGAGTGTTTCTCCCACAGACAACGGCCAGCCTCCCCACTGGATGTCCGTGGTCAGACCTCTGGGTGACGGGACCCTGCACTGTACTTGATATTGTACTTTTTGTCCTTTCCTTAAGGATGTACCATATACATGTTTTTGTTGTTAAGCAAGAGATGAGCTGTATAAATTATCTAAAATTTTGATTGTGCAGACAACAAAGATTTTGGAAGTTTAAAGAATTAAGAGCCCCAAAGAACAGATTTAATCAAAGAACCAACATCAAAGAAAGTGACTCTGGAAATCTAAATAACTGAGAAATCATTTCCATTCTCACAAGCCTCTAATATCCTGTCATGCTTGCTTGACTCATGGATTCCTACCACTAGCACACACAAGACCGGTTCTTTCTCTCTTAAACAACTTCTCAAAAACAATGGAAAAGGGAGGAAAATATGGTTATGCGTGTGTTTGCTTGTATTAGCATAAATACTGGGAAGACACACAAGAAACTAACAATGTGCTTACCTATAAGGAGTGGGGAGGGTGGGGAGGGACTGGAGTAAATGGAGATAGACCTCTCAACACACAAATTTTACAGTGTTTTCATATTGAACCATAAATGCATCACCTATTTTTTAAATTAAAATTTGAAAATATTTCTCAAAGTTTATCTCAGTTCATATAACCTTTGTATAGCATGCCTAAGCCTGGGTTAAATGGGGATTGAAGTTGCATAAAGCAAGTAAGAGAACAGAAAGGTGAAAGCAACCCCACCTCCCTCCTCTGGTTATCAATTTTGTTGAAAAAAGACCTCATGAAATTAATCTCACTGATTTCCTTCTGGCTACCATTTCCCATGGCTTAGATGAGTCCACAGGTTCTTAGAACGTTTTTTAAAATAAGAGACAAAATTTGGGGCACCTCACTACAGAATTATATGTGTACATGTTACGATAAAAGGTGAACCAAACAAAGAGACTACTGGGAAGAAAAAGAAATACTGTGTGTGTGTGTGTCTGTGTGTGCAGGGGGGGCTGGGAGAGATGGCAGAGAAGGACTGGAGGTATTTCCCAGTGTAAACATTAGAGGTTTAATTTTTGCAAAGCAGCTTTTCTGGTGAAATATTGCTGACTGTATTTGGAAGTTGATAATATAATTCAGTGCTCCTCTGGGTATTGTGGATATACTATGATTTTCTTGGTTGAAATGTCTCCCTCCCCACCCCAGAATAGTAGAAAGACTGAATAATTTCATATTGGACACTTTCCCTTTCGGGGAATAATTTAAGCACTACCATATGTCTTCTTATTTCATCCTTCTACTGTCTCTCACGAACCGCTGGGCTTTGAAAACACAAAAACAAAACAAACACAAAGGAACACCCTGGAGAAGTTGTGTGTGTGTGTGTGTGTGTGTGTGTGTGTGTTTAAAAATCACTCTGGTGATTGCCCAATCACTGGGCCATGGTAATTATCCAGGAAGGTGTTTGAAGATATGCTCCACTGAAGGGGAGTGATAACAACCTTCAGAACCTGTTTAATCCCCAGGAACTAAAATCAGTCTGATGGCAGCTGCGCAAGATGGGAAGGAATAATCATCGGAATGAGACCAAGCAAGAGCGCATGAAATGTGTTTGCTCTCAGCCACCAGCGTCAGAAGAGCGCGAGTCCAGGTAGCATGCACTTTACCTGAGATGATTCTGGTGTGTTTTCCCTCACTCCTGGTAAGCTGCGTCTCTTTCCCGCGTGTTCTATAGCATTATTGTCCCATGTTCACAGTGAGATGTCAGATTCCCAGAAGCAGAGGCCTGTTTCTGAAGCATCCAGATCAGTCTAGAAATAATAGTCTGGTTATTTGATTTTTCACCCCCCTGTCTTTTCCACGCCCTGAGGAGTTAACATAGCTAACCTTATTCACATCAAACAGCCATGGAGGTTAAAGTTATCTCGGTTTGGAGCTGTATAATTTACTTGAAAAGTGCAGTGATTCTTTAAGTACATTCACTTCATAAGCACTCAGCAGACCCGATTATTCAGGACATGTCTTCTCTCAGAAAGCTGATTAAATTATATAAATTATCAAGACAGTTATTTCAAAGATGCTGAGAAAAATCAGCCTTTTTGTCAGGTGCCTGTGGCACTCATAAAACTTGACCCCGACATTCTTTGACATCCTCTCATCGAAAGGAAGAGTCCCCCACACCTTCCTCTGAAGCAGGATGGGTTGGTGAGTGCTTTGACCAATTGCGTATGGTAGAAATGTCGCTGTGTGACTTCTTCAGCTGGATCTGAAAAGACCACACCGTTTCTGCCTTCTCTTGGGATGCTTGCTCTGGGGAAGCCTGCCTCCACGTAGGGTCTAACTCCCCTAAGAAAGTCTTGCTGGAAAGACCTTCTGGTCACAGCCAGCATCCACTGCCAGCCATGTGGACAGGCCATCTTGGGTGTCCCTAGATGTGTTAACATCTTCAGGTGGTTGCAGTCCCTGCCAGTATCTGACTGCAACCTCATGAGAAATGCCGTGTGATTACAAAGCAGCCAAGCCTGTCCTGAAATCATAACCCACAAAATCATTTTAAAAGATTGTTTTTAACAAATGGGTTTTTGGTTAACCCTCTAAGTCTCAGGGCGTTTTGTTTTACAGTGCCAGCGGGAAAGCGCGTTCTCCCCTTTGACGCCCCGCTTCACCTTTCCAGCTGCTCACTTTCACTTCTGAGCACACTGTGGTTGCTTTAATCCACTTTTCTGTGCGTTTATCTCTTCAGACTTTACACACATGCATATACAGCCACGTACACATAAAATCGATCCCTTGACTTAGTTTTACTCCCTAGAATGCTCATTAAAACCTCACTTGTTAGCTGAAAAAACTTTGGTCTGTAGGGATTAAGTTTCTTGCCCAAGGTGACATGGCTAAGTAGGGGCCCAGCTGGAAGATAACCCAGGTCTTCTGACACCCAGTCTAGTCCTTTCCCTGCTAATTACTTTCATTTCTCACTGACCTCATAAAATAAAATGGGTCAGTCCTTTCTAGTCCAGAGGCCATAAACTCTGAAAGTGCCTAATAGGCCCCTGGGCGCCGCCCCTTGTGTGGCCTTCCAAGGGTGACCAGTAGGCACTAGGTGAGCATGGCCTACAACCAGACTGCCTGACAGGAGGAGGGGGCATAAGTGAGGAAGGGAAAAAGGAAAGAGCCAAGAGGGCCTGGCTGACGCCTGCCTCCTTCCTCCTGGGCCTACCTTCTGAAGGCCAGATACTAATTATGGTCAGAGTGCAGGCGGGGATTTCCGAACTTGCTGGGAAAATGCCAAAAGCCCCCCTCAAACTTCTATGTTAGGGTCCCCTTACAAAAACAAAAGTGTTTAACATGGTATATGCATTCTTCTGAATCAGGCTTAAAAAGATGAGTGGGACCAAAGATTGGGAAATTCTGTTAGACAGGACTGGAGCTGGTTAAATGTGCGGAGTGTGTATCTGTGTTTTATCTGCCACTCAAAGGCCCAGACAGGCTGTCATTAATACCTTCTCGGCCGCCTACTGCCCCCAAGTTGCCCCAATTTTTCTAAGCCCTACAGCATTGTCATTTCATTTGTCTGGCAAGGGAATTAGAGCCAATGAATAAGAAGGCCACCACCCTCCTTGGTAATGATATATCTCCATCCCCCTCCGCTACCTAGCCAACAACCAGCTCTCCCTCCCCTTCCCCCTCCACTAGCACCATTCTCCTACACCAAAGAGTAAAGGATGATTAAAAGTCTTTTACATGAGGTGTGGTTTAGTTCAATATGTACTGTTGGTTCTGCAAATATGCTGGTGGGAGGTTGACTATGCATGTTATATACCATATGCCACTCTGCGGCTGGCATGCAGTGGAAAGCCTGAAAAGCATGGAAAGGAAAATGGATATTCTTTCTGCTTTTGAAGCACAGTCTTTAAAAAAAAAAAAAAGAAGAAGAAGAAGTTTTAGAGAAAAAAATATCACTTAATTACAGTTTTGCTAATCCTTCATGGATTTCTTACACTGCACACAATTTGCTTCTCAAAAAACAGCAGCAGATTTAACTAACCTCCTCAGATTCATCAAATCACGTTCAAATAAATATACCTTCACTTTATGTGCTGTATGTATTCTTGATCTATTATGTGTACATTGAATTTTTACAAATTTGGTCATATTTGAAATATTCTCAGAGTGCTCTCAGTTTAAATTGGTACTATTTTGTTAAACAAATAGTTATTTTGTAATGCAAATAGTCACTCCCTAACTTATTTGTTTTGTAAGTTTGGACTACTGTATTTACATTTTTCCTGAAAACAAGGTACATCTGTAGATAATGGCAAGCAGGAAGACTAATTTATAAGTAATACAACATAAAATTTTTAAATATAAATATTTTTAGTTTTAGAAATTTAATCTAGGAATTTAGCCTTTTTTTTTTTTTTTTAAGAACTTTTATCTACAGCAAGAACTTGTGCCTACCCCAAAGTAAGGCAGTCTGGAGACAAGTAGCAAAATATTTAATTTATCCTAAGGACGTAGAAGAACAATTGTGTAAAGATGTATGTACCAAGAAGGTTGATTGCAGCATTATTTATAATAACAAAAAATTGGAAGGACTCTACAACACCATCAATGGAGAAGTAATTTAAATGAAAACAAGTTATTTTACTTTCATGCAGTAAAATACTATGCTGCTGTCAAAAGGGGTAAAAGAACCACAATAAGATACCATTTTCACCTACTGTATGGGCAACAGTTTGAGAATTTGATAACCTCCTACTGCTGAGTGTGGGGTAATGAAGAGGTAAGATGGTGCCTAAGATACTTCCTCACTGGGTGGTGTTTTTTTTGGGCATATCAGTAGGTTTGGGTACCATCAGGTTTGCCAGTCCGCAAATATTCAAGAGACTGAGATGCTAAAATCAATGTGATATGAAGTTGAATTATTTACTTTAAAAAAAAAACTTTGAAGCCATTTTCATATATTTAAGAGATTCAAAAAGAAATTTTAAAGAATTATACTATTTAATGAGCAAGTATTAAAGTTAAATTTTCCTAAGATATTTTTACTGGAAACATCACTTATTGTTTTTTAAGGGGAAAATATGTATCTGGCTCTTTAAGAACAAGTTCTAGATAAGATCATTTTATGTATTTTAAAGTTGGATAGTAGGTTTGCTACATTTAGTAATACTCAGTGTTACCCACTTCTTGGATCTTTTTCAGGGAGAGGGTATACTTGCTCTCTGAATTTACTTGAAGAATTACTTGGCAATTCAGTTTATGGAAATGAACTGCTATTTAATTTGTGATCCTAAAGACTTTCATTTGGTTACCAACTGTAATTTTTGGGGGGTCGCCTAGTACAGAAAAATGGGGATAGGGAATATTCACTAATAATCTTACCATTCTTACTTAACACTTTTTTGGTCTACTTCCTTCCAAGGGTTTTTCTCAGAATTATTCTTCTTTTAAATACAAAATACTACAGACACACAGAAAATGACAATAAATAATATACTAAAACTCCTGTTCTATGGCAAATTGAAAATCCCTCCCTAAAAACAACTAAAAATGTAAAAAAAAAAAAACCAGAATTAAAAATTATTTTTAAATGCATCACTGAGCTAGTAAGAGAGTAAGAAATATGAGGCAAATAAAGTGAAAGCAGGAATCCTGAAAGTTAAGAGTGCTCTGAATTTAGCCTTCTCCACAGAGGCATCAGTAGAGCCCTGCTAGCGCTAACCTGAAGTCCTGACCAGGTAAAGCGGGCAGGAGACCAAGCCCGAGGCCCAGCCAAGGTGAAGTCTGACAGGAGACCCCGTGTGTAAAGCTAGGATCCCAGCGGGCAACACTGTCAGTACGTGGGTGAACTAGATATAAACCAGCCCCACAGACAGCGACAGCAAGGAAGCTTGCTTATCTTGACCCTTGTGCTGGGGGGAGCAGGGGAGAATCTCTCCTGAAAATTCATAACCACAAGCAAACCTACATGGGGGGGTGGTTGTAGTTTGAAATTTATGTTATCTATGAGGACAAAAAGACTTCAAGCTGAAAATTTTATTTTAAAATGGATTCAGGTTTTAACTGATTCCAGGCACATGGCAGAAATAAAAATAACATTCTCTGGAGGAACCCACCTTCAAATCAGGTCTCAAAAAATGTCCAGGATCAAACAGCAGAGAATTTGGCGCAACAATCAAAACCCACAAAATGTACAAGCCATCAAGACAGCATGGGGGGTATCTGAAACTAAAAGTGGAAAAATCAGACTTCAAATGACATTGGATATTATCATTATCAGCCATACATAAAGTAAGTGTATGTTTAGTTGGCAAAAAGTAATAATAGAAGAGATTAATATATATAAGGAAAAAGAGACTGAAAGTATCTTGTAACTTTGCAAAACAAATAGAATTTTTTAAATAAGAAAATTATGATTGAAATTAAAATATCCAAAGGATTGATTAAACAGAAAAGTAGACACATTCAATAAAAGTAAGTGAACTGGAAGAAACCGTTCATAAGGTAAAACAGGGAGACAAAAAGTATGAAAAGTAAGCCAAGAGATTTAGAGAGTAGATAAGACCTTACGTGGCTCTAATAGGAGTTTCAGAGGACAGACTCAGCTTCAGTAGTAATCAGGGAAATGCAAAGTGAAACAAAGATGAGATGTTATTTTACCCTTCTTATCTCAGTAAAATTCATGATACCAAGTTCTGGCAAAGATGTAGATAAATAGGAACTACTCTGTGTTGCTTGCGGGGGTGTAAATTGGTACAAGCATTTTGGAAAGCAATTTGGCAACATCTAGAAAAGCTGAGCACATATCTAGGTACCTACCCTAGAAACGTTCTCATTAACCTACCCAGGAAAATACGTACAAGGATGTTCATCATCGAACTGCTTGTCCTAGCAAAAGAATAAAAACAACTGAATGGTTATGTATTTTTTGAAAATCACTGCATAATCCCATTCTTCAGGAAAGCAGCACTTAACAAGAATCTTGTCATTTACAAAGCCCTGGGGGACAAGTTCTGCCTTGTCCATTTCAGGAGGCTGCCAGGGCACCTGGGAAGAGACAGTCAAAGTTGGGACTGGGGAAGTTCTTCTGGGGATCATCATTCATTCATTCATTCAGCTAGTAATTACGGAAGACCTTCTCTGTAGCAGGTGCTAATAGTTGAAAGGTATTAGCTATTAGCTCGTCTTTCCAGGCTAGAGTCAGTTCTAACATTTTGGGGTGTGATGATACTCGATCTGCGCGTCCTTGAATCTCCTGTTTCTCCCTCTGGGTCTCAGTCTTCTGGCCATTTTACTGCTCCTTGGACTTCCCTTAGGGGATAGTCAGGAGTAATGATAAAAGAGCACAGTTCCTTCTGCCTTCTGTTGGGAAGGAAATGTGGAAACCTGGTTGAAATTCTTTACTTTCCAACCTCCATGGCTCCACTCAGCTCTGATCTTTGCCTAACCACTCCGGCTAGTCTTTCTCAGTTCCCAGGCCTCATTTTCTATAGCAGTCACTTGGTTGCGCTTGCGATGGAATTTCTTGCAATGGTGTTTAAATTGAAAGTGAAATTTCTCACTGCCCTACCATGATTTTCAATTGTTACTTGATGGCCAGAATAACTCTCTACATCTCATTGTTTACAGCATACATACAATGGACTGTACATAGTACCTTAGTTGTAAGTAAAGGTTTCTTGAAATGAAAGTGAATAAATATATAAGTGAAAGGATAAAGTAAGCCAAAATTTGGAAATGACTTGTGGTCCCTTGTCTTCGTTGTAGGTCCCTAACTCTGAGGTCTTTTCATAGGGAATAGATACCTCTAACTGGAAATCCACAGAGAAGAACTGCATGTGTTGATCAAAATATACTACACTACATGTAGCAAAAGCCTAGGTGGACGTACTGGGAAGCACTTTGTCCGAGAGCTCTGAAATTTGGTATTTGTTTTCTTGATGATTCTAGCTGCATCTAGCAAAATAAGATACCAGTATCTCCTAAACTGATGTATCCATGCACTTGAATATTCTCCCAAATAAGTCCATTCAAAGCATTTTTAAAACCTTAATGTTCAATAGCAGATCTCATTTGCAATTAGGGCTTAACTCCCACTCTCCCTTGCATCTCCACAGAGGGATTAAGCCAGGCCACATCACATCTGGCTGTTTCTGTGATGTCTCGGGGATTTATGAATGACAGGCTATGTTAGAGCTGGGGTCCTGGGCAGTCATCCTGAAATCAGAAGCTGAATGCTCCCTTGCCAGTGGCATGGGGTCAGGGTCAACAGGTCATCAAAGGCAGCACCATCTCTGCTCTCTCCTTTTTCCAGAATCTTGCTTCACAAAAGTTCAGAGCCAGCATCTTGTGGCATTCTCTTATGAGTAACCTGTAATCGAAGCAAAGCTATTTTTTTTTTCTTAGTTGGTTGTGAAGAGGGCGAAGGGAGAAAGAGGCTGGAGTGAGTGTGAGGGGGATCAGGAGACAGGAGGGCACTGTGAGGTCACCAGCAGGAGAGACAGCCCTTGCACCCCACCAGAGAGACCCGTGGAAAGGCAGGGTCCTGGGCCTTGTCTATCGAGTTCCCACTGATAAGCTGAAAAATATGCAAAGTTGCGAGTTCATACAGAAGTTCAGGCATTCTTGGAGCATTACAGAGAATTATTTTGAAAACATACAATAAGATTATTGAGGGGCTGGTTTGTCAGTAAGCAGCAGCCGAGACTCTGGGAACGTGGGAGCCTTCTCTGAAACTGATGTGGTGACCGCAGGTCATGGAGGGAGTCTTGTGTCCCTCTGTACAGGACTGTCTGTGTCCGGGTCATGAGACAGGCTGGGCAGCTTAGAGATGTCTTCATTTCCTTAATGACTGATGCCACCAAGGCCATGTCCATTAAGACTCCCGGGATCACATCCTGAATCCTTGAAGCCCCAGGCTTCTGCCTCACCCAGGGGCAAAGTGCTGAAAAACAGTAAGCAGACAAACAGATATCCCAAAAGATTTAGCTGGGAGAGACAGAGACCTACAAACCAACATCAGATGACACCATGGGATAATATATGCAGAAGTGTTTTAAAAATTCCAAGTGTATAAAATTAGTATAAAAACTAATAGTGTTTCTGTGTAATAGCATGGCTTAGTGGACCCACAAACTGTAAGCGCTGGACCAAAGATAAGCTGGTCCTTAAAAAGAGAACCAATACTGCCATCTTTTCTTAGTGCTCCAAATCCATAATTCAGCCTTGTGGAAATTCAGCTCGACTTTGTAATGTGGGATCGTTGGTAACATGCAAGTAGAATCAGAGATCTTTACTTTTTAAAATTGGTTATGGTCAGATAAGAAACAAGAGAACAGACAGCAGCATCTAATAGTTCACATCACTATGCATCCCTTTATAATTTTCAAAGCACTTGGGCTTTGTGGCCTCAGACCATGTGAAATAGATGGGGATTATTTTCTCTGTTTTCCAGGCAAGGAAACTGAGCCTCAGAGAGGCACTGCCCCAGGTCACAGGCTGATGAGCAGGTCCACCCTGGCTGTGTTGTCAGTGGTCTCTAGGAAGCTCTGTAGCGATGTGGCAGGAAAGAATTCTAAACCCAGAAAGTTAAAACAGTTTAATTGCAGCACTGTGGAGGCAAAAGTCCTTGCCCTGTTTGCAGCTCCCAGCATCACTGACAGTGTGCCTGAAGTAGGGTGTGTTTGACTTGCCTAAATTACATCTCACCTGCCACTTTCTCTCTCAGAGCCTCCTGCTCTTGAATAATCCAGACAAAGGCACGCCTGCCCCAGTAGCAGCATAATTGCAACGTGGTAATATTTAGCACACTCAGCACTTTCTGCCCAGATGTTATCTCATTAACCTTCCCTGTGTCCCAGCGAGGCAGGTGCTACATGCAGTGTTGCTGCAGCCTCCATGGCTCTAGGGAAGTAGTCCTCCACTGTCTCCCAGGATGAAGTCCTTCGGCTCTGCAGCTGTTTTGCCAGAATTGTAGGCCCAAGACTGGGGTTTCCTTCTAAAGGAAATGACTGAGTGCGAGCAGCAAATGCTACCTCTATTTTGAGCACAGGTATTTAGAAGTCTCTTATTGCTGTAAGAAGGGGGTTTGTTTCTCTATAATAACACTGAATAATAAGTGCTCTTTCAATGACTATTACTTGATCCTGACAACATTGGGGGTAAATATCATTATATTATTATTCCTCTTTTTATAGGAAACCAAGTTGCTTAGAGATTAGATACATTGCCGGAAGACACTGGTTTTCGATCGCAGAGTAGGGTTTGTACCCAGGTCTGGGTGACCTCAAAGCCAAGATGTAAGGTGTCAGTATCCTGTCTAAGGAGTTGTTTGACCTCCTGAGCAGAAGGGAAAGATTGAGGATTCAAACAACACAATCTAATTGGCACCAACTAAACTTGCAGACTTTCCTCCATCCGCTACGCAGCAGATCAGGTGGGAGAGGGAAGGTGTGAAGGGGAGGGGGCAGGGCAGCATGGTTCCACACAGCTCCTCCCAGCACCCAGGCCTGCGGCTGCCTCCTGTGAAGTTGGGAATTTCTTTCAAAACTCAGAGGCTGTTTCCAGGGCTCCCCCAGCCAGTGGTCAGGGAGGGCGTGGACCTCCCTGTGCAACAGACAGTTAGGCAGGGTATGATGGGAATCTTAAAAACAAGATGAAAGGGGAAGAGAGGAGTTGGAGAATCATGCAAGGGAAGAGAAGCAAGGGGGGCTGGGTGGGGACCCTCATTCCCCAGGGTGTCTGTCAGCTCATGCTGTTTCCCTAAAAGCCTCAGTAGACGCAGGCCTAGTATGACAGAAAGAGTACTTGTTGATTTGTGAAACAATGAGTTTCAGTACACAGAATCTGCATTTTAAGATTTGTCCAACCAAGTCTGGAAGGAAAAGAAATGCCCCAGTAGCAATCTCAGTAAAATGAGGTGGTAATGTGCACATAATCAAATCAACAAGAACAAACCTTTTAAAGCCAATTTTAATATGCCTTTATTGTATTTACATTAGCTTTTGGGGTTAATGTGAGAGTCTTGCTAATAATAATAGCTTTTATATAAAACTGGTTATAAGGGGAGAGGTAGTAATTGTCCCAGGTCAATTGTAATCCAGGCCATAATTTCACAGCTAGTAAATCAAGTTGCAGTATTGTTTGTTTGAGTTTTTCCTTTAACCGAGGCCTTGGACTCGGGAATAGGTGGCCCTAAGCCCAGCTGCCCCATACCCAGCTGCCTGGTGACCTGAATACTGTGTGTTCCTCAGAGTGTTGACATGGTCAGGGGAACTGAACCATTCCAATACTCATTTTTACATTCTTCCATGGAAAAGTGGATTCAGATTAAGATCAGCCTTACTAATAAACACCCCGGAAATAATCAGCCACCTTCCCTGAGGCTACATTTCTCAAGCAACGTCCTCGTTCGGGGCATGTGACTAATCACAAAGCTCTGATAAGTAGTGTGTGTTCAGCGTAAATTATGAACTGGCTGTTACGCTGACATTATGGCCTGATAGTGCTGAAACAAGTATTTCCAGCTTTGTGAGATCGAACTTACACCCTAATGGATACTTTTGGAGGTTAGTAGCTGATTCCTCATCTGCTTAAATTTCAGCAGCTTCTCTTCTCTCGATCAGCATAAAATCACAAACTTCAAGTAGTCATTTGGTTATTCCCATTGCTTCAGGTAGATGAATACTAAACTTCTCAAAGACTTGTGTTTTCTATCCTTGTCCTTTTCTCAAGGCACAGACGCTCATCCTCAGTGGCCCTTGTCAGGATTTTATCATTCCCACAGGCAAATTCTCCCTTAAATCCAGCCAGAAATTTTCTTGCTTTCATTCAATTTCCTCTTTCAGTTAGGTCTTCAGAAGTCATAGGGAATAATTGTTTGATAGCCCATCCATAAAACCCTTCATGAACTTGAAAACAGCTCCCAGCTTCTCTACCATAAGACAAAACCTGATTCCTTTTAACTTTTTATTTTGACTCTCTACCCCCCAATACAGGGCTCCTAAATCCCCTATGGTTTCTCCCCATTTGTATTCAGGGTGGTGATGTCCTGTTAGGATCCATTCAGGGGAAGATTATCTCTCAGTGGAAGTCTGCAGGCAGGTGATGCCAGCCCAGCCACACCATGGAGGATGTCTATGGAGTCTTTAGCAGGTTGGGGGTGTCCCCTTCCCATTGCAAGATGTTGGCAACAAGTATCCCATGCAATACAGCAATGACCAGTAAAAAGAGGGGGTCTCCTCCCATGAGGCTCTCTATACCATAAGAAAAGCCCTTTTCCCAACCTCCCAAATGACTTGCTTTCAGACCTAGTTGGCTGGAATTGGGCCATAAACCAGGGGAATGGGACTGCAAAGATTGACAGGACCAGTCACCATTCATGCTCTCACCCCAGCCAGGCAAAAGGAGTCACTTCCTGAGCCTGTACTGTATATTGCTTTGTGGAGAGTAAAACTTCAAATAAAATTGTCTCCTCCAGCAAGGATAAAGGGGGAAGGGGCAGTGATGGCTGTTAGGTGGGCTATTAGCTGTGTTTGCCACAGGTGAACAAAGCTGGGCAGCAAACTATTCTCCACATCATTCAACATATTAACAATAACACAACAAAACATATAATTACTAAGAGCCCACCAAATGCCAGGGACTGTGAGAGCTGGCAGGCACACAAAGATGAACACCACGTGGTCCTTGACCTGCAGAACTGGCAATCAAATTGGGGAGGAGACACATCCCATGTCATTTCAAAATTGTACAGTGAGTGATAGGCATGCAGAGTGTTCTGGAAGCACCAAGAAAGAACCATTAACTCAACCAAGGGGCATGGTTCCTGTGGGGAGGCCAAGTGGACTGGCTGTAAACGCCAAGAATGAGTTAGGTTAAGAAAACAAGACTGGGGAGGAGCTATGAGGTATATGACTCTTGATTTTTCTAATCTTTGTGTAATATTTTATGTCTTACTATTATGGCTCATCTAGAGTTGATGGAATAGAAAATCCTTTCAAGCCTTCAGGGTGGTGTGCATTTTAAGGGTCATTTCCCATGAGTTCATTTTTTTCATATTTCATATCTGGATGAAATCCACTTTATGATCAGTGAATTCCATATTTAAACAAGGAAGCCACTCATCCAAGTAGGAAAGTGTGAGGGAGTGAAAATGAGTGCAATTCTAATCGTTATGATGTCACTGGCTCTGTAAATGGGCATGCCTTTAAGTATTCTAAGAAAACTTCAGTCATTTGGACTGGGGGGAATCAGTCAGAATGAGTGCCAGTCTATCACTTAGATTGTTTTATTACTTTTACTTGTGTTATTTAAGACAGGATAACAAAGAGTTGCTTATGAGGAATGAGTATTAAATAGATAAGAATGATTTCCTTAGCATGTTCACTGTCTCCTTTAAAGTGCTCCTCAGATGGCAAGAGACACTGGAAAACAAGCTGTTCTTTCTTCCTGTCTTTTCTTTTTTCATATGATTTACATTTTATTAGGAAAAAAATTTTTTTGCTTTAGCAGATATAAACTTTAGCTTGGTCTCTGCTGAGTTTATTAGAGAATTATGAATATGTAAAGCTTAATTGCTTTAAATGTTCTTAGAGCCATCACTGGGGGTCTGTAAGCATATTTTCATATGAGAATACAATTCTCCTGTTATAAATGAGTAAGAAAAAGATAAATATTCCAACAAACACCCAGGCAAAAGTCTTGAACAGGCAATTCAGGGCAACAAGTCATATAAAATAGGGTTAGATTCCATTACGAGCAAAATGAAAGTTAAAGCAAGATATTACCAATCAAATTAGCAACAGTGTTTGTAAAAAGATAAATCAATAAATAAAGTGCCAATGCCCAGGGCTAATGAGAGAGAGTGTGGAGAAACAAGCACTGATGTTTTATTCTGTATGAGAGATATATGTATGAGCATATTTATTCTAGTGCTATTTTTTAGTACAAATTTTTAAAACAACTTAAATATCCATTAACAGAGAACCAATTAAATAATGGTGTATTCATACAATGGATACTACATACCTGTTAAAAAGAATGAGGTATTCTATATATACTGATTCTTTAATCAACATGTATTACATGAACAACACAAGGTACAGAGAGAATAAAAGTTTTCTGTAGGTACATATATGGAAATATTAATAATTATATTTTCTGGAAGGCTACGTGGGAAACTGTGACAGCAGGTATAGTGGTTACTTTTGGAGAAAAGCACAGGAGTAAAGGATGGAAGACTTTGACTCTTCACTTTATAGTTTTCTATATGTTTGAATCTGTGCAAGAATTGTTTTATTTTAAAACGTGAACTGTGGCCTTCAAAAAAAGAATAGGTTACATCTTCATGGTTTGACATGGAAAAGTAAGGGAAATATAAGAGGAAAAAGAGCAGGTGCAGAATGATCAGAATGGAGTGGCTCTGTTAATGGTTTTATTTATAGATATAGATGTAGACCTACATGTAGTGTTTGTGTTAAACAGTCTGGAAGGAAATACCCTGAACGGTCTTCATTGTGGCCACCCCCCAGCAGAGTGCAGAGGTGGTGAGCCTGCAGACACCTTCACTTTCTCTGTACTGTTTAATTTGTACAGTGCTGGTGAAAGAAAGATATAAATTCTTCCAACTGGGAGGAAAAGTTAAAAAAAGAAAGGATATCCAGTCCTTCCCCTCCCTTTTGCATGAAACACTCTTTGCTCTATGCAAAAACAAGGGTTTGACTATGTCTCTCACCTGGCTGTTCTAAGCTTACTCTCACCTATTTCCCTTTTAAATCCCACCGGCCAGGGAAGCCTTTGTAGTAGGTGAGAAATCTCTCCTCTGATCCAACTATCTACCCAAGCCTTACCCAACTAGAAAAACTGGAAAATAAAAATCAAAAAAACAACATTCAAACAAGACACTGAAAACTAACCCAACCTGTAAATAAAATCAGCATGTTTTAGTGAGCCTCTGGTTTATATAAGGAGCTTGTAGCCAGCTGAGGTGTCCCCAGAGACCATCTGGGGAGGGGGGTCCCCACACAATTTGAACCTCGTCATTTTTCTCACCCACTCATACTATCTGGTGCGCTATCTTTTGAGGCTGATATGAGAATCTGGTGGGGCAGGAGAGCTATGGAAATGAAAGGTGATTAACCACATCAATGTGTATGCCCTGGAGGATAAGACTTGTATCGTGGGTTTGTTATGATTATAGCCTAGAAAATGAGGAGAACCCAGGATGTTTATTAACCCAAATATGCTCTGATTTTATTAAGAAAATGCTATGACAATCCAATCCCAACAATTGACTTTTTTCAATTACTTTTCATCTCAGAATCTCAAAACACTAAAATGTCGCTTTCCGTCTTATATCACAACTGTACAAATGGGTGTGAATTGCTATTGGGCAACCAGTGATACCTGTGTTGACACATTTCCCAGCACTAGCCACCCCTCCATCACTAATGAGGATACTTTTTTGTTGCTGTTACTAGTGAGAGCTGTTGCTGCAATGCGGAAAGGCAGCTCAGATGTGTCCCAGTGCTGGAGGAGAGCTTAGAAAAGAGGAACCTCAGTTGAAAGTACAAATCAGATTCCCACTTCATTCAGGGAAACCGGAAGAGGAGATTGAGCAGGCCCATATAAGGGGAAGCGGCCAAACAGAAGTTTCTAAAGCCAAGGCTACTATTTAACCTACTTAGGAGCTGTTTGCCATTTGTTTGAATCTCGTTATTACTCTAGTTACAGAACATTCCACAGGCTGACCCACAAAATAAGAGAGAGTAGTCTTTCTTGTAAGTTGGGAAAATATTTAAACGACAAGGTAGACTACTAATATTGTCCTAGTTCTCTCCCCCAAAATAGATATGCTAAAGTCCTAACCCCCAAACCTCAGAATGTGACCTGATTTGCAAATAGGGTCTTTGCAGATTTAACCAAGTTAAAATGAGGCCAGTTAGGGTGGGCCCTAATCCAATATGACTTGTGTCCTTATAAGATGGGGAAATTTGGAGACAGAGACACACACACAGAGGGAAGGAGATGTAGACACAGGGAGAACACCGTGAGAGGACAGGACTGGTGAGCTACCTGAGGCTACCAGAAGCTAGGAGAGGCCTGAAACAGATCCCTCCCCAGCACCTTCAGAGGGAGCATGGCCCTGCCAATAGTTCCATTTTGGACTTCTGGCCTCCAGAACTGTGTGACAAAAAGTTTCAACTTATTAAATAGATATCCACCCAGTTTGTGATACTTTGTTATGGCTGCCCTAAAAAATTAATTCATCTAGTATTAGTCACATGTCCTTAACAACAGTCAGAAAATGGAGTAAAAGCGAAACCGCAGCCTATTCCAGCATGGGATGTTTGTGTGACAAAATAAGTAAGAGGAGTTCACGGCTTCTCTATTGTGGTGGTGGGTTTTTCTGGGAACACTTGGCCTGGAGGTAGTTCTCTTCCTGTGGGATGCAGAGAGCCAGGAAACCCCTCCCTCTGTGGTGGGGCATAGAGGAGAGGTCCAGAGCCCAGCCCAGACTGGCAGGGAGCACAGCGTCCCAGCTCTGGCCAAGGCTTGGCTCTGTGCACACGGCTGTTTAAAGCCCAACCTCTTAGCAAACGGAGACAAGACAGTGATAGGGGGACGAAAGCCCTGAGACCAGGCAGTGATGCTTCTAATGCCAACCACAGAGACGGGAATCAGGGGTATGAGAGACCACAAACAAAACAGAGCCTGAAAATCTCAAGAATACCAGGAACTAGACCCTATTTGGCCAAGGGTTTTTTTTGTTCTTGTTTTATTTTTGTATTTTGTTTATTTTATTTTAAAATATCCTTAGAAGGGAAAAGTTTGCATTAAAATTGGAACTCCAGTACATAATTTTTGTCCCATATACCAATTCTTGGTATATTTGTGAGACTATAATTTATTCCTAACTCTATGTGTGTGTGATTCTATTTTATGATTCCATTCTCAGCTCACTCTTTTGTTCTGTGTTGAAGCCAAGAAAAAAATATTTTCAGATGTTATTAAAGAGAGGCCCCTGATCTAAGAGGTCCCCACATGCTGGCTGAGTTGAGTGGACAGATCCCCAGGCCTGAGGCTGTCTTACCAAGAAGGACTCCTGGCTGCCGGAGGACACCCCTCTGCTTAGACCCGATGTCAGTCAGTGCAGAGTTAGACAAAGGGCTCAGCCCTGAGCCTTTGTTTCCATTTGTCTTAAGACTGGGCTTTTTTGTCTTTTGTATCTAGAGTAGGCCAGGGCAGGAGGGGTGCAAGGACTGACCTCAGAGAGGATCCTAGCAAACAGTGTCACAAACTTAGGGTATTTTCTCCTATTTACCTCACCCTAAGAAAAAGAGACTTCTTTTGTCAAAATTGAAAACATGTGAAAAGTGCAGGTTGTTGTTTTGAAGAATTTGAACAGCGAGATGTTTTCTCTGGGACTCAGTTTCAAAATCAACAAACTGACACCTGCCTGAACAAGGAAAAATGGAGTCAGCCCTGTCACCATCCGTCCTCTGCAGGGCTCCCAAGGTCCCTGCGTCTCCTGGGTCGCTGCCACCACAGACTGTGCACAATGCCCCTCGGTTGGCGCCCCAGGTGGTGGGAGGGGAAGGAAGGAAAGTCACGTTGTTTGTGCAGTTGGTTGTCTTACTGGTGCTGGGCTGGTAAAATTGTTTTGCTGGGAGCTTCTTGTTCATTTGGCTTTTAAATGCTTATTATGCGTCTCCTTTTTTTTTTTTCCTTTCCCAGAGGGGTGAGAGAGAAGCAAACTTTCCACAGTGCTAACTGTCACGGATTTTTCCTCCACTGTACAATTGGGTGGCAGCAAGGCAGTGCTAAGAGGCGTGATTTATTTATAAACATATCTGGAAATATTTCTTAAATAAAAAATGCCAAGGGTGGGGCTGGGTCAGAGCCAAGTCATGAGAAGTAAGATGTTTATTCTGGAGGTGGGTGTTAGCACCCTCCCACAGGTAGTTTTAAGGTAATTCAGGGTCAAGTGGAAACATTCTGATTGTTTTAGATGCCGAAGTATAGATTCTAGCTGGCTGGGGAGCTGGTCTGAGTGGTTCTGTGCTTTGAATACAGTCCTGTTTGGTAGAGTTTCTGAGATGAACGCTGACCGGGTGGTATTTAAAGAACAGCTTTGCAGTCCCTGTGGCCCCAAGCCCTCACCTTTTCTCCTGCTTCCTTCCTTTGTGCTGCCGCATCCCGGCTGGGACACAGGCAGACAGCGGAGACAGACAGAGGATGGGGAAGTCATTAACATGACTAGACACGCCCTGCCAGGTTCAGTGGCCACCTTTCTAAAGTCATTCTACTCTCCTCTGTCTGTTCCATTCTAGTCGGGAGCATTTCTTCAATGGCTTTAAGCAGAGGGTAGGGAGAGGATGTTTGGTCAAAGGCCATCGAGATGGGAACAGAAGAATCAAGGAGAGGAAATAAGGGACCAGAGATAAGAAATAAGAGCTAGGAGGAGAGAAATAAATAGAAACAAAAGATGATGAATAATACCAGGTACCTAACAGACAAGGAGCAAAACGAAAAAGGAGTGAGGCACAGAGACTCTCACAGAAAGACACAATTCAAAAATAGAAAAATGTGAGAAACCCCAAAAGAAACAGACTTAGAAGCCCATACAGGAAAGGAAAGAACCAAATGGAAGTAAGAAATAGAACCCAAGCAGGAAGGACATCTGAATGAGAAATGCGATTGAGGAAAGGAACAGAGGCGCCTTTGTGGTGTGTTTGTAGATTAGAGGGAAAACAACAGAACAGAGGGAATCCAGGAGTGTTTACACCTCGCACCTGGCAAACAAAAAAATTCATTATTTTTTGATCATGGAAGAAATATCTCTAAGAGCACGGGGCCTTTCATGCTATTGGCCTGTCTCTCACTCATCTTAATCCCTTAGGACTCTTTCAAAAGCGTAAGGAAACCCAGCATGAGGAAAGCACATTTCCACCCAGATGAGTTTTATATAAAGTTTATTTTAGAGAGATAAGTCCTCACAGTCCTTAGAGTTCACACTGGATTACCTGTCCCCAGGGGTGAATGATCACGGGCTTTTTAGACCCTATAAATCCCAGGGTAAGTGACAAAAATATCTTGGCTCCTTAAAAATACGGATAAAAAATGAAATAATTATTTGCATGACTCCCATTTCAGAAGACTGCCTTACCATTAATAAGTTAGAGGTTGCCTTGTAAGTTTAAATAATTTAACAAATAGAGTAATAAAAAAAAGTAAGTAAAGCATAAACCGATAAGCACAACACATACCCAGGAGAAGTAAAGATTAGTTATTTCATTACTGTAAATTGCTGTAACTAAACATTATGATAAATTACCAAAAAGATGCCTCTCCACCCCCTTCTATAATCCAAGGTATTAATTTTATTCACATACAAGTAATTCTTTCCTTGTATGCCTCTCTTGCCCCGTTTCTCTAATGAGGAAACAGGAAAAAAAATGCAGTAGATAAAATGCACAAATTGGGGCAGAAGCAAATGAAAAAAGGTATCAGAAACAAATAACATTATCAGCTTTTAGCCCCATAATAAGCTCTTATTTATTTAGACCCTATTAATTTGGAATTTATAATAACTTGATTGGGATCCAGGCAGAAATTTTCCTTCATTTAGCAAACCCTGTCTCACTAAGTAGTGCAGAAGAATGATGTAAATGAGATTACAAGGGGAATGTTTGAAATACATCTTGGAGCACTTCAGGCAATCTCTTACATATGAATAATTAATATAAGAATACATATCATTCTTATCTGATAATTATCTGATAATTCAGAAGGAATTTGTTAGGTCACCCTGCAGAGTTGGGAGGTGTGGGTTTATCTCTAAATAGCTCTATGACCATAGGCAAGGCACTTAACTTTTCCAGCCCTTATTTTTCTTACCTGTAAAATTAGGATGGTAATATCAACGCTGCCTAGTTTGAAGGGTTGTTATGAGCCTGAAATGAGAGAATGGGTGGAAGCCCATTTTGAAATCCATAAGGTATTAGGAAAATCTATTTTATTTAAAATAAATTTAAAATTCATACTTTTCACTAAATCAGCCTGACCTTCTGTCCAATAGTTTACACCGGTGACATTTTTCTGCTTTATACAGCTTCAGTGAAAGGAAATTCCCTAATGAATTGGGTATGTGTGTGTGTGTGTGTGTGACACACATATATACAGACACACACACATGGATAGAAACATTTCTCTCTCTTCCTATTCCCTCTATGCCAACAGACCTTTGGAGGCACTCTTGGTATTCTGAGTACACTAAAAGTACTTAACATGGCACAGCTGAAAAAAGTTGTTAAGTATTAAGAGTCTAGGTGTTGGAGTCTGACAGGCTTGGATTCAAATTCAGGATCTTCCTTAGAGATGAGTTATCCTACACAGTGATCTCTATGAGCCACAGTTTCTTTGTCTGTAAAAATTGATAATAATACCAATTGTATAAGGCTTTCTATAAAGACTAGGAGAGATAAGGTACATAGCACAGTGCCTAGCACAGAGGAGATACTCCAAAGTGATGATGATTATTAACATGAAACAAGTTGTCTTGAAGTAATATTTGCATTGGAGAAAACGCCTCACTTTAAATCTCTGGCTCCTGTTGCAACTTAGCTCCCAAAATATGAAGCCAAGTAGTCATAGTCAAAGTGTCCTGTACAATTTTTTTAAAGAATATAGACAACCTATATTGCTTTTGGTGAAATATATGTTACAAAGGATTGAAAAATACTGTTTCCTTAATACTGAGATACCTGCTTTTTCACATTTGAATGATTTGGAAATCAGAATGAGCTTTACAATCATCGTCAAAATAAACATGTCAACTGCCAGGCAGAGGAGTTGCTAAGAGGAATTGTCATTTGCTTGTAATGGGTGAATTCAGCCAAATCTTTCAGAATACAGAATTTTCAAAGCTAAGATATGTTGGTGTTTACGCTTCACTCAGATGCAAAACATCTGTCTGTCAAGCTCTTTCAAGAGAAGCTGTTGAACTTCCTGCAAGATGTAATCAATTAAAGAAAACAAATTTAAGATTCTAAATCAGGGGTGCTACAGAGGTCAAACTCACAGGCATTTAAATGAAAATATCACCTCTGCTTAGTGACAACTGCCAATGTTCTAGGGAATCCAAGGAATCTTTGGAATATAAGTGGCAATGGTGGGTAATTATGTGAGTAAAATATTTATCTGTTGGTAAAAAATTATGTATATTGAATGTTGCATTTTTCCTCTCTTAGAATATAACTTCCTTTTAATTAGATAAATTAATCTCCTTTCTTCTAATTGTCAGATTCAGCAGAGAAGGCTTCTTGCTTTTTAAATCACCTAAAACAGGGTTAAGTATAATTAAATTTATACTTAAGATGTCTGCATCTTACTGTATGCATGTTATACCTCGCTAAAACATTGTAAAATTATAGATATATGTGCCTGTGCATTTAGCTTGAATAGTTGGAAGATTTACCAAAATATAACCAGGCACAGCTTTCATACTAGTATGTGCAACCATTTATAGAACATATCTTCTCAGCTCAGGTGCTCTGCCCATATTCTTTAATAACAGCTACCATTTATTAAGCATTTACTATGTGCCAGATATGTGCCAGATATTACCAACAATCTTACTGAATCTTTAAATGAACTTTCAAGGTGTGTGTTATTGTTTCCACAATGAGGAAACTCCTATTTAAGGCATGTATAAGTTAGTTACTTACATGAGGTCACACAGCTGGAAAGTAGTCAGGGAAAAATTAGAATCCCGGCAGCTTGACTTCAAAGGCTTTCATTGATATACCTCATCACAGTCCCGCTCCACAATATACATGGAAGGTTCTGTCATCCTTATTTCATCCTTATTTCACAACTTATTTCAGAGAGGTTAAGTAGCCTGACTGTAATGCACAGCCTGTAAGAGTCCAAAGACCCTGTCGGCTCCTCTGTAACAATACAATGCCCTTCTTAGGGAGGACATGTTCTTCTGAGGCAGTTTTCTTAGCATCACACTACAAGATGGCCTAGAGTGGGAGGGAATAGGGGTGGAGAGGGTGAGGGAGGAGGGAGAACTCAGGACTGAAAGCAGCTCTCAGGACTTCAAGGGAGTTGCCATTGATCTGTCATCCTGGCACTGCAGAAATTGGAATTTTCCTCTTGCAGTCACCTTGTTTAGCTGCTCTGACCGTGGATGTAGCTGCCAATGAAACTTAGTTCACATCCATTGGAATATTAGGCCACATGTTTTCTCTAACTTGGAGATGCATTTTCCTTTCTGCCCATCCTTTTCCTAGTTTGCCCCTATACACCTACCTGCCTTCAGAGAAAAATCAAAACATAAAAAGAATTGAGGACTATAGGAAGTGTATTCCTCAAAATGTAGGGCCCCCTCAAGGGCTGTCTTGCTCAGAGGGACCGACCAGGAGTGGCCAAGCTGTGCTCTTCGATGCCTGCTTGGAAGGTTAGGCTTGTTTCAGCATCCTCTCTGCCGTACCATTCGTAATTTAGTACCAACCCTTTTAGATTCCAGCCATACCAATTTTTTAAAATGCTAGTTTCAACGGTAATTTATTGGGGATTATTTCAATGGACTGCACTTTTCTTTATTAGGAACTAAAAATGATGACTAAGGTCCCCTCCCCTGCCCGTGAATATCCAATGATACAACAACAACCTAGGAAATTACACTGGATAGAGAGCACTGAAAATCAAAGTACTCTTTTGGTGTTTTTAGCATTTTAGGAGCCATGCACTATTTGTAGCTTGAGAAAGTTTGAAAGAACTCTAAATGTTGGGTTCTAGAGATGAAGGCGAAACAGAGATTGGAACAATTTTACAAAATTGCAGATCTTTGGAGGACTTAACAGGCTGCAGTAATTTTTACCCATAGGAACATGTACTCATTGTTGTGCGGTTAACTCTCCATAAACGTCCCTGGTAATAGTGTGTGTTGTGAAGAAAGGTAGTTCCTTCTCATCAGCATTGACCTAAACAATAAAAGTTAAAACTTTTTTTTTTTAATTTCAATGAGGCCTTTCATTAGAAACTTTTATGACGTAAAAGTAAAAAAAAAAAAAACCTTCCATCATCCATGTGTTTTGAATGTTTACCTTTTAAATAGTGGGTTGGGGCTGCGTCATTTTTTCTTTGTGTTCAGTTTCCTTTTCAGCTGTTACAGAGTGACATGTTTAGCACATTCAGCCATCAAGAGGGTTGAAAAAGAAAATAATCTGCTTCTCAGAATTCTAGCTATGGGTCTGTACCCCAGCACCTGTTAACTCAAAGTCAAAGCTCCACGGATATCAGGATTCCAAGCTTAAGCCTCCACTCACAAGCCAAGGGGTTGGATAGATGGGGACCAGAAATTATTTTTAATTAAAGAAGTGGAATCTAAAAGCAATGGTTATGAAAGTTTAGCTGAAAAATGCTAGACTGCCTGATGTATTTGAATATTAGGAGTTGTAAATGCCCCTTTTCATAACTGTTTCAGTAGTTTAAGCAATCATCCACTCACCGCAAGTCCTTCATCTGGTCACTAGGCAGAGAGGCTCAGCTGGACTCAGGTATAAAGTTCCGGTTTAATAAGGCAGGTCTGTTTTTGATAACCTGTGATGAGTTTCAGTATCCTGGGGCAGAACTCCCAGGCAGACCTCTTTTTCTAGGAAAAGAAGGATTTACAGAGCATTGAGAAATACGAAGTGCTTGCCATTCAGGGTATGTACTGACTACTGCTACCTACAGCTGCATAGATGGGGGATGAACAGGGAGCACATGGTAGTCTAAAGCTGTGTTTACACATTTCCACATTAGACAGAGCTAAGTTCAAATGCCTGCCTGGCACTTCCCAGTCCTGTGATTTAGGGAAAGTTTTTTCACTGCCCTAAGCCTCATTTTTGTCATCTGTAAAATGGGGATAACAATGCTCACTACCATACAGGATTGCTATAAGGGCCAAATGTATGTAAAGCCTCTTAGCACAGCACCTGGCACATCGCATATGTGAATAAAGGATTGAAATGTGTTTCTATCCTTTTATTACTTAGGTCATTTTAACTGTATGATTCGTATGTGTGATAAGAGTTTAACAAAACAATTCACACTACTTGGACGTTTCATGAGTAGCAGGAAGCTCCAAGTTCTGTCCCAGGAAAAGGTACTTTCTTGGCTTCCCATTGAGGGTTTGAAGAGTTAAAGTGGCCTCTCACACCTTTCAGGTCCTGAACCTGTCAGTAGGGTTGTGGGAAACGCAAAAGGGCTGAGGGAGCCTGCTGCCTTCCGGACGAGGAAGCACCAGCCCCACCCTTCATTCTCAGCCCCTTGCCCTCAGGCCCTTGGTGTGGTCAGGGAGAGTGGCTGGGAGCCGAGGTGACAGTCTGTGTGCAGGAGACGGGCACCTACCAGAACTGACATGGTTGGTTTGCTCCAGGTCTGTAAGCCCACGCCCTTTGTATCAAGTACAGGAAACTGGTGCCCAGAGTAAACATCAAGGCCCAGCAAGGAGGCCCCCAAGTCCCTTCCCAGGCCGACTCAGGGATTCGAGCAGCATCTCCCCCACCCACTCACAGGCTGACAATAGAACTCAAAGAATGGGGGCCTTCCTTCCTTCCTTCTTTGACTGCATGCCTGTTGGTTAGCCATGGCCTTAGGGAATTGTAATCCTGGAGAAAAAACTCTCAAGCCAGGGCTCCAAACAGGCAATTCAGTGAAAACCTATTCAAATCAAGGAATGCCTGCAGAGCTCTGTACTTAGCTGGGCTGCAGAGAGGGAGGAGCCTGGCGGCTCTCCGGGACACCAGCCCTCTTCAGCCCTTTCCTGGCTTCCTGCGAACCTTCCCCAGTTTTAAAAATCAGTAGGTTGTAAATCAACTACACTTCGATTAAAAAAAATTTCGAAAAAAAATCAGTAGGAAAAAGACCAACAACCCAACAGAGAAAAGGGCAAGGATATTGTACTAGTCTGGGTTCTCCAGAGTCACAGAACCAACAGGATACATACAGATACAGAGAAAGAGATTTATTCTGAGGAATTGACTCAGAATGTGATTATGGAGACAGAAGTCCCATGATCTGCTGTCTGCCAGCTGGAGTGCCAGTGTTGTAATTCAACCCAAATTTGAAGGCCTGAGAACCAAGGGAGCTGATAGTGTCGACCTCAGTCCCAGAGCAGGAGAAGATGAGATGAGATGTCCCAGGCCAAGCAGTGACGCAAGAAGACAAGGACAAATTCTTCCTTTTGTTCTCTTCAGGCCCTCAGTGGATTGGAGGAGGCTCACCCACACTGGGGAGCCTGATCTCATTTATCGAGTCCGCGGACTCAAATGCTAACCTCACCCAGAAACACCCTCACTGACAGCCAGAAATGATGTTTAATCTGGGCACTTCATGGCCACTTGGATTGACCCATGGGTCTTAAGAGGGTGGTTCCGTCGCTACACATTTTTCCTATTGTGAACCAAGAATCAAGTACAAGAACTGGTTAAAGAAAGTGTGTTTCATAAGGGGCAGATTTACCTGTGCTGCTGTGGAACCATCCTCAAGGTAGAATATTAAGTGAAAAAGTGTAGTTCAGAACAGGGCACAGACTACCTCTGAAAGGAGGTTTAAGAGACAGGCCGCTGGGGTTGCCTCCAGAAAGAAGGGCTGGAGAGCTAGGCTGCCGGGGTGGAGCACAGACACTTCACTGTAGACTCGGCATTTTCACAGTCTTGGCATGTGTTTCTTTTCTAATTAAAAAAATATATATATACTAGTTTTTTTTTTAAACCCTCCATTCTCTTCTACCCTCCTATCCTGCAAACTTCCCTCTCATCCTTAACAGATTCTCTTGCCTTCCACTAACAGAAACAAAAACCTCAGTGAGAACATCTTCAAACTCCTTCACATTTTCTTTTCCTTTCCCAGCCCCTGGATGCCATCCCCAGCCTCCCCCAAGACCAAGCCTCTTTTTGCTGAACCCTCACCCCTTCTCTCAGTCTCAAGTTTTTATCATTGATATTTAAATTCATCAGAGTCCTCTAGATCTTAAACCACTGCCAGACAACTGCCCCTGTCCCCTTTTTTCCTTTCTATGGTTAAAATTCTCCAGAGAATTGTCTACACTGCCCCTTCCCCGTGCTGACTCTGCTCTCTGGCATCTGCCTCCACCAACCCCTGAGCTTGCTTCTCCAAAATCACAGGTGATCTCCATGTTGCTAAAATCACTGGGGACACTCATCTATCCCTTAAGCTAGCTTTAGTTACCA
The DNA here is from genome assembly GCF_036321535.1 of Camelus dromedarius. Lineage (NCBI taxonomy): Eukaryota > Metazoa > Chordata > Mammalia > Artiodactyla > Camelidae > Camelus > Camelus dromedarius. The sequence goes on from NC_087438.1 coordinate 40,460,025, forward strand.
TGTCTATATCTTTAGTCCAGATCCCTTAACTAACTAAATAACTAACTACATACTGGTCGTCTACTTTGGGTGTCCCACAGGTATGTCAACCTCAGCATACTGAAGCCTATCTCCCAGTGTTCTCCCTCTCAGTGGATGGCTCTGTCATCCATCTAGTTGGCCAAACCCAAGACTTGGGAGTCATCCTGTCACGTTTCCCTCCCCTGCTCTCCCACAGCCAGCCTTCCGGTTACCTATGAACCTGCTCCCTCGGCTGTTGTCCTAGTTCAGGGCATCGTTTTCTCTGTGTATTACAGCAGCTTCTCCTCAATCAGTTCTCCACACTCCCTGTTATAACCATTTTAATGGGTCCCCCTTCCCTCAGGATAAATTCTAAATTCCTTAACATGGTTACAAGACCCTTCCTGACCTGGTCTCATTCACCAACCACCCCCTTGCGTTCTAAGATCCAACCCTACTGAACTTCTTGCAGTTTTTTAATACCCTGTTCTTGCTCACCTCTGAGTCTTTTGAAAATGCTGCTCCCTCTGACTGAAAGTCTCTTCTGCCCTTCTCTTTGATAGCTTCTCCTCCTTCAGCTCTCAGCTTAAAGCTCTCTTCCTCCAGAAACTGTAATGTAATTGCTTGTTTAGTTCTGATTTCCTCCACAGGATTGAAATTCAAGATGGAATTTATGCCCTCCTAGAACATCACTGGGCCCCTGCCACAGTGTCTGGCACATAGAGAATGCCAAATAATCATTGCACGAATTAATGAAGATACGGTCAACCCCCATTTCACAATGCATTTTCACAAAGGACCATAAATGGAGTCTTGCTGCTTTTGTGGAATTATTAGGGGGAAATAGCTTAGCCAGAGGTACCCTACAGGGTTAGAATTACAATTCTGACTAACTTGTTAGAACTGTCCTTCTGGTGATACATTTTAGAATTTAAAGAAATTTTGCAATAGTACATGACTTCATCTTCCTTTTAAAAACTTTGTGTGTGTGTGTGTGTGTGTGTGTGTGTGACAGAGAGAGAGAGAGAAAGAGAGAGAGAGAAAAACAACTTTGCCAAATTGGTCTTCATAGTTCAGTAGTTTGAACCAGAAATCTGTGAAAAGATTGTTCTTTAGGAAGTTTTCCAAAAATTATCCCGAGGCAAGAATAAAGTAACTGTGTATTTCAAGATGTTCTTTGGTGGCAGCTAGACAAGTACCGTTTGTAAAGAAATTTTAACATGGAGATACCTAAAGTGCATTGTTGAAATAAAGTGACATATATATTCCAAGGCTCAAGGCTGACCAGGGTCAGAATTAAGAATGTCAGTTGTTGGCAGAAGACATAGTGTTTGGAAGCTAGAAAACATGGCTATTTTTCTCAAATTAATTCTGAGAAGCAGGGGATAAAATCAATGAGCATGTGAATTCAAGCAACCTTCAGACAGAATTTCTAGGAATGCCATCAGAGTGAAGATAAAAATTTTAGAAACTAAAAGAATTAAACATCAAGTTGAATAAATAAAGCCGGAAAAGAAAATGGCATAGGTCTAGTTTTTAAAAGCAGAGAACTAAAGTCGTTAGTTCTTAGCAGAGCTCATGGAATTCCCAGTAAGAGGAAGAGAAAGCAAGAGAACATGATGCGTGCTCACAGTGAATTAGCAGAGCTGCTTTCTTTCCCAGAGATCCCGAGCTGTAAGGAAGCACCCCCCAACCAAACCACACTCTACACCTAAAACCCAGCCCCTCGCAAGCTCTCTAGACCCCAAGCTGCATCCCCTCCCATCTTCTTACCCTCACAGAAACCTGGGACTCCCCTTCACTCCAACTGCTGATCTGAGTCTGGTCAATTCTAACCACTTAAGAGCTCCAGGGTCTGTCCGCAGCCACTAGCCTGGTGCAAACCCCGCTCTGTCTCCTGCCTGGCCTGTGGGCAGGAAGGAGCCCCTGTGCTGTAGTGATTAAGCAGTGGGCCCTCCAGATGGACCTCCCTGGGTCACAGCCTGGTTCCAGCACTTACCAGCCAACCAACGTTGGCCTGGTTGTTCTGTGTCTCACTCTCCTCTTTGGTGGAAGGAGGGGATAATAGCATCTGGCCCATAGAGCTGTATGAAGGTTAAAAGAGACACTGTGTATAAAGTTGCTAGAACAGAATACTTGGTCCATGGTTCCATAAGCATTAGCTATCATTACTCCTTATTATTTCCTTGTTTCCTTTCTTGCCACAATTGAATCCACTTTTCTGGAGCGATCATTTTCAAATAAACTCTGATCCTTCACCTTCCTGTTGAAAATACTTGCAAAAGTTCTCAGTGGCCTTGAGAAAAAGCCTGAATGCTTAAAGCGGCCTCCTGGGCTGGGCAGGATCTGGGCCCTACCTCCCTCTCCAGCCCCATCCTGCACCCTCTCCCCTTGTTCTCAGGGCTTCAGACACTCTGACCTTCTTTCGGTTCTTCAAACCCGCTGAGCTTCCTCTCACCTCAGGGCTTTTACACAAGCTGTTTCCTCTGCCCGGAACGCCAACTCATCCTTCCCGTCTCGGGCCGGAGCCTCATCACTTCCTCAGGGAGACCTTGCCCGGCCTCTCTAACTAGGTCAGACCTCTCTCTGGCACCCTGTATTTCTCCTCCACGGCACGTGTGGTTATTAGATTAACATCCCTTCCCCTCTACAGTGGAAGCTCTATGAAGGCAGAGAGACCATTTATTCTAACCCTCAGAGCCTAGCATAGTTCCTGAGTATAACAGTAGGTGCTCAATGAACAACTTTAAATAAGGAAGGAGGGAGGAAGGAATAAAGGAAAGAAAAGGGCACATCCAAATGTCCTTGCCTGTTCTGGAGGCTGCACTGTCCTGAGGATCTGGGGTGACAACAAGGAACTGTCTCATATCACAAGCCCTGTGTACTTTTCCCATCTCCCACTGACTTTGCTTCATTAAGGCTTTTAATTCTCAATTCCATCCCAGAATTTATTCTTAGGAGACACGGTCCTTGCGTTAGCACTGTAGTGTGATCTCTGAATACAGTTTGCGGCCTTGTTTTCCAGGTACAGACATTTGGTGGGCCCAAGAAAGGACAAGGTGATACGTCACAGGGGAAAACATTCCACCCGACCAGATCCAAATGGGAATCCTTGTCCAGTTCGTCACCTTGCTGCCTGGCATTTCTGTCCTACATTGAGGGACAATGTACATAAGGAGCTCCAGCACAAGCAAAGGAAATGGAGAGAAGAGGACAGAGGAGAGAAAGTCTTCCCACAGCCACTGTGTTCAACCTCCTGGAGAAACCACAAAAGAATGAAGGTAGGCAAAAACAAAAGGAAGCCCTTCTCCGAACTAAAAGCAGAGGAGAGGGGTGTTCCTCCTGCTGCTGTGAGTGAACAAACTCCAGAGGACACAGAAGAGAAAGAAGGGCAAAGTTAAAAGGGATGTTGTGTCCTTACTTCAACCCCATTCATGAATGAGGCCACAGAGGCCCAGAGAAGTGAAGGGGCTGGCCTGAGGTCCCAAAGAGGCCTGGACTCTAGAGGGAGACTGGAGAGGGGACCCGAGGTTAAGTGACTAGGACTTTGAGCTCCTACCCACAGTGTAAGTACTTTGCCCTGATTACATCCTTATATAACGGTGTGAAGTCGTTTCTTTACCTCCATTTGATAGATAAGAACACTGAAGCTCAGCAAGGCCTGGCACAAAGATGAAAGCTGTTCAGTAGAAACAATTTGAGGCTGACATTGATCTTGACTCTGCACCTGAGCCCCCTTATCTATAGGGTGACCACATGCTCTGCTTCACCTGAGTCGGCTCTGGTTTATACCTACTGTCCCTGTGTCATTAGTAATAGCACCTCCTTTGTCTCTCAGAAGTGGCCCACGTGGGATAATAAATTTACTGTATGATCACTCTACTATCTACAAAATGGGAATATTAATATTACCTGCTCATGGGAATCAATGGGATTTTGCACATCGAATGCATGGCATCTGGCATACAGTAAGCACTCAGTAGATGTTAGCTATTATTGTTAATATTAATTATAATTAGGAAGTCATCTGAGGAGGGGGCAGCAGGAGTAAAGCCAAGCTTTCCCACTTGACATTCCCATCACGTCTCTGTGAACCACAGTCTCCGTGAACCACAGTCCCGTTCCCTGGAGTTGTGCAGTGCCAGCTTTAGTGACTTCAACTGATGCCTGGGGAAGGCGCCAGCCACTATAGATGAGAGGCTAAGTGGAGGCATCAGCTCTTCCTCCGCCACCTCTGTGCGCATCACATTCACTGTCTGGGCCTTCTTGGGTCACGTGGTTGAGACTGAACATTAGTTTCTCTTTTATGCTAAAGTCTAGAGCCCAGATTTCTTAAAGAGGATTTGTCAAGCAGAGAATCCTAGAGTGTCTCCTCCCTCAGCCCAGCCCATGCTAATTAAGTGAATGGCTTAAGGGACTTGCCTCTTCTTCAAGATTAAGAGGTGGGTGTGAATATTTTCTCTGGCCCCTTTAAATGTTCTTGATTACGGTAATAAAAATGCTAAGCTCTATTGCCTCTCATTGGAGTGAAGGCAGCTGAAAACTCATTCCCGAAAGAACCTAATTGTTGATGCTAGTGCATCTAAACAGGTGTTTTTAAGATTGCTTTTTCTAATGCCTTTTCAGTGGAAAGATCAATTTAAATGTTGCTTTGAGCTAATCAGTGATTGCTTCTGTATTCATCCAAATTTGTATCTTTGACTCTGTGTGCTAGACAAAATATTACCTTCCAAGTCTATAAACTTAAATAAGGTAGGTGATTTTTAATTTAGCTCTTTGTCCTCCTCTGTCTTTCATATTTTGTGCAAAATATGCATTATTTCTTTTATTATTTAAAAGCTTAGTTTAAATTTCTATTTGAACTTTCAAAGACACCTTTAGCTGTCCTGTATCACCAAGCATGGTGCTTGGAGTGGGTGTTCAATGAATATTTGTGGAAAAGATAAATTAATATCTTAACCTGGATTGCAAACAGATTGGATTTGTTGCCTCTAGGTGTTCGAATTCAGGAATTCTTTAAATATTGCCCAGACTTTCTTGGGTCTGTATCTGTGTTTATTTTGTTCTCTGCCTAGAATTTCCTCCATTTCATCTCTCTCTTTGGAAATCTTCCTGTTCATTCATTTGCTCCATGAATCCCAACTTGCAGTCTCCAAGCAGATATCGGGGAGTCAGTCTTAGAACAAAGGAGCTGGAAAGGGTCACATCTAGTTTTCCAAACCCCACAGCGCTCTGGGCCTCTGTTATCTTATCTGGTGGGTATTTGTGCTCTGACTTCAAGTACCCATCTTGAGCATGTGAACTTCTTAAGATGAACGGAGAGTAGACTCTGCTGAACCACCTGTGTAGACCAAAAGATTGTAATTCCTTAATGAGTTACAAGTTTACAGTTTTAAAGAGTGATTTTTTTTTTAAAGTAGGGTGTACCTGAACATAGAAATGATTAATGTGCTTTTCAATCAAGTACTCAAAGCATAGAGCTTTAGAACTTGGAATCTACACGGACTCTTTTTCACATGGAAAGAAGCTCTGGTTCAAAGAATTCTGGGTCTTGCTAAATAAAGGTCACCTGGCTGGGGAAGACCAGAGTTCAGCCAGCAGATCTCCCGAGTGCTCTTCCAGGCTTTCCTTCAGGCATAATTTAACATGTATCAGTTTGTCCTTGAGTGTAAAGTACGCTTCGTGACTGAATACGGTAACTGGCTAACTGTTCATAGTTCCCCGACTCCCTCCCTTTTAGTGCCTGTTTCTAAGCAGCAAAGTTGTGGTTCAGTGACTTCTGTCTGGATAATATGAAAACAGGGCTCCCAGCCAATTTTGATGAGCTAACTATTTTCCTAAATTATCATGCCTAAGCCAAGGGCCCTAAACCTGCTGTTCCACATTTATCATCGGATCTGGGGGATGGGCCATACACAGACATATCATCAAATGGCTGGAATTTTATATTTAAGATTGTCAAGCAGTGAAAATTGTCATCCTTAGAAATGACCGACAGTTCCCCTTCCTCATTTCTGCTACTCTGTTAGATAAAGAAAAAAAAAATCAGCTTCAGTCTTTGTACAGATTTCTTGCTGAAGACACATGTGACAGGACTAAATTTTCACCAGAAACTGATAGAACAGGCACTTCAAAGTGCCTGAAAGACTTTGCAAAAGGTCCCAATTAACAGAATGCAGCTAACACCTCAAAAAAATAAAATTAAATAAATATTACAGTGGGAATTAATCTTGCTCGGAGTGCTGGCTTGTTGGCTGATTGCCTAGGGAGAGTGGTGGCCAGGGCTTGCCAGCTGGCTGATCCACATGCCTATAAAGGATGCGGTCAGCTTACACCTTGGCAAACTATGATTTTGATGGCAATCTTAGCAGTCAGCCGACGTTCTTCCTAGTAGAATGCGTTAGGTCAGTTCCTTGCTTTTATTTGAGTAGAGAAAATATCCTGATGGCCAAGGTTAGAAGGACCATGTCTGTACTCTGCTCCAAATGAGAGTTCAAGGGGAGAGTATAGCTCAGTGATAGAGCACATGCTTAGCATGCAGGAGGTCCTGGGTTCAATCCCCAGTACCTCTTAAAATAAATACGTAAACCTCATTACCTCCCCCCAAAAACAAACAAAAAAAGTTAAAAAAAAAAAACAAAAACAACAACTGAGAGTTCATCACTGGATCAGAATAGATATGTACCCTAAAGGAGAGTCAAGAGGTAATTGAGGGTGGCACATTCATTTAATCCCCAAGTTAAACCAGTCATGCCACTGAAGCAAACCAACTTGCTCACCAACAATCACACATCTTCCCACAAGTTCCGCTGAACAACCATTTTTTTCAAACTCTAAACTCCAAAGCTACTACTACCCTACCCTCTTCTGTTCACTCATATTCAACCATGTGTAGTTGTTATTCTGTTTCTTTTGCATAGATCTGAAGACAGGGATAACCTGGGAGGTTGTCCTGGTAACCCCCATTCCCAATGGCTAGCTTAGCGCTCTCATATAGAGACAGTCAGTGAATGAAAGAACTGTAAGAGAGCTTCTATTCCAAAATTCATACCGAAAACTACAGCCATTTAAAAACTATTTTTAAAGTTGACAAAATTTCTGTATCTCCCAAATGGATTTTTAAAACTTTGTTAAAAACTGCTTCTAAGAGTATTTGTTTTTTAAAAAACAAGCATGAAAAAATAGAAAAAATACTGTGAACAATTTAAAAGACAAATAGAGACTGGGAAAAGCATTTGCAAGGCTGTAGATGTAACTAACAATGGGTCAATATCCTTACTATATAAAAGTGGACAAATAACATGATTTGGGAATTTATGAAAGAAGAAATGACCATTTAACATACGGAAGCATTTTCATCCTTACTAGTAACCACGGAATACAGATGGCAACCAGATACATCTTTTCATCTATCAGATAAGGAAAAACCAGAGTTGTCCAGGATGTGAGTTATTTGACACGTTCATACACTGCTCATGGCAATGCAAAATGAAACCACTTTTCTGGAGGGCAAATTGTCAATAAATATTTGAAGGCTTAAACATATGACCTGAAGGAATTCATCCCAAGGAAACAATCAGATAAGTGTATAAAGATGTATGCACAAGCAAACCTGGAGATCCTAAATGTTGGCCAACAGAGGATTGATCAAATGAAGTAAATGATATCTGTACTATTATATAGCCATTAAATTGGTAACATTTATGTCTATTCATTGGAATAAAAAGATATTTACAACATATTAAGAAAAAAAGCAGGCCACAGAAAAGTATGATCAAGTTTTTTAAAAACATTTATATATATATACACATATATATATGTCTCTATATATGCATTACACAGACGTATGTTTACATCTGCATGATAGCTATGATTTATGTCTTCTTTACAGTCGTTTTTATACAAAAGGATTGGTTGAGCTAAACTCTCTGATAATAAATATGGGGGTTTTGTTCAAACAGACTTTGAAGTTTCAAAAAGTAAAGATTTAGGAACTATATTCAATATATTGTAGTAATATATAATGAAAAAGAATATGAAAATGAATATATGTAAGTATATCTATGATAGAAACATGATGCTATACACCAGAAATTGACAATACATTGTAAACTGACTATACTTCAATTTAAAAAAAAAGCAAAGATTTAATTGAGCTGACAGAGGTTTGGACATACTGAGGAGTAGACCAGAGGATCTGCAAGAGAACTTTTACTGATACTTGCATGAATAACGGTGAATGCACTCATAGTTTTTTCCTTGCCAGAGATCAAACTTGGTTAGATTTTTAGACTTAAATATTAGTGAATTTGAAATATGATTATACACATATTCACATATGAACAGGGAGGTTGTATTGTTAAAATCTGGCAAGTCTCCCATGCTTTAGATTTACTACATTTACAAGTATATAGAGGTAATCCTTGACTTACACCTGAACTGAATATTGAAGGATTATTTTTAAGTCTGGAGTTGATTGTACAATTTCAAATATATGAAGGAGGGGAAACTGATGGAGAAGAAAATGATAGTAAGAGAGTATGCGAGGAAAAAAACGTAAACGAAGAATCTGTTTTAATGCCATAGAAAATTAGCTAATGGAGAATAGTTTAAAATTACTAAAGTTGAATATAGTAAATCAAATTAGCATTAATATTTTGTGAGTATGTGATTGTGAAAAGATAGACTAAATGACTGTCTTTTTAAAACTATTGGTAATAGAATCAATTATGGTTTATTATTAACTATATTAACAGAAAATGAGCCTTTACCAGCTCCTAGAAATAAGAGGTTGTTATAATAGACTGTGGTCCCTTATCAACGTATGTAAAACTTGAAGGTTTATAAACCAGCTCCCTTCCCAGAACTAAACTAGATTAGATGATCAATTAATGGCTAAAATGTTATTATATCTCTTTTTAATATTTCTTGTCAAAAACTTATATATTCCTAATTCAACTTGTGTGTCTATTTGTGTAATATAATTTGGTCATAATTGGTTTCATTTTGATTATCTTTATATTTTGGGTACTTATTATCTTTTCTCTCATCCACCGGGAATTCCAAGGACCAATTTTTGCTCTTTAGCAAGTCAGTAAGGAGCTTCCCACTGAGTGCCTTAATTATTGTTAATTGAATATTGTAAGTGGTTTTTCAGGATCACCATCTCAGCAATCCACATGGCATTTTTCTCTGTTAGCAAAAGGTAAAGTACCCAGAATCCCTTCTACTGCTTTCCAAATCAAGCTTCAGTGGTAACTGGTTCCTATAAAAAAAACTAGTCTCCTCTTTTCAAATGTCATGTACATATATGCTTAGAGTGGCACTTAGAATATGGTGGCTGCTTAATGAATATTAAATGACAGCTGTCCTTTTAAGTAAAATGATTCCAAGTTCTAGTCTGAGAGGGAACAGCCCATTCTGTTTTCCAGAGCTCCCACCATGCATCTCATCCAGCAGGCAGGCCTGGTGCTCCAGGATAGAGCTCTTCCATTGTCATGCACCAGGACCAAGCTTTCTAGGACTTTTTGCTATTCTATAATCAAAAGAAGGAAGAAAAGTAAATACAGAGCTTCAGAAGATCTGAGGCTGTCAGAAATGCTACCGGCAAAAAAATCAGAGAACAGAAAAATCACTGAGCCAGCCTTCCTGTGTATTTCTGGCCTTACAACGCACAATAAAAAAGAAATGAGGATTTTATGATCTGTCTTTTCACCTTTCAAATGATGTCTCTAATTTTGGAGGGGTTTGGGGACTAAGGCTTCAGTGGAATGAAATTATGTTGGAAGTTGGTTTTAGCCACATAAAATCATGCCTTCTTAGTTATTTGTTCTCTTGCTTGCTCAATGAAATCACAACCATTGTTATGAAATCAGGACCAGCAGAAGGCTTTAGACGTAATCTAGAGTCTCCTTCCTCATTAAGGTGGCCCATAAATTATCAAAAAAAAAAGAGGAGAATCTGTCCCTTAGGAGGGACAGGATTCCAAAGGCTTGGCTAGTAACCTGTTAGAGTATAAATGACACTTTCTGTGAGGACTTTCCCCTTGTATTTAGCCACTTTCTATTACATTTGTCAGGTATCAGGTTTAGAAACAAATTCAAGGGCCATCTTTAGCAATTTTCTAATGTTGAATGTTATGCACCCTGTGGTGATCATTTTGCCCCAGTTTTTAATTTTCCTATTCTTAAGAAAATAAGAATTTGCCTACATTTCTCAATCATGTGATCACTGTATATAGATTTTGTAAGTCACCTCAAATCTTTTGTGATAAGAGACAGATGGGAATGAATAAATGGTGGAATAAATAAAATCATAAAACATGCCCCCAAGCTGCAGTTTAAGAGCACTTTTGCTACTTCTGAAGAAGAGCCAGTTATCATTACTTTTTAACAGAGATAGCAATCAGAGCCTCCCCGGGCACAGCCATTTCTGATGAGAAATGCCCTGACCACCTCCCTTTATCTCCCATTCCTCATTTGCCCTGCAGATTTGGATCAGTGGCAAGCATCTGACCTGAGGGCAACCATTGCACTGGCCAGACAATGGCCTCTAATGTAACCTGGCATCAACAGGTGACCTGGGCCAGTCAGATTCAGTCTCCCAAGAGTTTCAAGTGCAACAAGAGTGTGCTGGTTAATAAGAGAAAGATGGAACTGAAGGGTCTTAATTAAAGAGGGGCTTGAGAGGCCATAAAGCCACATGCAAGCTGGTTATGAGGGAGCAGAAACTGTGACGAAGTCAAACTGGTCAGGCGAGAGAAGAGGACAAGTCAAGGGGGCCCGGCTCACAAGACAGAGATGGGAGAAGAGCCGGCACAGGGTGGCCACTATTCCTGGAGGCCTCCACATCTGCTCCCAGTCCACACACCTTCTCCTGGTAAACCTCCCACTTCTCCAAGGAAACCTGACAGACACTTTGTTGTTTGTAGCCAAGATTTTCAACATGTGTCAAAGCATTTTCTTTTCTTGCTGTTTTTCACTCAATTATAAAGTTTTTACTTGACAACTTTGGGCTTTTTCATTTCGACGATAAGATTTAGAAATTGTCTTCTCATGGAAAGATATTTGGGAGCAGAAGTTTAGTGGAAACCAAACAGAAAGGGTTAATTATTCCCATTTTCTTGTCACCAAATAAATACCACATTAAAAATTCCTAAATATTTATGGAAGGAGATTCCCAAACTTCCTCTGATGGCTTGCTAAATTTTCTCACAAATAGTAGAACTTACCTGCCATTAGGCCCCAGTGTCTGTTATTTGTGTATACTGGGGTTTCCCCTCTTTTCTAGTTGCTTTGGGTAGAACATCTGGCTCTTTGGCTCTGCTTCTCCCTGAGACACGTCCCTTGGCTCCACTCAATACATTCCTTGGGTGAGCTGCTTCCTTTTCTAGGGCTCAGTTCCCTACGAGGGGCTTATTTATCAGGGGGTGGGGCATGGGAGGGGCCTATCAGTCTATTTCTATATGTGAGGAAGCTAAAGCTTTTTAAACTTTAAACGCTGTCAAACTGACACACGGTGCTAGAAAGAGATCCAGAACTTTTGGTCATTTCCACCTCCTACAAGGGAGACTAGTGGAAATGTTGACTCTCATAGGGGTTCTGTTACAACGGATGCATCTTAGGTCACCATGTCCACCATTGTTCTTCATTTATCAGAGCCACATCAAGTTTTTAGAAATATGCAGACATACAAGCGCCTAGAAATATTAATTTTCATTACTTCCTGTTCTTCAGGCCTAGAATACCTGCCACATAGAGTTTGTAACCTTAAATCATGAATTTATCAATGTCTAGTTTCTTCAGGGATCATCTGAATGACAACATTGACTATACAGCAAATCAAGTTAGTGTGCCTAATCCAGTTTGGTCATCAGCTGAAAATATTGGAAGGCCTTTTCAGACTGAGTATGTGTGGATGCCAGGTGTTCCAGTAAGTATAATTCTGAGTCATAGTCTGATACACGTTGGCTGTAGTTGATTCCCACTTAGTGGTGACTGAATTTGCCATATTATCTTTCACAGCAGGATCTGCTTATTCTTCCCTTTCTGAACTGTTAACACCTCCTCTATCAAGAAACTTGCTTTGTAAACAACTCACTTTCTCTGGGAGAACCCTGGCTGCTTAGCCATCATCATGCATAGAAACCTTCCCTCCCAGACAGTCATGCCTCCCTGTGTCCCACGTAACGTTCTCATTCTGTTTAGCTGGAATATCCTCTTTTTCCTGTCCAGCTCTCAAGGCCCAGCTTCAGTCTCCGTTTCTTTGCAAATTCTTCTCTGATCTCCAGTTCTTCTGAACTTTTACAGACTTAGCCATTCCAATGTAAGTCTTTATTATAAACTGCAGTGGATTGCTTCCTGCTATTTTGGACAAAATCACAAGCTTTTTTTTTTCCATTTTTAATTTTTTTTAATTGAAGTATAGTCAATTTACAATGTTGTGTCAATTTCTGGTGTGCAGCATAATGTTCATGTCATATATATACATACATATATTCTTTTTCATATTCTTTTGCATTATAGGTTACTATAAGATATTGAAACCGTTCCCTATGCTATACAATATAAATTTGTTGTTTGTCTATTTTATATATAGTAGTTAATATCTTCAAATCTCGAACTCCCAGTTTATCCTTTCCTCCCCCCTTTCCTCCCTGGTAACCATAAGTTTGTTTTCTATGTCTGTGAGTCTGTTTCTGTTTTGCAAATAAGTTCATTTGTGTGTGTGTTTGTGTGTGTGTGTCTCTCTTTTTTTTTTAGATTCCACATATAAGTGATATTATGTGGTATTTTTCTTTCTTTCTGACGTACATCACTAGGAATGACAATATCCAGGTCCATGCATGTTGCAGCAAATGGCATTATTTCATTCTTTTTTTATGGCTGAGGAGTATTCCATTGTGTACATATACAACAACTACTTTATCCAGTTGTCTGTCAATGGAATTTAAGTTGTTTCCATGTCTTGGCTATTGTAAATAGTGTTGCTATGAACATTGGGGTGCATGCATCTTTTCAAATTAGAGTTCCCTCCAGATATATGCCCCAGAGTGGGATTGCTGGATCATGTCATAAGTCTATTTTTAGTCTTTTGAGGAATCTCCATACTGTTTTCCATAATGGCTGCACCAAACTACATTCCCACCCACAATGTAGGAGGGTTCCCTTTTCTCCACACCCTATCCAGCATTTATCCTTGGAAAATCACAAGCTTTGACCTGGAACTGGGACCATGACCTTTACTATGACTTTATGCTCCACACGTCTTTCATGAGCGCATTCACCCTCACACCTAAAAATGTGTTTTGGTTGATTCACTTCATCTCTGCTCTCTTCACATGTGGCAAAGTGATATGAAGCACAGTCACCATCTCTTCTTCTGGAGGAAAAGCTAGAGGGGGCACAAACCGACTTCCATATCTGAATCATTCTGGAAAAGGACTATTTGTTACTCCCTGCAGGAGGACAGCCTGGAGAGAGAGGGCAGCTTCCCGGTTCTTCATAAACCTGCTTCATTAAGTTATTCTACAGGAATGCTTAGATGCTCCATCGTGTTTTTCTGTTCAAGCATAAGTATAAAAATCCATTCCAAAAGGAACCCTGAATGATTTTTTAAAATGATCTTTCTAGCGTGGACAAGTGAGCACTGACCCGGTAGGCTTAGCCATTGTCAATGCCATCGTGTCATTACTGCTCCCCTCCTCCCTAACTCACGGGGAAGAAATAGCAGTCACAGTGCAAATATTTAAGTTGAAATGTTACAAGAAGAATTTTTATATACCTGATATCAAAGATGCAAAATTATTACCATGCAATTCAGTGGCTACAAGATTTTTGATAATTAAAGTTATTGTGGCTTTGCTTGTGACCAGTAGGTCTGAGCTTGTAAGACAAGCCCTATAAAGCCTGGCTGATTTTCCCTAAGCCCCAGGACTGGAAATTAGGTTGCTGCTACCAGGGTTTTCACATGACTCACCTCTTCTCCAAACTCTCTCTGCTGAGGCAAAGCATTTTTCACACTATCCAGTAAGTACCTTCAAATGAGATCATGAATGTGAGCAAACTTTGTAAGTGTCCCCTTCACTGTGGGGGCTTAGGTCTGACAGCAGTGACTAGAGTAGCATAGACAGTTGCTGTCACTAATCCAACCCACAGGACTCTAGGCCAAGGTCTTGGCTTCTTACTCTGGGGTGAAAGGAGACAATAGCTTTCTATCCTACTGCCTCTAATCCCGGGTCCCGACAAGTCACTTAAACTAGCTGCAGGATGAGCAGAATCAGAGCAGAAGATGGGAGGGGCAGGGAAGTATCCATATCCAAGTGGGGAGCAGAGCAAATGCTAAACACCCAGGGGTGGTTCCTGCTAAGGGTGGGCACCAGTGGAGATGGGCTTGGGAAATACAAGGTCTAGACTGGGTTGCTCATGGAAGTTCTGCTCTGGGGAAATCTCTTTTGAAGGCTGGAAGCCCTGCAGTAATCTGCCATTGTTAAAAGAGCACAATTCAGAATGCAGACTGCCACACCAAACATTTAGAACAGAAAAAGAATGAATTTAGAAAGAGTCAGAAGTCTTGGATTCATGTTTCATGCAGTGGGGTACTGGAGCTGGCTCATGAGAGCCAGGGCATCTCTTCCCAACTCCACACTTGAGGATGGTGGGTTGATGCGTTGAAATTAGCCATTGTTGGAATACTTACAACACAGACACTGGTAAACAATAAAGTTCAGTGTTGTGGGATTCCCCCCACCGCAGAATCACTACTGCATATCTGCCACATCAGCCCTGTGGACCTGGGTAAATTTTTCAACTTCTCCAAACCTTGGGTGATACCAATTTCACAGGGGTATTGGTGTCAATAAGACAACTTGGAAGTGCTCTGTAATTTGTAAATGTTCTACAAGTAATAGTTTTAATTATTTGAAGTAAAAGGTTAAATATAAAGTCTTAACATTTATTAAAAGTAAAGCATATAATGGTCACCTTTCATTGCAGACTTAAATAAAGATATAGGACAAGATTTCAGAAAGGAAGCAGCATATATGTGTCATTTAAAACTAACCTGTGCAAGTTCAGCCTAATTGGCTCTGGCTTCAACAATAAAGTGAATTCACTGTCACCTAGGCTAAAAAGGTCAAAGAGAGTGCCAGCTTAATTCAACTGGCTTAATCTAGCAGCACAGTGAATGCTGTCCTAGAACAGGATGACCATGTGTTCCTGTTTGCCCAGGATAGTCCTGTTTATGCATCCTGTCTGGTCCGGCATTCGTCTTGCCCGGTGTCATTCTCAAAGTTGTCGTAGTTCAGAAGGTAAATGAGGGGTTTACTTAACCAAGGTCTGTTCACTCTGCTCAGTGTTTTTGTGTTGCAGGAGTCACCATCGGGTATCACATGATCCGTTTTCCTCTACCTACTCCCTGTGGCTCCAGCCTCTTCCATGTGGATAGCAAAATATCTGGAGCAGCTGCAGACTTCATTGCCTAAAACTGCCCAGTCTAGTGGGACAGAAAATCTCTTCCAAACAGCACTTACACGAATTCGGGGAATCACTGTCTGATTAAAGTCACCTGGCCATTCCTGGAGCATCTATTTGGGGAAATGGATTCACGCGTGGACTTAGTTCATCACATTCCCACCTAGAGTCGCCATGAGATGATTCCACACAACGCACATAACTGAGAATGAGGAAGGGTGGATTCTCCCAAGGAACAGCAAGTAACGGCCGTGGAAGAGGTGAGTGGATACCAGAGAGGTGACCAGAATGATCCGTGGCACTGCAGAGCAGTGAAAGTGCTGGCATAGGAGTCGGCTGACCCAGCTTTTAGCTTTTCCACTGGTGTGGGGATGGCGGGCAAGCTGTTGCATGCCTTAGGCCTCAGTTTCCAGTAGGGTCATGTGGAAAGTCAGGACTGCAGGATTCCAAAGGTTCCGTTTGCTCTCCGTGTTTAATTTGTGGCTATGTTCTCTCATTAGTCCTTCAGGGTTACCAATCCCAGGTTTATTTTCTTACCTAATTTTTCTTACTGGGCCCAAACAGAGCTCACCCTGGCTTTATTCCTAATTCCAGAAACATTTCCACTCCAGTCGGTGGAGATCTGAAATGTTCCGTTGCTCCTATTAAGTCAGTCACATTCTTTAACTGGCTAACTTTGCCCACAGTTTACAACTTGTGTCAGGCCCCAGGAAGATTTGCTTTTAGTTTTTTCCCTGTGAACCAAACAAGTCATAAAAACAGATTTATATCATGGTTTCCTTACAGCTGCATTTCATCCTAGGTTTCTTTAAATCAAGAAATTGACTAACATAATGGCTGAATGAATAAAACACAGCCACAGTGAGTGACTGCCTTTAGCAAACTGAGAGGGAGTCTTATTATTTAAATGTTCCTGGTTATATTAAGTGGAGCAAAAGCCTTGGAATCGAAAGTGAGAGAAATAGGCAGCCAAGTTAAAAATGCTACCAAGCTGTAAATAAAATATGAAACTAGCTTAGAAGGGGAGCATTACATCGAAGTTAGACACTGATATATAGTTCCTAATTGTGAGACGTTTGTAAAAGGTGACATGACACCTGTCAATTATCCACAGCAGCCCGGAAATGCAGATTATATGAATAATTCACCAATCCAGTGCCCTTTGTTACTAAGCCTAGTCCATAAAATAACTGCTGATATGAAGGAAGAAAAGACATTAAAACGCCAGTGTTCTGTGTCACACACGGAAACGTGTTCAAGGCAGTTTCATTATAAGCCTATGTTCCAGGTCGCACCAGTGGCTAAATAATTAACATGGGAGACTTTATCAGGTGTAACAAAGAAGGGGCTTGGGCCCTGGAAACTATATCCCCAAGGGAGGCTGCATGAGGGAATCTTCGGTATCAGAAACACATCATCACATATCTCAATTTTCTCACACTCCCATGCAGTACACAATCCTTTAAAAAGGCCAAGTCTGAACTTTTGTTTTAGAATCATGAAATTGTAGAATAATAAATTTGGAAGTTCACTGAGAGAAAGCCTACTCCACTGGCTTTTAGAAGCAACAGAAACCTTTTTTCAAGTACACAGTACAAGACAGATAAAAGTTGGGATTATTTTAGTCTGGGGGCAGTGGTGAGGAGGATTATAAGATACAGCAGGGATCTGCCTACTCAGCTGCCCCCTGCCCAAGCACCTACTGGGATCCAGCTGTCCCATTTCACAGATAAGAAAACTGAGGCTCCTGAGAGGCAAAGGGCTCCCTAAAGTCCCAGAGTGAGTCCGCAGCAGACCTGAGCCTGGAAGCCAGACCACCGCCTCCCCTGCTGTACACATACACATGTACAGCTGGAGGTACAGCTTGTCTACACAGCCACGTGAGCAGCCGGGATTTGGAGAAATACCAGTTCTGCAGCTCTCAGGGCTTCACGAGTGAGCATGAGGAGTGGAAACAACTGACTCTTTCATTTGTGGCCTGGGCCCAGGCAGCCTGATACCTACACCCCCATGCCTTTTCTATTCCCGTGGTTGCCACGGGGCCAAGGTCAGAGGTCACGGGCCAGGTGGAAGGTGGGGCTTTGACATGCCCAGGGGACTGGGCTGGCAGCCATAGGTAACCAGAGCCAGCCAGCCAGCCAATCCATCTGCTTCCCTGGTCTGCTGTGAAGAAAAGCCTCACTGGACGGAGCTGCAGAGGCGGCTGACTCCACGAGTGACTCCAGCAACACCGCGGAGAAAGATTTTCTCGCCCCCACAAGATGGTTCATTCCTTGTAGCTTCCTTCATAATGAAGATTCCAGCAAAGAGGAACCAAAAAAAAGTTTTGTTTCATGAAGTTTATGTAGAAAAGAGCACCTTCTTTCTCATTTTAGGCTTATTTGCTGCCAAGGTTTGGCTTTGTTTTTTGAAAATTTGCAAGGTTTTGTTCTTGTGTAAACCCACTGGGTGCAAGTGCTTTGGCGCCAGTGTTTGCTAATGTTTGCTGTTTTTCTCTAATTGTCCCAAAAGACAATTTGTGTGTATATATATATATATATATATATATATAGCTTTTAAAGAGGTTAACCTACAGGGAAGTGCTACTGGGAAAGGAAACCAAGTGTCTGATGTGGTGCAAAGGCAAGTATAACTTCAAGGCATTCTGAATTTGTCTCTCTGTAATCAGTCATCACTTTTAGAATGAACACATTATATTTAGTTATATATAGAAATAATAATTTGCTGCTGGTTTTGTTGTGAAGAGCTAAGGTTGATAACTTCATGCTTTGACTTTGATGGTTTGAACTAGTGTGAAACAGAAGAAACTGGACATCTTGTTACGTCTACTCAGAGATGGATTCTCTCAGTGTGTATGTCACTATATTCCTTTGTGTGAGGACAAGAGTTTCTTTCAACAAATGGAGGTGATTATTAAATGAATCAGTGATTATCTAAACCAGTTAATGCTCGTTTCAGTAATGCTTCCCTATCTCTCAGGCTTGGTCTGGAACACTCCTTTTCTAGTAAGAGGCTGGTGGAGCTAAAACAGCTGAGTGTGAATCGTGGCAAATGGATGGACCTCCCTGAGCCTCAGTTTCCTCATTTGTAATTGGAGCATCGTGATGGTGATAGCAGTGCCTGTCTCCCAGGATGGCTGTGAGCTTTGTGGCTCCCTCATCTGCCGGGCAAAATCCTTACCCAATTGGGTCATAGTCTAGCTTCCCAGAAAGCTGGGGCTGAGACAAAGGCTTCCCTGCAAGTTATTTATTGTGCATGAGATCTCAGGATGCTGGACATGAGACAGGGGAGCCAGGCAGGGAAGGAAGCAGGCCTGTGTGATCACGCATCACCGAGGTGGCTACTGCTTAGGGTGGTCATTTTTAACCAAATAGTATAAAACACCCAGTGAACTTCAAATTCCAACAACAAAATTCCAAACAAATTCAACAACAAAGAATTTTTTTACTGTAAGTATGTACCATGCAATATTTGGGACATGCTTCTAGTAAAAAAATTCTTTGTTGTTAGTCTGAAATTCTAAGTGAACTGCATTCTGTATTGTATCTGACAACCCTGGCCCTGCTACCAGCTGCTGGATATCATAGGACTAAGAAGTCGTATGAAATCCATCTTGGGATTGAGCCAGTATTATCATTCCCCATCGCCAGTGGTCAAAGTTAACGTTCCCCATAGGTCATAACTTGTCGAAGCCTTTATGTGTTGCCCATGTGGGGCTGAATGGGTTCCCATCACACTCTGCAGGGCTGGATCAGAAACCTCTGTTGAGGGGCTGTCAAGTGGCTCCTGTGTGAGGCTGAGCAGAGACAGTAGAGGTCAGACACAGGACCATGGTACCAGACGCGTCATACAAATGCTGAAGGGCAGTGATGGAGAGAACAAACCAGAGAGTGTGCATTCGAATCTCAGCTCTGCCACTTAGTGTGGCAGGTTGTCTAAAGTTTCCTTGTCTCGCTTTCCTCATTTTTAAAACGAGGATAATAGTAATGCTCACATAGTAGGGTTGTGATGAAGAGCAAAAGCAAATATAAAGTTCTCAGAATGGTCCTGGGGACATCCTAGGTGTTGGCCATTGTTATCCTGAGGTAGTAGATTCTACTCCTGGAGCTCGGCAGCTGGTGTATCTTGAACACCTTGCAGCTAACTGTGTTGCCAAATTTTGATCAATGTCTAAAATATTTTTTTTCCATATAAGGCTAAATGTTATCATTACCTGGTTCATTTGGTTGTTCTTTAGCACCAAGAAGAATTATGTTTTGCTTTGACTGTGGTGATTTATATAATTGAGGGGGAAAGGGTTTTCACGTCCCAGTGAACACGTGGTCTCCCTGTGGAACCAGCTAGAGACTCTGAGCTTCTCCCTGGCCCTCTGGCCCCCTCAACCTGTTGTATCCACTTCATCCAGCGCCATAGCAGCCGCTCAGCTTGGCGCAGTCTTCTGACACAGAGGTAGCCGTATGTCCCAGTGCTTGCAGCAGAGATAGATCCTGTGTCTTGATCAGGATGTAAATGTATGTGTATCTCCATACACTGTGATTAATAGCAGTTCTTTGAAACTTGCTTCTTTGGCCCACTGTTCATGTCTCAGTTGTTCAAGTGGCCCGCCAGAAATTCTAAAATTTGAAACTGGGCCTTCAACACAAAATTGCTGAAAAATGCTGGCCTAAAAAGCCTTTCAAGCGATGCTTCCTCCACAAAACCACCCTCCCACTCTGCTCAGAGTTAGATACTGGCCCCTCTATGCTCTTGTTGGACTGCTGCCAGTGCTCAATCTCAGCCTGGGTTGCAGAGCATCTTCATTGCTTGTTTCCTGAGCTCCTTAGGGCAGCAGCCTGTTGGTTCATCTTTGTATCTCTAACCCCAGCTCATTCCTGGTGCAAGGCTGATTTCTCCAGTGGGCACAGTATGCACTGTGCTCAGGGCCTACAATACCTTTTAGGGGCCCATGAAAATGTTTTAGTTTCTCTTAAAATCAGGAAAAAAAAAAGCTATCAAAGTAGAAAAGGCATTCTAAGTTTTCCTCATATAAGAAAAAAAAACTTTTTTTAGGGCCCACAAAAATCTATTAAACTCTTTTAATGTCATTTTTTTAATGGAGGAAGGGGCCCAAGAAATTGAAAGTGACTAGGGCCCACAAAAGTCATAATGTGGTCCTGGTGTTGAAAGAATAAGTAAACGAATGAGCAAATACATAATGACTATTAAAAAATGCTTTGCAAATGACAAAGTGCCATAAAAATGTAGCTTATTATTAAAAGCTGATGATTTTATCGCTGTGGTAGAGTTCCCCTGCCCTTTAGGACATTCCACCCTAAGGAGTTTCAATTATTTTTCCAAACTGAAAGCTTTTCTTAGTAATTCATACTCATATTCTCTTCCTATGAAATACAATCTCTAAGTGGCTCTGTATGAAGAATATTTTAGTGTGGATGGAGAAGGGGTGGTGAATGCACAGAATATAAAGTCCCCACTAATCAGAGGAGCTACCCCAGTGCCCCACACTTCAAGTGAACCTACCATAGAAAACTGAGCTCCTGCCAAAGGTAAACCAAAGTGACTTATTTTTCAAAAAAAGGGATTCATGAGCCTTAACCTTCATATATGTATAATCAACAACCCACCCCCATGGCTCACCTCTGAGAAAAGTGAACTCAAGTATTTCTGGGGCGATCTGGTGCTATAGTCTATCCTCTGAGTAAGCTGATGACAAGTGAATCCTATCCGTTTCTCTCTTGGGAAATAGGAAGACGAAGGACACTGATGCTCAGAATATCCTTCAAGGGGTGCTGAGAGTGTTCTGACCTGGAGATCGCTAGAGGAAATGATACTCTGGGCTTCCTCACATCACCAAACAGAATCTAGGCACGTCCTTTTCTTACAATCTTGAAGAGATTAATCATATAAGAAATAGTAATAGTCCTTATATTATTAATACAAGTATTAATAATAAAAGAAAGAATCTTCACTTTCTGAAATTATTCTTAGTAGGATTCCTTTGAAGTATGGGTTCTTGTAGTGTATTAAAATATGAGAGTACAAAATGATCATGGGTGGTGAACTTAAAGAAAGAGGCTTTCCCCCCTTTTCTTTCTCTTCTAAGCTTTCTGTAATGTGACTAGATCAGTCTTACAAGAATAAGACAAACAAGAGTTATAATGTATGGGGCCCCAAGCCCTGCTCTAAAACTCTTTATATACAGTTTCTCATTTAAAGAGAGAATTTAGTTGCATGTCCATAAACTGGGCTTTTCCACCGCTTGGTCCCACTTGGTGCAGAGGGGCAGGGAGAGTTCTTATGAAAACAAACTTCTGGATAGAATGGTCGTGATCAGGCTTCCCAGGAGCAGGGCAGCCAAAGAGCAGAGAGCAAGAGGAGCAAAGCTCCACCACCTCTTGAGTGTCTCCAGCTATTCCAGGCATCTTACATCCATGAATAAATGTCACGATGGACAACTTTGGGGGAAGGCTCCTGTGTACCAGGCACTATTCCGGGTGTTTTTATGTTTATTAGCTAATGTTCTCAATATGCCAATAACATAGATCCTATTATTACCACTCTTATATCATAAGCAAGGACACTGAGACAGAGAGAAGCTTAGTGTCTTAGCCGAGATCACCCATCTAGTAGGGCATATAGGTCTGGAACCCAAACCCTGCAGCTCTGGAGGGCTCCCAACAATTCTAAGAAGTAGGGACTTTCATTATCCCCACCTGACATACAGAGAACAAATGATTTAGAGAGGCTAGGTGACTTCCTTGAGTTCATCTAGTTAGTAAATAGCAGTGCTGGGAGGTTTACCCAAGCAGCCAGGGCCCCGGCATCAACGCACTGAATCTTTTCGATGCAGTCTCCATGTTCAGGTTGGAGCCTCCAGCCTGTTTGTTAAGAATGGATATAATAGTGACGAAGAGAGGCTGGTGGTGAAAGGAGGTGAGATGATGCTGGGGGTGGTGAGGGTGGGGTAGAGTACGGAAGAGGCTCTGGGGAGTATGGAAGAGAGGAAAAGGGGAGCAGCTCTGTGCTTTATGGAATGGTAGTGGAGCTAGTGCCGCTTTCCAGGACACAAGAAGGGGAAACAAATCAGAACACAGAGAAAGCAGAGAGACTGAACAGAAGCACAGGGGGCAGAGAAAGGGCAGCACTAGAGGTGAAAAGAAAGAGAAGTCAAACGTATTATAAAGAAGGCTGTAGTATAAGTGTCCAGGGAAGTCCTGAGCCACCTGCTTATGGAGAGCCAGCGTTGGGTGGGTGAAGCGGCAGCTCAGGGCACAACCTAGCCCCTGCGCTTCCGCACGATGGCCACAGGCAGGAACATCAGGCAGGTTGTTTCTCCACGCGGGTGACGCACACATGAGGATTGTAAGATGAGGCCCTTGGGGCGCTGCTTACAACGAAAACATTGTACAGGCCTTCTACACATGACTCAGTGTGTATTGTGCGTCTGATTGAAAAAAGATCAGCTTTACCTACAAGTGCAAACGTGTTGGCCAAGTTGAAGCAAGTGCACGATTACATAAGAGATGAAAATCCCTGGGGAGCAAGCAGTTTACCACCTCGTATGGGATATACAGGATCCCTAGAGGAAAAGTGCCAGGCGACTCCTTTGCCAACTGTGAGAATAGCTGTGGTTGGACTGCGTGTTTTGTTTTGTTTTGTTTTCACCCCAGTGTTTGGCACAGAGTCCTGAACACTGAGTGGGGCCCCTGAACCCTGCCTGACACCAAACTGCATTCTCTAATGTCATTCCTATTTTACTTTGTATGAAAAGGACTGGATAACAACAGAGGGGAAAGGGAAAGAGTAATCAAAGTGTGTTTTTTCGTGAAAACTTAATGTGCTAAACTTGCAAGAAATAGAGTGTAACATTTAAAAATAGGGACTCTGGAGCAAGACATAGTTTCAAGTCTTGGTTCTGTCATGTCGTAGCTGTGGGACATTTGACAAGTTACTCAATCTCTCTGAGCCTTATTTTTTTATCTGTAAAATGGGTATAATAATAGGTTTGACCTCTAAGAGTCCTTGTGAGAACTGTATGAGGCAGTATAGGCAAATAGCCTAGTTTAGAACCTGGCATACAGTGCCCAGCAAGGGTTGGCTAGTATTATCATTTGTAAAATGGTAATGTTAACCTTGCGAGATCCCTTAAGGGATGTTAAGATCTGAAACAAAAGGTTAGCAAGATATGAGCTCTTTAAAAAGTACTTATTACTATCTATTTTATACTATGCAGTATGGTATAATAAAAGTAGTTGGACACAAGGTTAGACTTGAATTCTGGTCCCCGGACCTTCATCTCTTCATCACTTAAGGAATGGGTTAAAATAAGTCCTTTTAAAAGTTCTTTTCAGCTCTGAAATCTTGGGAACTCAGTGCCCATTCATGCCCCTGCCTGTCTACAGCAGGAAAGGGGAAACCCTCAATCTGGGGGCTTGTGCCTGTCACTCCCATTCCCTGCCAGCCTTCCAGGGCCCTCATTGATCAACTTAAAGAGGAAAAAAGAAGTGCTCACACACACCAGGGAAGATGTCCCAGATACTTTAAGTGAAAAAAAAAAAAAAAGGCAACTTGAAGACCTATGTGTAATTCTATTGCATAAACATCCTAGAATAATTTTTAAATGTAGATTTGTATATGCAAGGATTATCTCTTGGGCAGGAGTAAGAGAAATTTTACCTTGGACTTTAAACATGTCTGTATTGTTCGAACATTACGCTGTAAGCATGTTTTATTTGATAATCAACACAATAATAATAACAAAGATGTAAACAAAATTAAATGTTCGTTATAGACAGTTTGGGAAAAAAAAAAGAGTGAGAGAAGTCCCCTATAATCCACCCCAACTTAGAAATATTGCTATAACATTTTAATTTATATTCTTTCAGTCTTTTTTCTATATGTATATACCATGTAGAAATACACATATGTATTTACAAAGCATAATCATATTGTCCATGGTGTCTTATAATGAGCTTCGCTTAACCACATACTGTTTGTAGGTTTCCATGTCATTAAGGTTTCTTCTACGATCCACAGCATGGTTCTAATGGCTTGCTTATTTTTTTCCATATTGTATGTGGCCAGTCTTCTATTGCTGAACATTTTGGCTGTTTTCGTTTTCCCCCATTGTAAGTATTGACAGGCTTTTGGAGAATAATGAATCGCTGCAATGTTTGGCTCGGTTTCACTCTTTGGGTCGAGCCGGCCGCTTGGTCTTTCTTCTTGCTTTTTGTATCCTTTAGCTTTTGGGTGGAGGCCCAGAGAGCTCCACAAGGGGTGGTGTGTGTTTAAGAAACTCAGTTAAAGAAACAAACGGATCTCAAAGAGCTCTGAACCCAGAGTGTTGGGAAAATGCTGAGCGTTGTAATTGGCCTAACGTTGCTCCCGTGAGAAATGCCATCTCCCTAGGCCTCCAAAATCCTGGCAGGGATTTTAACTTTTCTCATCCAACTGATGACAGACAAATATTCCTCACTTCAACAGTTATGTGCAACCCCCCTAAATGTTTCCTCGAGTCTGTCAAACACTGACTAGAAATGCATACCAACTCATCTTTGAGGATGGAAAAGGAGGCATGGTGACATCAGCAAGTCAGGACTGCGGGCTGTAGGTTTCATGGAAGAGATAGCCTCTTGGACAGCGCTGGCCCCTGCTCCCTGAGCCAGGCTGTTGGGCCAGTTGTGACTCAAGAAGGAATGCCACTGACAAGCCATGGGCATGCCAGGGAATTACTCAGCACATGCCAACAAGTAACCTCATACGATAATCAAGTGCGAGCCAATCTACGAACGCTTT
This sequence comes from Camelus dromedarius, assembly GCF_036321535.1. NCBI lineage: Eukaryota > Metazoa > Chordata > Mammalia > Artiodactyla > Camelidae > Camelus > Camelus dromedarius. Next base: position 40,485,287 of record NC_087438.1, read on the forward strand.
GCGTAACAGCATATTTGGATTTGGGGCTTAGCTTTCAGGGCTTGAGTTTCACATTTACCTGAGCACCCTCCCACGGCCACTCCTGTGTGCCCTGCCTCTGCTTGCAAGTGCAGAGAGCAGTTCTTTCCAGAGCCCGAGCTGGGCTCTCCCCTTGAGGTAGTGCAGAACCCTGCCAGGGATCAGCCATGTCTCATCTGTCTGCCCTCCTTCTTCCAGCCTCACTGCCTCTCCACCCACCCCAGGTCTTCCCAGTTGACCTCCTTTGCTTGTTGGGACACTTAACAGTCACTCCTGGTATTATCATGGCCCTCGATACACCTTACCAACAAGAGAGAGGTTTGTTGACTGACAACTGCTGATATAACAAAATTCTATCCAGTCCTGATGGTAGGAATTGGTAAAGTATTACTGCATCAACGGGTATTTGGGCCGTGTAAGAGCCTCTGAAGGGACAGAGGAGCTTACAGATTTTAAGGCCCCTCACTCCAAGATCTGGTATTTCTCCTGCAGATTTCGTAAGAGCTGAGAGTTTGATGGGTTTAATTTAGCATCCACATGATGGTGATACCTTCTCTGCTTTCCTACACAGATTTGCTATGGAACAGCAAACACAATCTGGGATCCCCTTGACTTGAGCCAAATGCCCTGGCTGGCCCACCCACCTCCTCAACGCTGCCTCGGTGCATGGCAGGGTTTCCTCAAGGCCTTGAGTGTTTGTGTGCTCAAGGCGGTATTGAACATGAAGTGTGCTAACAGCAATATCTTAAGTGAGAGACAAAGGCTCGTCATAATTCCTCCAATGAAGGAAACTTCTTGCTTCAAACTCCAAGCATGAAAAAATTGTTCCCATGAGATAGGACTTTTAAATTGTCCCTGCCCTTGCCACAGTGTTCCCTGAGATAGAACTCTGAGCTCGCGAGGGGAACATGGTTGTGACCGGAATGCCCAGGTTAGAGACAGGAAGAGCTGCAGCATCAGTCAGCATATGCTAGAGACACAAAGCCTTCCCCAGGAAGAAGTTTTAATAAGGACTGAAAACCTAAACATAGTACTTTAAAAAAGAAACAAATCAGTAATTAAAGATGCCGAAGGAAGAAGGTGACATTCTGACACAGACCTAATAATAAGACTTCATGGGATGTTCAAAAGTTCTCCAGAGTAGGTGTGAACAATTAGATTCTCCTCGCCCCATCCCTTAAGGGTTCCTCCACCCCTTTTTTTTAAATAAAGAAGAACTAAAGGTTGATATCTGAACCCATTACATAGTGAGCTTATTACCAAATGTGGGTTCCATCATTCTCAAAAAAAAAAAAAAAATCCCTTTCCTTTCAGAATGAAAGAGAACTCCTCCACCTCCTGTTAACTATGGGTGTATTGGGGCTGGTGGAATCCTTACTGTGTGTAATTTTAAGCATGGATGGCAGGAAACAAAGGATACCCAACTAGGGTATCAGTAATTTTTGTAGCACAGGATAGTCCTGCTATCCAAGGTCATGATGAAAGTAAAATTTCTTTCAAAGTAGAAAATATACTACTTGTGCTTTACTACAAGAGTAATGCACACTAATTATCAGTGCTTTGTTGGTAGTTACAAGCCTCCAAAAATCTCAGTGAGTTGAACCTATACTACCTATCTACAAGAACATGAAATGTGGCCTCCAGTGGTAAGAGTAAAAGGAAAGACTCAATTTGGGAAATACTGTGTACAGTTTGTCATAGAAATTAATCCAAAGCCTCTAAATTATAAAGACAATTTTTGAAGCTTCCAAGAGCCATTTCTTTGATACGAACTTTGTGAAGATTATTCAAAGGTTTTAAAGTCACACAACCTGCGAGCCCACCTCAGGTTCATAAGGAAAGTTGTGGAGCTTAGGGTGAAAGCACAGATTTTTGGCCTCTGATGCTGATGCGGAAGGAGCCGTTCGCAGGAAGGACCCAGCAGAACCTTGGAGCAGTGCTGCCCTCACAGGCAAATCTCAGTAGCCTCCGCCCCTAAAGATAGTGCCATTCAGCTGGGCCACACCTGCTGAAGCACTAGCTTCCCTTGGCGGCAGGGTTGTGCCTGGAGTTCATTCTCTGAGGTCAGCAGGGGTGTGGGCGTCCCAGTCATGTTGCCCCATGAGCAACATGTGAGGGTATCCTCCAGGCAATCCCATTTCCAATCCCACACCCTTCCTTTGACCAAAACCCTGCAAACATGAGCATCTATGGGGAGCAAATCATGGCCGCACCCGCCCCCAACTCTGCTATTTATCTGCTTCTTTCCTTTTGTTTAGTCTCCTTCTAGTTATTGGGCAATCACTTCTGGTTCCAGGGAGCCAATTCTTGTTTTATTTTTCCAACCTAAAAATGAATAAGGAATCTATCTTCTCTAGTCTGATGCACAAGATGAACTTTCTCAACTCATCCTCCTCAAGGAAAAGAAGTTGTTAGATGAGTCCCATGTGTGTTTAAGTTTATATATGTCTTATAAATAGCATGTACATAACACAGATGCAGGGTGCCATCTCTCAGGAAAGCTATGCTCCTTATGCGTGTATAAAGTGATGTAAATGTTGCCATGGTTAGTATCTCTGTTTTGTTGAGTGTATGTGTGTGTGTGTTGGAGGTGGGGGCTCTCTAATGGGCATTCTGTAATTTAGAAAAATCCCTGGGTACTTTTAAAGCATTGGTTCACAACGTACATTTTTAAAAGTGTCATCAATGGCAGCATATTTGTTGCCATTTTTTTTAAAACACTTCCTTGTGGAAGGACTCATCCACACCCAGAATACTGTTTCTGCTTGCTTAGATGCCTGCTTGTTTCCCACATTTAGGACCCATTAAGTCTATTGACAAGCGTGGGAGGAGGATGAAAATCAGACAAAGATGGGGAACATGAGAAAGGGATGAGAAAGGCAAGACTGAATATTTAAAAGTGTCAATCATTCTTACTCTTTTCCTGGGTCTGCCATCTTCTGTCTGTGTGACTTTGGGACCCTCTGTGCCTCAGTTTCCTCATCTGTAAACTGGGATAAGAACAGGGCCAACCTCCTGGGGAGTTGTGGAGTGTAATGAGTTACTATTTGTTAAGTGTTTAGAGCACTGTCTGTCACATTCTCTAAATGTCACCCATCCTTATTCATACTCTAGCCAATACCTAAGATGTTGGGGCTGGGCCTTTGGAAGGAGAATAATTCTTCATATCAACACCACCATCACACATTATTGAAAAGTTTTTGGTGTGAATGGGGCCAGTTGACATCCAGACTTCCCCTCCCATCAGTGCTATCTCCTCTCCTTCCCCAGGTTTAGTGTGTTCCTTTATCTCCTCTAAACCACAGATAACTTATCATGTTACTACTCCTAGGGGAATTTGTATTTTAACCTTAAGATCAAAACCTTAACTGAAAAGGTGGAATTTCAGAAGGTGAGGGTGGAAAGGTGTGCCTAAAACCTCTCCAATCACACCCCAGATGTGGTGGTTTCATTCATCTACCAGCGAAGCTGACTCCGGCAGAAGTCACTTGCACTTCTCACTCACTGAGGTCTTGCTCTCCTGGATCTTGCAATTTAAAAAAGAGAACTTTGATCCAGAGTGATTATAGACCAAGTAAGTAGTAAAGCAACATGGACTGAGTTGACACCCACTCTCGTCCCAGGTATTGACTTAGGAGTGTGGGGGACACTCGGGTGAGCAAGACCTGGTGTTTGGCTTCCAGAACTTCACAGTTTATTGGAAGGGACAACACACATCAGATGGCGAAAAGGAAATGTGTGTGAGTGAAAGGAAAAGAGGTGTGTTGACAGAAGACAGCCTGAGGTGTATATAGAGCAGGAACGTTTCTCAAGAACTTGAAAGCGTTGGAGGTCTTTCGAAAGGGTTAGTTGTACATGGCCTGGAGGCTGAGGTATGGACTAGAAAGTGACTGAGCCCAGCCCTTTCCAGCTGGATGATTAACTGGACGCTGCAGCACAGGGACCTTCACTGGAGAGAAGTAGGAGCCTGAGTATTGATGACTCATTCTCATCTACTTGACATCATCTTCAGACTTCCATTTAACTTTTCCCTTCCACATCAGACACCCCTAATTCCTGGGTGGTCTGCCACACCACTTCCTGCCAAGTCCCAGCTACTTTACTCTAGGTGGAGGGCTGGGGTACTGGATCTTATTTCAAAAGAAGAGGGGAAATTGAAACCAGAAAGGCTTTGTGATGAACTTTAAGAGATTCTTTTTTCCTCCAGTACAGGTTTCCTAAGGCTGATATCTCTAGCTTAGGGCATGTTTTTTTTCTTCTTCTTCTTCTTCTTTTTTTTTTTTTTTTTTTTTTTTTGGTGAGAGTCAACCATTCAAAATGGAAGTCCTTTTATAATTCGATCTAGTTATGCAAACATAGCTCATTGATGTTGACAAATAGAGACCAGATGCAAGTAATCCACTCAAGCATAACATGGAATAACTAGCAGGAGCTAAAGCAAACTGTCTCCCTCCCCACCACCCAGTTACCTCATAAGAATTCCTTCCACTTGGAAATGAGCAACAGGAAAAGGAAAAAAAAAAAAAGGAGACTATTAAGATGTTTCAGATGGTCTTAAAATGACAGCAGTAGAGTTTCTTGGATCACACAAGATTGCCATGTAAACAACTGAAGTAATTTCAGAGTTATATGAAATTAGGCATGCATCCCTAAGAAAGGTTAAGTACCTCCATCTCATGAAGGATAAATTAATTACATCAGGACAGCAGATTCCAAATGGAGGTCACTGAGTCAGTGCTTCATAGCCAGTTGTACACAAGAAGACTTGGTTCTCTGCAATTCACTGAACAGGGCGTCACCGAATACAGTGAAATTTTATGACATTCCCTGGGGCACTGGGTATTTTAACTGTACTGGATAGACAGCTAAGCAGTTGTTGGGTGAGGCCTAATACAGGGAATCCTAGAATGGCAGTGGGGCTGCCATTTTCCATAGAGAAGGAAGTTTCAGTTGAGTAAAAGGAGGTAGGTCATATAAACCAGTTCACAGCAAGTCCCCACACCTCTGAGCTGGCCAGCATTGCTGCCTGCTTTCTCAGCATGCTGTTGCCTTATGAGTGTAATCAAGAGGCTGAAATCTTGACTAGTGTGGTAGGTCAGGATTTCTTTTAGAATAGTTCTTTTTTTTTAAATATCTTTTTTTTAATGGAGGTACTGGGGATTGAACCCAGGACCTTGTGCATGCTAAGCATGTGCTCTACCATGGAGCTGTATCCCCCCTTGACTCTTATTTTAATTGACGTATAGTCAGTTTACAATGTTGTGTCAAATATCTGGTGTACAGCATAATGTTTCAGTCATACATATACATATATATATTCCTTATCATATTCTTTTTCATTATAGGTTACTACAAGATATTGAAAGTTTCCTGTGCTATATGGTAGGTCCTTGCTGTTTATCTATTTTATATATAGTAGTTAGTATCTGCAAATCTTGAACTCCCAGTTTATCCCTTCCTACCCCTTTTTCCTCCGGTAACCATAAGTTTGTTTTCGATGCCTGTGAGTCTGTTTCTGTTTTGTAAACAAGTTCATTTGTGTTTGTGTGTATGTCTCTCTCTCTCTCTTTTTTTTTTCTTCTGATTCCACATATACATGATATCATGTGGTATTTTTCTTTCTCTTTCTGGCTTATTTCACTGAGAATGACGATCTCCAGGCCCATCCATGTTGCTGCAGATTGCATTATTTTATTCTTTTTTATGGCAGAGTAGTATTCCATTGTATAAATATACCACAACTTCTTTATCCAGTCATCTGTTGATGGACATTTAGGTTGCTTCTGTGTCTTGGCCATTGTGAATAGTGCTGCTATGAACACTGGAGTGCAGGTATCTTTTCTAATTAGAGTTCCCTCTGGATGTATGCCCAAGAGTGGGATAATCCTTGACTTTTAATGCTTTTTTTTTTTTTAAAAAAAAAGCAAGGTCCAGGGCCCCGTGGATCTTCATAGGTGGCAGAGAATAAGATGAGAAGTTGGACTTAAAAAAAAGAGAGAAAGCTATACTTCAAGTTAGGAAAACCAGAATCCAGAGAAGCACTTGGGTGAAATCTTCCCAATTTGGCTCTGTGACTGAATCAGACACAAACCAGGAAATACCCAGAAGGTGCTCAGTAAATGCTGGTGGTATGAATGTTGACTCAAACCCTGAAGCTCCTTCCGTGAGATTCTCCAGAGCTTCGATGTTATTAACAGAAATTTCTTCCTAAAGTCAACCTCAATCCCTCAATGAGCAACTTTAGCTCATTTTCTCCCATCTTGCTCTGAGGAAAAACAAGGAGGATGCTGATATTGCTGTTCTCACATCTCTGTTAAATTTGTGCACATTAAAGCTGCCCTCAATCTTCCATATTGTGGGCTAAATAACCCCAATTTTGTAAAATTTTCCTTCGAAAACACAATTTCACAAATATTTCTTGGTGCCCATCTTAAGAATCACAGATGTTTAGAAGTAACTTACATATGACCATACAGACGTAGCCACTCTGAGATAATAGATGTGCTTCATTCACAAAGGTCCCACTTGCTCTTGCCTTCCCTGCATCCTGGGCAGCTGCTGGCAGTGCTGTAGGTTTCTATCTTCTCTCTCGAGCCTGGAAGGAGGTGATGGCTGATGAGCTAGACTAATAAGATGCAGCCTCACACTGATTAAACGTCCATTTTCTTGGGGAAATGGCTGACAGGAGCAGGATAAAGCTGTGAGGAAGCTGGTAGCAATTTCCCAAATCTACCACTACCAGTGAGCTTTATTTGCGTGCTTAGAGCTATTATTAGCAAAACAACGGCTGGAAAATGTAGTGGGGAGAAAATTAAGAAATGACAGACCTGCTGTTAAAAAGTAAGACAAGAGCTTCTTTTGTTAAGTTTTGCTAAGTTTTTCAAAGCAGAAAGTTTCACTTCAGCAAAACATATCATCCAGCCGTGGCACCTGGGCATGGAATGTGAACAGGCAGAGTGAGCTCCAGTTTTCCACATGTGGACTCTGGTCTGAGCACCTCGGGGCTCTCTACTAGGGAAGAGAAGCATGCTGGCCTTAACATCCAAAAATTAGCTGTGTACCATGGTGTAGCTGCTGATGGGATGGAGAGATTGTGCAGGAGTGTGGTGGCAAGAGGAAAAAGCTGTTTTTAAATAGTAACGGAAAGGACTCTGGCTAGGGTTGTGCTTTCCAATACAGTGGCCACTAGCCGCATGTGGCTATTGGGCACTTGCAGTGTGGGTGGTCTGATTGAGTTGTGCTCTGTGTGTAAAATACACACCAAAGCTCAAAGAATTAGTATGGGGAGAAAAGAATGCAAAATACATCATTAATCATTTCTAAGATTGACCACATATTGAAATGATATTTTGGATAGATTGGACTAAATAACATTTAGGATTAAAGTGAATGCTACAACATTAGTGAACAACTGAAAACACTATGCTAAGTGAAAGAAGCCAGACACAAAAGGCCACACGTTGTATAATTCCATTTACATGAGATGGCCAAGGACCAAATCCATAGAGACAGAAAGTGGATGAGTGATTTCTTAGGGCTGGGGTTTTTGGAGGGAAATGGGAAGTAAGTGCTGATGGGTATGGAGTTTCTTTAAGGGGTGATGAAAATGTTCTAAAATTGATTGTGGCACATGTTGAACAATTGTATACTTTAAATGGGTGAATTGTATGGTATGTGAACTATATCTCAGTAAAGCTGTTTAAAAAAATGACAAATTTGGATGTGAAAAAAAATTTTCCTGTTGATTTTAAACTTTAAAAAATGTGGCTACTAGAAAATTTATAATTACATAAGTAGCTGGCATCATATCGTATTGAACTGCTGCCCTAACTGGACAGAGGGTGAAGAAGCTGAGGAAACCCAGGGCTAGTGGTACCCAAAGTGAAGGTCATAAACACGGGACAGAAGAGCAGCCAGAAGTGGTCACCTTTGGTGCAGGACAAGGAGAAATGAGGTGGGAGGGAGAATCTGGCCTGCCAGGTTGGGGGATTTTGAGGATAAGGATAAAACTCCAAGACTGGGGCAGGACTTTGCACCAAGTCCCAAAACATGGGACTGATGGCAGACCAGAATTTCTGGCCCCTAGGGAAACTGGGGTGCCATGTTCGATCACCTCTCCAGAAGAACTCTTATCAGCCCAGCCCTATCTTTCACAAGTGGCTTCCCAGCTGCCTCTGATCCAGGCTGACAACCTCTGAGCTGGGAAGGTCCACATCTTGACCCACCTATAATGTATTTGCATACCTGGAAGCCAGCCTTGGTGAGCTACAGCAAGCAGCTCTGGCCTTTTTCTGAGGGATGGAAACTTCTTCAAGGAATATTGCCAAAGGAGCTTGTCTGATCTGCATATGAAATGCCATAAACAAACCCTGGTGTTGGTCGGAGGCTTGGCTGGTTAAAGTATGAAGGGAAACCTTGGGTGCCTTCTTGGCATCCTCTCCCGAAACCAGGTTTCTTTCCAATTCAGTTCCCCAACCTCCCACCACAAAAAAAAGCACAACAGTATTTCAGAGGACACAGCTCAGTGAATGATGAATAAGAAAAACACACTTAGGGCCTCCCAAAAGGAAGGACCCCATAGCTTATCTCTGGAGACCAGAAAGATGATTGGACTGAAGGGTAGATTGGGGTGAAAGAGGCAGATGAATTGTAATCCCAAGGTCTAGTTCTGAAGGAGGGGTCAGTACCTTGGAAAGGGGAGAGAAAATTAAATACACTGAACTTGGCAGTGGCTGATTAAAATTTAAAATAGCAAAGTGAGTGACACTCTTCTGTGTCTTATCCAAGCTATGTCCTGAAATTTGCTCCTCCTGAAGTAAACATTAGTTTCTCTCATGACTGACTGTGTATCAGGTTTCAGCAGACAGGGTGGCTGGCGACCAAGAAAACGGAGTTGCCCACGTTCACGAACCTAGGAGCGTTGTCTGGGCAGAGGCAGAGCTCCTGACGAAGTAACAGCAGAAAGTTATCTGTGTTCAATGAAGGCATAGGAGACACAGAGGAGAGCATCTCCTGTATGAGTGTAAGCTCCTGAAGGGCAAGATTATGAATTATTCATGTCTATGTCTCCACCATAGGGACTGGCACATGGTAAATACACAAGGAATATTTGTAGCATGGATGGTTGGCTGGCTGAATGAGAGGGAAGGGGGAGGGATAGGACACAACAGATAATTGATTAACATTTCTGTTATGTAATGATTTAGTGTTTTGGGCAATGGATGATGAGGAAGGAGAACTTGAAATATTTCATCTATGTGACAGAGAAATAAATTCTGAAAGTGTTAAACTAATATGATAGCACAGTGCATATTTGGTTTTGTCAACAATCTAGCTTTTCCAAACAGTGCTTAGACATGTTGAAAGGGGAAAAAATGCCTAGAATTACAGCTCATGGGCCTCTCTCTCTCTGGATCTTAGAAAATGCAAATCACTTAGGAGTGGACGAATGACTTAATGATGATGTTGTCAGGGCCCTCAGAATAAATATTGCCTTTTCCATTGCCACTGCTGGTGCTACACAGTGCAGCTGGCATATCCTCAAAAGGCTGAGATCTCCTCATTCTTATCTTCTGAGTCAGGAAGCACAAGGTGGTGAGAAACTTGCTCAAAAAGCGTTTGAATCATTCATCCCATGTCCCTTCAAGGTGAGGCAATCCTTTCTGCCCAGGGACCCTGTTCTATGAGTTGGCTTTTTGTGTTTGGCAGTTAACATTCTATATTTTAAATCAAGGTATTTAAAAGTCGAGATATAGAGAGAGTTTCTATCTCCAGATAGTTCTGTAATAGATCTTAAAAGACTCCTCTGGACTATTAGAGGGTAGGGAACTTCAAAGAAAGCAAAACCATGTGTTATTTTCAGATTGAACTTAGATCTCTAAAAATTCTGTGTAACTCTCTTATATGGGTCTGAGGCATGCCAGTAACCGAGGCAGACGTGACCCTGGCAGGGTGAGCTAAGAAAGCTGGATTCTTTGCAGGAAATAATTTACTGTGATATCATGATGGGGGTGTGCAGGTGCAACTGGGTGGGAGCCCTTGGCACCAGGACTCCCTGTAATGGGTCCAAATCCCTGGTGCCTGTATTCCTTGACCCAAGTCACTTCTGCTCATGAACCTGTACTATGACTCAGAAGCAGCCAGCAGCAGCTGAAAGGAAATGATGTGGCAACTGTGTCCGAAGATGATGGTTAAATATTGGAAGCAGAAAAGAAAATCCATTTTAAAAGATGCCGTTGTAATTTACAAAGGCTGTGCAAGATTTGAAAAGCATGTTTAGCATTCCAAGTATTTTCCCTCCTGTGTCTTTAGAGACTGGTTCTGAGAGTGATTTTTTGTTTATTTAACATTTAATCAAAAGAGATGTGGACCCCACCAGCTTTTGAACAACAGCTTCAGCAGCACTGCCTCTTTGCATTTAGTTTGAGGAGAGAAACTTCAACCATACGGAGAATTTGATGTCTGTAATATGTACTAAAAGATCAGCTGGTCTAACTTTACAGGGCTAATAAAAGGGAAGAATTTTCCTGTGCTCAGGTCTTTTATGAATTATAAATAACCATTCACTTTGGAAGATAGCACATCATAAAATTTTTTTTCACAAATATGCACAAATCCATTTTAAGATTCAAGAAAAAAGATGTTCAGAAGTCTCAGATGTACTCAGTTTTGATTTCGTGGGGAAACATAGTTCTTTTACCATATGGACGCTTTTAAAGGGGCCTTCAGCTGGGGCTCAATAATGACACCCTAGTGGCTAAATAAGGGATTTCTTTCCTTCTAACATTATTTCTCTGTTATTAAAGGTGGAAAAACCTTCCACAAATAGCATACTATTAGAGTGCTTTAGGGGGTATCTTGGGAATCAAGGTTATGTGTCTGCTACAGAAATACTGTCTGTAATTATCATTCCCCAGTGGTTCTGAGGACGCAGTCTTGGTACTTTCATTAATTTCTTGATTCTTCAAGTCTGAAGTGCTTGCCTGCTCTTGATACTCAATATTTTACAGTAGGAGTTTGTGTGTGTGTGTGTGTGTGTGTGTGTGTGTGTTTAGGGTCACAGGTCTCTCTCCCTCCCTTCCTCTCATAATAACCATTTCCTGGCTTCTTTTGTCTGCTAAAATAAAAGGTACAAAAGACTAGATTTGAAAAGAAAAAGAAGTCAGATATGAGATTCTTACAAACCCAAGCCTTAATCTTCTGTATTTATAATCTGAATATTAAAAGAGAGCATTTAGATCTAAGCACAGTGATTTACCTTCCAGCACTTTACTATGAGGGTTTCCGAATATACACAAAGTTGAAAGAATTTTACAGTGAAAACCTGGATACGCACCATCTAATTGTGGAGTCTGCCATTTACATTTTGCTACTCTTGCTTTACCACGTATCTACACATCCCTCTCCCACTAATCCATCTAACCTTTCTCATGCCTTTAAAAGTGAACAGCAGGCACGAACCAACTTTCTAAAAACTTCCACCTAAAAACTTCAGTTCAGTATTTACTTTTTTCTTTTGATGTAGAATTCATATACAAAGGAATATAATCTTAAGTGTACATTTTCTGAGTTGACAGTCAGAATGTCAAATGTATGCCTGTGTACCCAAAGCCCTATCAAGACACAGCACATTACCATTGCCCCAGAAAGTTCCCTCCCCCTTTTCTGTCAATCCTCGCCTCTACTCTCCTTCTCAGAGACAACTCCTATTTCAACTTTTTTCACTATAGATTAGTTTGGCCTATTCTAGAATTTCATATAAATGGACTCAAGCAGAATAAACTCTTTTGTGTAAGATGTTTTTCACTCAGCATACTGTTTTTGAGATTGAGTCATGTTATTCTGTGTGACAGTAGTTCATTCCTTTGTATTGCTGAGTAGTATTCTGTCATGTGACTATACCACAGTTTGTATAGTCATTCAACTGTTCATGGACACTTAGGGGGTATCCAGTTTTGGTTATTGTGAATAAAGTTTTGGGGAACATTCTTATGCAAGCCTTTTCATGGATAATATGTTTTCATTTCCCTTGAGAAAACCTACTTGTGTAATTGCTAAATCCCAGGATAGGTGTGTGTTTAGTTTTTAAAGAAAATGCTATTCCTTTTTCTAAGCAGATGTACCATTTAATATTCCCGCCAACAATGTATGAGAGTTCCAGTTGCTCCACATCCTTGCTAGTATTTACCATTATCATCCTGGTGAGTGTGTCGTGATATCCCATTGTGGTTTTAATTTCCATTTTCCTGATGACTAAGAAGATCGAACATATCATCATATGCTTATTTGCCATTCATATATCTTCTTTTGTGAAATGTCTGTTCAAATCCTATATACATTCAAACAATTTTATTCTTTATGACTGAGTAGGAGTTCTTTACACACTGTGGATATCAGTCCTCTGTCAAGTTTATGTTTCACAAATATTTTCTTCCAGTCCATGGCTTGTGTATTCATTTTCTTAATGGTCTCTTTTGATGAGAAGTTTTTAATTTCAATGAAATCCAATTTATCAGTTTTTTCTTTTATAGTTATGGCTTTCAGTGACCTAGACAAAACACACTGATCTTAATAAATGGTGTTCCCAACATCTATAGTAGGCTCAAGGAAACTCAAAGCTTCACTGGGTTCATTGTAATAGCTGTTTGCCTATAGAAACATCCATTTATGTTCCTGTTGGGAACAACTGAGGAAAACCTGGTGGTCTATCAACACTATCAAGAGCATCCCAGAGAATAAAGCAAAATCTAGACCTTCCTTTCCATTGTTTTATAAGAACAAGGATGCTGTTTTGATGGCTGGAAAGAGTCACCACCAATAAAACTATTGATCATGGCCTTAGTACGGAATCAAGTCAGCCCTTTTGCTTATGAGCATCATAAATGGCTTTTTATAAATTAATCATATGTTACTGAAAAACTGTATCTTAAATGGTTTGAATGTATGGTGTGAATGAATGAAAAGTCTTCCCCATAAAGGCTTTAAGAAATTAAGAAAAAAAGAAAAGAAATCCATAGAGAGACCCAGGTGTTAGCAATGGCATGGGGGGAAACTAAGATTGAAAGGGGGAATAGCTGACAATGAGAAAGAAAAGCAGGACTTGCAGAAGGAACTCTTCCCACCTGTTCTTAGGCTGCACACTGAAACATTCCCCAAGATTTAACCCCGGACTCTTTGCCAACTGCTCTGCTTGTCAGCGAGGCTGTTCGATTTCTCCCTTTGTTTCTCATTTGGACCAAAGGGACACTCAATACGGACATGACATTTTGAAAACTGAAGTCACATCTTTTTTACCCTACCTTCATTGTTGTTCTGGCCTACTTTCTCTTAGACACTTTCTTGAGGGTGCCAGCTGAATGTGGTCTTTCAAACTTCATGTCAACTCCCTTGAGTGTCTCTCCCTCTCTAATTTCATCTTCTCTAGTGATCATTAATGTTCTGCAGCTGCTTATTTAGTTGTGGGTTATCCTGGGCCCTTTGCTTCTACTTTTTATCATTTAAAAAATTCCCCCTTTATTAGACACTGTGATTCAGAAAAAGAAAGGGGCGAAAATTAAAGGGATGATTTTCACTGTTTGATTGTAGGTTGAAATTAGCCATCAAATTTTTGTTTTTCATTGATCCAGTAGGTTTTTATAACCTACCATTTGGATTTCTGACTATATGATTCTCATTGGAAGTTATCTTGACGTATAAACTGTGGAGAGCAAACACCAATTAGCAAAGCCCTGGGCAGTCCTAACCCTGGAGAACACCCACCTGTGGCTATGTGGGTGTGCCTGCCAGGCCAGGACACCATCTAGGATAACGGTGACTTTCCTAACCCACCTGTCTTCATCCAGTTGCTCAAGTTAGAAGAGCAGATGTGGGTGGTAAGTTTTTCTGGTCTCCTGGACCTGTTTCTGAAGAGAGCAGATAAGGTCAGAATGAGAGAAAGCTAAGTTCTGAGTTAGAAAAATCAAGTAGTACTTCAGAGCCTCTGAAATAAAGTTCTGCCCTAAGTAATTAGTAAACAAACATGATTGAAATAATAAGAAAGGAGAAACAAATAGGGTTAAAGTCACAGAGCCACATGATAAATTATTCCTGGCTATGTAAGTGGGTTAAATCACTTCCTAAGATGTTGCCAACAGCACAAATATCTGCATTTAGCATCACATGCAACAAAAAAAATCAAAACAAAACAAAAAGAAAACCAAAATACCAAGTTTCCTTCCCTTTGGAATATTGATTGCTGCTATTATAGTGTCTCCATTAAGACACAGGAGGATCTTGTGTGATGTGAGCTAGCTGGGTCCCACCAGCCTGTGTGGGTAGACTTAAGTGGGGAGGGAGTCCGGTGGGCAGGGCTGAGAAGCTGTACTTTCTGTGCAACTCTCTGGCAGCCCTGCTGCCAGTCCTCCTCAATATCATTTTCTCCTTGTGTGTATTCTTCTTTATACCAGTGGAAGTGGGAGGTGAAATTGTCCAAAATTTAGTCTTGGAATCTTACTTTTTTTTTTTTCTCATTTTGAGCAATTTCAAATGTATATAAAGTAAAATGCAGAATCCTGAACCACTGTTTCAGTCTGAAACTAAGCTCAAGTTCCTTGGCTTGAATGTGGGGTTCTTTAGGAGCAGAAGAGTCTGGGTTGGAAAGGGGAAAGAGTAACAGGGGTTGGGACCCACAGGATCCCATCGATGTTTTTTCTTTCTTCCTCTTCCTTCTTTCTTTCTTTTCTCCCTCGCTTCCTCCTGTCCTTTCTTCCACTAGTATTCTTCCAGGCCATCTTTCTAGGGAACCAGTCTGAGGGTAAAGGAGAGGCATGACAAGGAATGCAAGAAGACAAAAGAAACTTTTCTTATGACTGAATCAAACCTGACGGTAAAAATGCTGAAGTTTGGTGATTATATTGATAACTGGAAAGGAAATCAGTACTGTACAGAAGCTTAACTGATTTTTAAGGCAAGATAATTCTGTTTGCTTTTGATATATTACCAGAGTTCTGCAGGAACACCTGACTGACTGGCAGTTATGTTTTCTGAAGGGAGGGTTCAGCCATTGCTACTGTCAAGTACACTCCAACTTTCCTTAGTACCACAAGGTTTATGTGAATCTCAGAGTATGATCTTGCAAGCTCCAGGTTTCCCTTCAAGCTGATGTTTGTCTTTCATTTGTTTCCTAATTAGTATTCAGGTTTCAGCCCAAGGGTACACTGCTAGAGGCATGAAGTCTCCCTTAGTGGTGACCCCTGTTGTCATCCTCCTAAAGTAAATTCATAGGACTGTCCTATGATTTTCAACTTTGCTTTGTGATACTAGGCCTGTGAATGTTTAGTTGACAATAGTGCGCGCCTCTCTCATTTCCTGTTTTTAAGGGCTGCACTTAATTTATTTGAAAGGGTGGAATATTTTAAATTACAATTCAGCAGTTTTACTAAGGAAGGCTGTAAAACACAATGAGCAAGGAGTTTTACTTCCTCCTTACAACTGTTACTCCCTGTTTTGAAATCTTGATATCCTCCATCAGTGGGAATGACTTTTAACTTAGGCTGGAACATTTTGAACAGCAGCCACTCCATGGCTGGAGCTGTTGAGGGGCAGGGGATTCCTGCACACTATAATTCTATTTTTCCAGACACCTTATTAGTAACCAGAATGTGTCTGCCTGAGCTTGATATTGTTCAATCATGTTGAGTCCCCCTCCCTGAGGCACAGCATTTGGATTGGTTACAGAATACAGTGGCTTAGCCAATCAAGTGAAACCTTTCTCCTGCAACCCTAGCAACACCTGATAATGGTCATTGACAAATGTGGAGAGCAAACCTGACAAATTCAACCAGCCATTGGTAACTGTCCCCACTGAGGGCAAACAGGGCTGGTCCTGCCCACAGAGCACTTTGTGCGGCCAGAGGAGCTAGT
Source organism: Camelus dromedarius (assembly GCF_036321535.1). NCBI lineage: Eukaryota > Metazoa > Chordata > Mammalia > Artiodactyla > Camelidae > Camelus > Camelus dromedarius. The sequence goes on from NC_087438.1 coordinate 40,501,205, forward strand.
GGTTTGTACCAGGCCGGCAAAAACAGTACCTGCATGTGGAAGCTGAGGCTCGCACCCAGTGCCTGCCCTTCCCCAGTCTGCTGCTCCTCGGGCCAAGCTGACTTCAGTTGGTCAAAGACAGTGTTGGAGCTGGGGTTCTGTAGGGTGGCAGAGGGTCTCATCACCTTCCACACCAACCTAACCCACACAGTAACCGAACCCCCACAGCCACCAAAGTCTTTTCAGTGGTTGGAGAAAGAGCCCACATAAAGCTTCAGCTCCAGGGTCACACTTCTGACTCTGATGCTAATTTGTCCCTTAGGGCAGGGCAAGAGGAATATTTTCCAAGAGTGGCAAGATACCTGGCTTTATCCCCAGTGGCACCTTTCCAAGCCTTCTGGCTACGCATCTTTACCTCCTAGCCTGACTCTGAACCCTGTTGGGGTGCAGTTGGCCTGTCTGCCTCACCTGCAGACACTGTCCTGAGAGGAGTGTCCCAGTGTGCCCTCAGGACCTGAATGAGCTCTCACCTCTCTCTGGGAGGCTCCGATTGAGGGATCTGTAGGCAGGCCTGGCAGAGGCTGGGGTGGGTGCGGGCGGGGAATGGAGGATGAGAAAGGGGACCTGCCAAGAACATGCACAGACAATTCATAGGCAAACGCATGTTCCCACAAAGACATAATAGCTGTGTGTATATGATACCCTCCTGAAGTCCCCTTACGTGATCATTCCAGTTAGTCTAGCCACCTTGAAGGCATGTTTCAAACTCTGGTTGAGTAATCTATTGTGTGGTGATTAGCTGTTAATGAAGGTGAAAATACTGAAATCATCCAACAAGGAATCTGAATTAATTTTTTATGATTGCACTGCTAGACAAATTGATGTCACAACAAAGACAGACCTGGGGATATACACAGTTGTTTGCACACGCAGATATAATGCACACACATAGTCACACACAGATAAACCTAGGCAAGAGAAACAAAGGTAGAACAAGGTGGGGGGGCGGGAGGGAAAGAAAAAGGAAAGTTGAAGGAGAGCCATGAATTGAAAAGTGTGAAACCAAAGGCAACATTGTGAAATTAGTGAAGTTCATTCAGCGCCCCCCACCTGCACCCCAGCGACCCTCCCCCTATTAGCATGATCCTTCAGGGCCTGTCCTAATTTTAATTTTCCATGGGAGGTGGCAGAGGGGCTGGCACTCAATCAGTTTGACTAATCCCTTGGGATTATAAATTGATAATTACGTCAAGTCATAGCCCTTCAAGGGGTTATTGATGTTATTCAAAGGAGGCTCATGAAGGGCTGAAAGAACTAAATCTCTAATGGTTGAATTGTAAATTGAAAGGAATATCTTTAGCCTGGAGATCTGGCCTTGCTCAAACACACTTTTAAGGTACAAGCCTCCTCTCGATATTCCTAAGGCCAGAATTACAGGCAAGAAAAAAGTCATCAGAGTCGGGTGGGGAAGTGCAGTGGGGGCCAGTGGATGCTCTACCGGAGGATGGTGCCTTAGATGGAGAAGGAGAGGCAGCAGGCCAGGCTTCCACACACAAACCAAGCAAGAGCTAGTGTTAGAATCATCCATATCTGTCCTTCAGGGAACTTGGAAGCTTTCTGGTGACATGAGAATTGAACATTACAACACAGGATACTATATAATTTGTTAAAAAACCTAGACTTACATAGCCATATACATGCATATGTGTTCTAAGTTCAAAGTCTAAAAGAAATTAAAACATTTTGAGAGGATGTAAAATTGTGGACATTTGTCTCTTCTGGAGATAAGTAAACTATTTTCTTCCTTTTCCAGATTTTTCAAAGTTTTCAGTCAAGTTTTCTGTGGAAAACTTAATTATTAAGACTACAACTACTCAGACTACAGAACAACAAGAAAGAGGCAACATTTAATGTTTATATCTTGCTCTGGAAGTTAAGAAATCTTTATGTTCCTGTGAAATAGTGAAAGAAAAAATAAAATTGGTAACATATATAGTATGGTTCTTTGTAACCCAAGTTTCCAGTGTGTCAGGAAGAACTTAGAAAAATATCTAAAGTGTTATGAAGGTGACTAGAGGAAAGAGGTAAAAGTTCTTACTTAGAGCTAATAGTTCCTGGTCAGCAATTTGAACTTGATTTAAGGATAAGCCCAAGAGCCTGCAGCTGGGAAGGGGGCATGTTTATCTTTAATATAACAGTTTGGAGGTGGAGGCATTCCTGGCACATCATAGGGACAAAAATAAATATTTGTTGATGTCACAGAAGCATTGCCTCCAAATCAACATTCTATCTATTCACAAATACTATCAATGGGGAAAACTTCTAGAACCCCAATAGAGGGGATATTTCCCCCCTCTTAATCTCTAAGAGATCATTGTTTCCTATTTCTGTAGTAACCAGAACACCTGAAATGGCCAAAACTTGAAAGCCAAAAAAATAAAATTAACAAAAGACAAATGTGATAGGGAGCATGTATGACAGTGTGGCAAAGGTTTTGAAATTTGGGACGATTTTCTTCTTTGCTTGGAATAATGCCACAACGTACAGAACATAGCGGTAGTAATAGATTCACGGCACACTGCTGCATGTCCATTGAGTAGATTTTATTCTTTTCTTGAAAATGAAGGAGAGACCGACCGTTGGGCCATGGCAGCAGTCAAGTGGAGGTGAGGTGTTGGCCATTGCTCTCCTGGTAGGCTGTGATGTTAACCACAGTGAGGAGGCAGGTCTGGCTGAAGAACCCTTGTTCCCTCCCTTCCATGGAATGAACAAATATTTATTGAGCACCTACTATTTTTCTAAGTAATCTGTCCTACAAACAACTAAATGAAAAACTACAACTCTGTAAGGGCTCCTAGGAGAAGTACAGTAACAATGAGAGTGTGTCATCGGCGGAGCTGACCTGTCAGAGCGGCCAGGCCTTCCTAAGGAAGTATGATTAAGCTGAGTAGGAGGAAACTAGGCAGTGGTTGCAGGACCTGGGGAGGGAGAGCATTCCAGGCAGTGGGAACTCTTGGGCAAAGGCCCCCTGGGGGAAGTGAGCCTCCAGTGTTCAAGGAACCGAAAGCAGGCCTGAGCAGCCGGTGTTGGCAGAGCCCCAGAGAGTGAGGGGAATGAACCTGGGGCAAGGCCAGCTGGAGAGGTGAGCAGGAGCCAGGTCGTTCCCAGTGCACAGCCTTGAGTCTTGCAGGCTGAGCTTGTTGAGGATTTTCTCCTCTATCCCTTCTCACTCCCGGGCCAAGCTCAAGCTGTAACAGGAATGCATGACAGGCCCTTCTTGTATGTGATCTGGGAATGGCAGCTTCTGGTTCATCTGAAAGCTGTCAGGATATTGTCATAAATTCCAGATGTGAACCACCAAGCTTTAAAGGATTGTAATTTTATGAAGACTTTAAACCTAAATTATATTCAAAGTATTTTATGTATGATGATTCAGTAGGCACCTCAGAGCCATCATTGTGAATTTCAATTATCATCACATATTAACCCCTCAGAAGCCAGAGTTTGACCATCTAATAACCTCCCCTTTATCTGCGACCACCCTGGGATCCAGGGAGCCTGCAAGAAGCCAAAATATATGTGACAAAAACCATTCATATTTTAACCAGAAGAGATATCCTCGTTAAGAACTGAGTTGATTTTTACTTTACACACAATTCTAAAAAGCAAGTTTTCTGGGTTCCAAAGCCACAGCAAATGGGAAGCAATTATTCAGAAAGGGAGAAGGGATGGGGTTATATGACAATAATTAAAAGTAATGAGACAGTACAACTGTAGAGGAGACCAAAAAAACTGAGGGAAAAGACATAAAAACTAAAAACAAAAACAAAAGCAACAAAGGAAGGAAGAAATGAAAGAAAGAATGAAAGCGATCTGGAGCCCTTAGTTATGGAAACACTGTCTTGCATGCCTTGGTAGATCTTGAGGGCATCATCGTGTTTATAGCGGGACCTTATGCTTAAGACATCAAGGAAGGGAATTGTGTTTTAGAAGATTTCTAGCCTACAGAGTTAAGATTTTTAAAAGAGTTTTGCTACTTAAGAAGTAAACCTTCAGTTATTTGGGGAAATTGTCTATTCAGGATGGCTCTTATAAAGGTTCTGCGTAGCCCTGGTTTTACTGTACTGTGGTTCTGTAGAGGTGTTAGTTAATATAGATTTCAAGTTGCAAGATTATCTAACACACCAGCTCTTACTATGACTGCTCCATTTCACAAGTTATCTAATTCTGGGTTTGAAAAAAGTCATTGGAAGTGACACTTTTCATATTTGAATTGTCATGATGCTATTCTTGACAAGGAATGAGTTCTTGAATATTTGAAAATATTGTAGGTGATAAAATGCCCTTAATAAATACATTATAAAGTTTGGCTTTCACATTTTTAACTTTAATTTTCATGCTTGTTTCTTAAATACAAATAATCTTTATCTAGGCATAAAGTGCCCCCTAAAGTTGCTTGGTTTTCTGAATTGTAGGTCTCTACTTCCTCCAGATGGGAGTGAGAATGAATAAAATATTGCTTGATCACTTTGGAAAATGTTCATGCTCTATGTTTATGAAATGATTTGGGAGACGACATTATTTTCTGCAAATACATCCTTCACACATGTCAGAGCATCTTTTATCTCCCTAGAGAATATGTTTATACTGTAGCATTTAATGTCTTAAATGTGTTTTTCTTGTGCCATCTCACCTACCAGAGATATCTGCAAGAGAGTGAACTGGTAGAATGATGCATTTTAAGGAAATCATCAATTTTCTAAGTTATGATTTTTCTATAGTACTACTTTTTCAGTGTTTAAAAGTGGGAGTTTTCCCCCAGTTGACTTAGGTAAATAAATATGGAAGTAGGTATTTATTACATTATTCAATTAAATAGTATTCTTGTGTCTTTCTTTTTTAAAGAATTTTGTGTGTGTGTGTGTGTTTTGTTTTTGTTGGTTTTTTGGTTTGTTTTGGCAGGGAAGGCAATTAGGTTTATTTATTTTTATATATTTATTTTAATGGAGGTCCTGGGAATTGAACCCAGGACCTTGTGCATGCTAAGCACACACTCTACCACTGAGCTATACTCTCCCCATCATATCTTTCTTGCCACAAGTTTAACAAAATACTTACTAAAAAGTTACAGTTACTAAAAAGGGGAAAGGCTAAAAGCTATAGTTAAATGTGGCATTTCCTATTTCTTTTGGCTAACACTAGGTTCTAAGCCAGATTGGAGGCCTGTTAAATATTCTAGTTCTGAGAAGATCTCGTTTGATGAGAACTTCACCATTACACTCTGGATTGGAATGAACAGTAGAATAATACTCTGGTCAGTTTTCACAATACTGAAATTGTACACAGACTATATTTACACTAAAATATTTTTGCTAAAAATTAACAAGAGTTGATTAGCTAATATTTAACAAAAGCAGATACTTTTTACCTCTAGAGGGAGGAATTATTGTCCAAATTACAAAATTTGAAGTAAATTAATTTATAAGCAAATTGACAACCTGATTTTTTTGTATACAGTGAGATGGAATGATTTATTTTTCAAAATTCCATGTTGTAATTTTAAAGGCTTTTGTCTTAACAGAATACACTGTTCTTAGAAATAGGATGGAAAAGATTGTTTGGTTGATCAGTGGTTTAATACATTTTCTTATAATTATAGCAAATCACATGTATCAGAAGGGTACATCTTAAGGAATGAAACTGTGGGTTAGTAAGTGATCATGTGACCATGGAATTATGGTGTATCCCAATTTGCCTATTCTGAAGAATTATCCAGGGCATATGTTAAAAGACAGATTCCAAGTTTCACCTCAGTCCTCTCCAGGGGAGAGGTAAAGGAAATCTAGTTTTAAACAAGCACACAGGGCATTTCTTATGATCTGGCCAGTTTGGGAAATACTGGATAATGGAAAAAAATTCTGGCTTTATCATCAGACAGACTGAACCTGAATCCCTGCTTGGCCAGATTAGACCTGAATAACCTTTGGCGAATTTCTTTGAGCCTCAGTTTCCTGTTTCTTGTGTGTCGGGACTGAGGGACCAAATGAGTTTCTGTTTCTAAACTGACCTAGCACTGTGTCTGCATCCACACTCTAAACAATAATAGAGAAATATCAGTGGTTTGATTTTCTGAAATTTAGCAAAATTGAAATGGATGAAATTTTCCCCCTCTTCAAAGATGGAGCAACTGTTTAAATCAATCAATTGTGGATTGATTATTCCCTGCCCACTTCTTATTTTGCCCAAGAATCTATTTGGTGGAAAGAATTGACCAGGGAGAGTCTTCTGGTACTTTTCTCTGTTATTGGACATTTTGCCCTGATGAAGTGTCATCTCTAATATCTCATTCTTTACTCTGTTTTAGCCACATAGAATAGAATTCTGTCATTCCACTGAAGGAGAGAATAATGCTTGATTCATAGGCTAGCCATGCTGTTTTAGGATTTTCTTCCTCTCTAAGCAATTTAATTACATCCCAGGGAACATAATTGGCTTTGGTTATAATGTAAAAAGTATATCCCAGTATGGGGGAAAGCACGGAAATGGGAATAATTTGTGTCCATCTTCAAATGACTTGAAGTTCCTTAGATCTAATCTAATTCTCATGCCTTGGAATCTTCCTATTAATGGCCAATTATTCTTTTAATTAGCTGAGATAACTACTGCTAATGATGAAGAAAAGCCATTTTTTTTTTCTTTCTGAAGGACTCCTTCTAAGTGCTAGAACTGTGGGAAGTTCTTGCCACCAAAGGGTAGTTTTCAAACTTGAGTGTAAAAAAAGAGTCATGTGAGGAGTGAGTGTCAGTTTCTGGTTCCTAGCTCCAAAATTGTGTGCATTATGCTCTGGGGCACTCTCAGGATCTCTCTTTGAAACCCACTGCTTCAGGAATTTGATACATCTCTATGGAATTTAATTCAAATTTGTCTTTTTTAAATTAAAGGCAGGTAGAGGAGCCATGATAGATGTCTGGATAGGACTCCACTGCTACTTTCAAATAGATTCCTTAGTTATCCATCTCTCTGTGTATCTGACTGCAACCAGGTGCTTGGTATGGTGCTGGGGGAGAGGGTGTCTCTCTTCTTTGTGCCTATCAGTTTAGCTACTGGGAGTCCTGTTTATGAAGTCTGCCTAAGAACCTACCTCCTGACCATGCTGGCTGATGTGGTGCAGTGTGATATGATACGATGAGTCACTGCATTTGGGAAGCTATAGACTTTCTGTACTTTGATTTCTTACCATTGCCTAATGCTAAACATTGGAGCATAACCAGAGGCCTCTAGCCCTGATTTAGTCCCTAGGGTAGGGGCCTGTTTGAAAAGGGCAATTATAAGTAATTTAGTAATGAGTTCTATGAACATCAGAAAAAAAAAAAAACAAAAACAACTGTAAACACCTCAAAAATGAGAGGTGGCACAAGTACCAGCCAAAGATGAGACATACTGTCACCCTTGATTCATGGATATAGCTGACCTCTGGGGAAAAAGAAGACTTGTGGTGCAGTTCTGGGCACTTGGAACTACAGAGGGTTGAGGCATAATCCCAGCCCTCAGAGAATTTCTAACCAGGGAAGAGAGAAGACAAACGGCTTAAGCAAGCATAAACATAGCTGTGATGCTAGGCAGAATGATATGTCACAAGAAAGATCCAAAGTGTTAAAGGGGCTTGAGGAGAGAGATTACACGTCCAGGTGGGTTTTCCCAGAGGAAGTGGCATGTGAACCAGACCTTGAAGGAAGGATAGGAATTTGACAAGTTGCAAGGGAAGAGAGACATATTACGGCAGCAGAAACTTCTGGAGCAAAGGTGCAGTGGGAAAGTTGGCATGACATCTGGGGAACTGGGGTAAGTCCTGATGGGACATAACAAAATTCCTGTTGGGGAACTGAAAGTTGTTAGATTTTAGTGTAAGATTAGGCTGCAAAGTTGGGTTTGGTCAAGCTCATACCTGAATTTGGACTTTTCCCAGTAGGTGGCAGGGAGCCAGTTAAAGGGACTTGAACAGGAGGCTGACACCATTGGAATTATACTTTAGGAAGCACAGCAGCTGGTGGAGGAGGATTTGCAGGAGAAAGGTTATACAGACATACCACTGAGGAGGCTGTGCAGAGTGAAGAGGACTACTAAATGACTGAGTGAGAGGGGCTGGGACAGGTAACAGCAAGTAAACCTATATGGGAATTGCAAGCAAGGGCAAAGAGGAATAAAGTGTGGGGGCCTATGAACAGGTGCCAATAGTAGTAACAATCTAGGTGTAGGAAGAGAACCTGGTCTCCAGGAAAATGTGGTACTTTGGGTTTGCTGCGGCTATGGGCATCCTCGATGCAATGGGAAAGGAAGCTGGCCACCAGGAAGAAATAAGTAAGCTGAAGGAGAGACCATGGTTTGGATTTGGAAATGGTGAAAACTCTCCAAGTTGTGGATCACTAAAAATGGAGAAAAGGACCCTCATAGGCTGTAGGACAGGGTATACATTAAACATTTTGGAGGGAGAGAAACCTGAAAACAAGGCAGAGAAAGATGAGTTGGAGATGTTGAAGGGACATGAGTGTGTTAAGGAAACCAGAGAGAAGAGGACAGTTCACGGAGAGAGCGGTTTCAATGTAAGAGACTACAAGAGAGGGAAAATTGGGTTAGGCTGAGCCGGTGGCCCTGGATTCACCCTTGAACAGAGAGACAGACTAGATCCCTCCAGTGTAGGATGCTGCCTTAAATCCAGTCTCTTTGGCTTCAGCACGAAATCAGGGTCTCTAAACATTAGGCACCTCCAAAGGTGTCTACTTTCCTGTTCAATATGAATTAATTTCTTCCACTAACACCCTATACGACTCTGAATGCATCACTTACCCAGTCTGGGGGTACCAGTTTTGTTATCTAACTTTCCAGTTCAGCGATTGTCCTATATATATGTATGAAAATACTTAGTAATCTACATAGTATCATACAAACCTAAGTTCTCTCGTAACTGCGTGAGGACAGAATAGAAGCCAAATCTTACATTTCTACTTTCTACTATCACCTACGTTTTAAAATTTTTTATTTAAGAGATCCAGAAATGGAACAAGTGGAGGAAAAGCCTTCCCTCTCCCTCTTGCCCATAAAGATATTCTTCCAGTTTTCTGCCCAGGCCTTTTCCTAAGCATTGAGGAGGTGCCCAGAAAAATACCAGATGGATATATAAAAACATAGTGTCACCAAAATTTTCCTAACAAGTAAGGCAGCTATGGAAAGTCTGCCAGCATCAGGTCCCTTGGGGACCTGCAGCCTGGGGCTTGGTGAGGCCTGAAGAGGGGAAGAACCAAGACATGGAGCTCGAGGTCCCCGGAGCCATAGCCTTAAGTGGGCTATTTTCTTTAAAACTCGGGCACGCTCTATCCCTTTAAATCCAGGCAAAGAGGCAGGCAGGTGGGTATCAGCCAATAACCTTAAAAGATGCCGAAGTGTCAAAGGAGATACGGTTTATCTTCTACAACAGCGACAATATCAGTCACATGGTTTACAGCAAAAACAGAATGCAGAGTAAAGAGTAAAGATATCTCTAACGTGGTAATTAAGCCTGTGGCTTGGACCCAGGTTTGACAGAGCTCTGTGGTGTGTGAAGAACAATGTCCGCAGCGTTCCCCAGTTCAGTCCGGGACGCGGTTCTTCGCTTTCGGCCCTCGCACCAGCAAGCTGCACTCTCCGCTCGCCCGGCCCGCAACACTGCCTTTCCCTGGGAGAATAGGCTGTTTCGGCGCCTCCAAGGCGGCAGAGAGTGCGGTGCGCGTCCGGAAAGCCAGGGCTCCCCGCAGCCCGGAGCCCCGATGGAGGCGGGCTGCAGATCTAAGTGCGCACCAAGCTCGCTCGCAGTCGCCGTCCGCCGCCGAGCGGCCCGGGTACACTGTCTGCAGCTGGCTGGGATGTGCGCGCGCGCCCGTGGGGTGTGTGTGTGCGCGCGCGCTCGTGGCGTGTGTACTCACAAAAGGTGTGTTTGTTAAATCCACTGCTCGGGTGTGCCCTCCACCCCGAGCCGGAGCATCCCGGACTCGGAGCGCGGTCTCCGCAGCGTGGCCGCAGAGACGACAAGGGCCGGTTCAAGTTCCCCACCTCCCCGCCGGCGGGCAGGCCGGTTTTCTCGCCCGTGGGGCTGAGGGAGCGCGAGGGCGGGGCGGCCGCGGCTAGCTCGGGACGCGCGTCGCACAGCTCCGGGGCAGGTTCCGAGTGCTCAGCGCGTTTTCAGACACTTTGGCCCGCTTGGCCTCGGAGACAGAGCGGACGCGGGGCTCGGGGCTAGTTGCGCTGCAGCCACCCGGGGTTGCGGAGCGGGTGCTCTCCTTCTCCTCCTTGGTCTTTAAAAGTGAACTGGAAAACAGCCGCGGAGCGCAGCCTCCTCCCTCTTCTCCGGCGCCGCAGCCTGGGCTGGAGGTGGGGGTAGTTTCTCCGGGCTGACTGGAGGGGAAGCGGCCGACCGGGCGGCTTTAGCCGCACCTCCTCCGCCTTCCTCTCCACCCCCGTCCCCCGGGTTCCACGCCGCATTTCTTTGTTTTGAAAGCGGCTCCTCCGCCCAGAGGCTTTTCCCCCGGCGGGCAGGCTCTGACGGGGGGGTGGGGCATCGACCCGTGGGCCCCGCCCCCCACTTAGCCCCGACCCCTCTCTGGTGCTCAAGCCCCCAGCTCCCCTCCCCTCCCCGCTGGGACCCACGAGGCGCGTCCTCACGTGCCGGACATCAAAGAGAGGCAGGGAATTGGAAGGGGAAGTTGAGTAGGAAGGGGGCGCAGAGACCCATCCACCTGAGGCCGGACCCGGCGGCCCGCCCCCTCCCGCGGGAACCCCGCCTGAGCCCCGCCCCTCGCGTCACAGCGGCCTGACATTCTCACAACCCATCGGGCACCCAACCCCGCCACCCCCGCTACCCTGGTGTCCGCGGAGTGCTCTATTTATGTTTCAACCCAGTGATTTGCATAGGCCCCGCCCCTGGCCCTAGGTCCCCCTATCGGTGCCCCGCCTTAGCCTCTACGTCACGGCGAAGGTTCCACCTCTTGTGCCCGTACAAGGAGCGGCGGGCCCTAGATGGCAGCGTGGCGTCGCGGCGGCGTGTGTGTGTCGCGCTTCCTTGTGCCGTTTATAGGGTCCCGGCACTTCCGCTGTCGGGTTAGAAGCGGCGCGGTCATGGCGGAGCGCGGACAGCAGCCTCCTCCCGCGAAACGGCTCTGCTGCCGGCCGGGCGGCGGCGGCGGCGGCGGAGCCAGCAGCGGCGGCGGAGGAGCGGGTGGCGGTTACAGCTCTGCCTGTCGGCCGGGCCCGCGGGCGGGCGGTGCGGCAGCGGCGGCGTGCGGGGGCGGCGCGGCTCTGGGGCTACTGCCGCCGGGCAAGACCCAGAGCCCAGAGTCGCTGCTGGACATCGCGGCGCGCAAGGTGGCTGAGAAGTGGCCGTTCCAGCGCGTGGAGGAGCGCTTCGAGCGCATCCCGGAGCCAGTGCAGCGCCGCATCGTCTACTGGTCCTTCCCCCGCAGCGAGCGGGAGATCTGCATGTACTCGTCCTTCAACACCGGCGGCAGCGCCGCGGGCGGCCCCGGCGACGACAGCGGCGGCTCCGGCGGCGCGGGCGGCGGCACGGGCGGTGCGGGCGGCGGCGGCTCCTCGTCCTCGCCGGCCGCCACCTCGGCCGCCGCCGCCGCCGCCGCTGCCGCCGCCGCCGCTGGGGCCGGGACCCCGTCGGTGGGAGCCTCGGGGTCCGCGGACGGCGGCGACGAGACACGGCTGCCCTTCCGCCGGGGCATCGCGCTGCTGGAGAGCGGCTGCGTCGACAACGTCCTGCAAGTCGGTGAGTCACGGGGCAGTCGCGGGGCCGCCTGTCGGTCAGTCCTTCGGTGGGGGGGGGCTCCTGCCCCCTCCCCTCCGGATTGCCCCTCACCCTGGTGAGCGCCTGCACACCGTCCGGTGTCCTCGCTGGCCCGGACAGCCCTCCCGAGCAGAGCGCCCATTTCCTCCCCGCCCCTCCCCGCCCCCTGTCTCCCCGGACGGGCCAGCGCGAGTGGGAAATGAATCAGCAGGACGCGCCCCACCACGGGGTCGGCGGGTTGGGTGTCGGGTGCCCCTGGCCCGCTCCGTTCCCCGCCCTCCTTCCGGGGAGCACGTCCTGGAGTGTTGCTCGCCTGTTTTGGGGGGTGAATGTGGACAAAGGCGCGGGCGGACGGCCGGGCTCCGGCTGAGGTTGTGTGTGGCGGGGCCGTGCGGGGCGGGGGAGGGGGCGCGGGCCGCACAGACAATGCCGGCTGGGGCCGAGCCGGCGGCCGGGCCGCGCTCTGCGCTCTTCCTTCTCTCTCCCCTTGTCTGTCGCTCGCTGGTCTTTCTTTCTCCTCTCCCCCCTTCCCCGCCCCCTCGATCTGAGGGGAGGGAAATACATTTTAATGCTACTCGGCGGCCGCTCCACTCAGGGCTTCGACGGGCTGGCAGCCGCTGCGCTCCGGGGGTCGCTTCGGCGTCTGGGCTGGCTCATGCGAGCTCCGCTGGCCGCCCCGGGATTTAAATGTCTCTCCCTCCACGCCTCCCCTTCTCCGGGAGGCGCGGGAGGCAGGCAGCGAGCTGGACCCTCTCCTGAGGGACCTCTCCTCCAGGGGACGCCCCTGAATTAAAGGGTGCGAGCTGGGCCGGGAGCGGCTCGCACTTCCCTTTTCGAGGGGCCGCGGCGTGCCGGGGCTCCTGCTGCAGGAGTTCGGTTTGCGCCGGGGGGCTGCTGGTCCTGCTCCGTGCGAGCGTCGGGGAGCAGTGACGGGCTTGGCGCTCGCGGCGGGCGGCTGCGGGAGCGCGAGGCGGAGGGGCTCCGCGAACGCTCCCGCGTCCCTCCCGTCGCGACCGCCTGGCAGCCGGGCACGACCCCGCACTTTGTTCTCATTTTCAGGTTTATTTGTGCCCCTTTCAGTTTTCTGTCACCCTCCGAAAAGGGGAAACCAAACAAAAGAGTCTCTTTATTTCTTTTCAGGGCTTGTAAAGTAGAAGATATTTGACAAAGGCGAGAGAAGGACTTGTGATTTAAAGCTGCACAGCCCTCCCTCATTTCTCTGACAGACCTTGAGAGTTTTCTCAAATACAGAGTTTAAAAAGCTTTCCCTTTCCTCCCTCCTGCCCTCACCGTCCAGTATGTTTTTCTGATCAGATATTTTTTTCAGCTATAGTGATGGGGATTTTGAGCTGGACCGAAAAGAACAATGCTGTAGTGAAACTCCCTTTTCCCCGTATTTTTCTGCTGATTGCAACTGGCGTATTTTCTACCCCGCTCTCATATTGCTATTTAAATTGTGATGGTGAACTCAGTACCTAATGAATGGGGAGCGGTTTGGAAGCATCGAAGTCTCTGGTTTTTAATTTAATCTTCTCTTTCCGTAGTCAGTTCCTTTTATCCTTCTCTTTGGGAGTCCGGTAGGGGTCTGGATAGGGGCCCCAAGAGAGAATTAAGATTTGTTTTAATCCTGTCTGGTTAATTTGAATTCTAATGCAATCTGCAAACGTGATTTTCTGCATGGTCATTTATTTCTAAAGGCAGCCCCCAGTGTTGCCTTTTCTAGGTTGGATACCCTTTTCTTATGTCTAAAGGGGTGTTTAACTTCTAAGGCTATCCCATCCATCCTTTTTAAAAAAAATCTAATTAACATTCTGTCAAGTTACACCTTTTTTTTTAAACCCCCCTTTTCCTGCCTGGTCGAAAGAGATTGAAGTACATCCATGGTTTCTCAGTATCACAAACTAGAGTTTTCGAGTTTTTATGACTTGGTTGGCAATGTTGAGGTTTTTTTTTTTTTGTTTTTGGTTTTGGTTTTTTTTTTCCCCTTCTGTGCTTGACTCTGCTTGCAAGCAATGAGGAATGACAGGAGAGCACATAGGGAGGGTTTCTTGGCTGATTGCATTTAAGCCAGGAATTCACTGTGAAAATAAAGCCAAAGGACAATAAATAAAAGATGCAGTCTTCTCTAGGAGACAGACACACAGCGTGGGCTTTGCCTGCTTTCATCGGTGAAGAGGCCTGGGTGAGTTGGAAAGAAAATAGTAACTTTTTGAATAGTCCTCATAGGGGAAGGAGGCCACTGAATGGAGTTGGCAGTGGTTGATGTAAGTAGTATGATGATTTTCATATAGTTTGAAGAGTTGACCACCCCTTCGGAAACACTTACATACGTGCTAAACAAGTGCTGTACAAATTGTGGAAAATATTCTTTTTTCCCCTCTGAGTTCTGCCAATTTCCTTAACTTCCAAGTTGTATTACTTGTTGTGCCAGTTAGCTTAGAGATGGAAGGCTGTTAAATGCCTGGCAGCTGGCACTGTGAGATAGAAAACTTATGACCAAGATTTTTTTTCCTTGATGAAGAATAGACAGAGTAGCTAGATTAACCATCTAATTTACCTCTAAGTGGTGGTTTGAATTGGAACTGATATGAAGCTTATTTTAATTTTGTGATTTGAGGTAGAACTCTTTTGCTTTAGAACCTGGAGTGGAAAAGAACAGAAAAGTGTGTTGATAGCATCATAAGCAATTTTCTGGTATTGCAAAATTACACGTTTGTACAGGGAGTATCCATTGACTTTTGTAGAGATGACTAAATTATAACTACAATACAGACAATCTAGTTGTTGGACCTTATTTTCCACTTACACTGTTGAAGATTATTTAAGGATTGAGGGATAGAGAATTGGTACTTCCCAGAAATTAAACATACTTGCTAGTTATTTTTCAACTCCTAGATTTTAAGAAGAAATCTAAAGAAGAAAAATTTAAACCTTTAGTGTAATAGTGGTAAACAATGTTTAATTTGTGCAGAGCTGCTCATGAATTGATTATGAGATGTTTTAGAGAAAGCGTAGTTGGCTGATGTTTGTTAAATAAGGATATATTGGAAAGGAGCTATTGTGGAAGGTGCTTGTATATAAATGTTATGGATAACATTTAAGAAATGATTTAGAAGTCATATTAAAAAACTTACCAAAAATTTTGCCTGGGAAGGAGCTTCCCTAATGGAACCTGAAACTTGAACTATAAAGGAAAAGACAGATACAAGTTACTTGATTAAAGAAAATCTAAAAATTTTTGTAGGACTGGGAACATGATGAATTAAGGAACTAACTAGAGCAAGTATTTGCAATATATGTGACCAAAGACTGACAGATAACTACTAAAAATTGCAAAAAAAAAAAAAAAAAAAAGAGAGAGAAATAACCTGGTAGAAAAATGGGCAACATATTTCACAAAGAAATGCAAATTATTAATAAACATTTTCAGTAAAAGAGACACAAGTGAAAATGACATGCCATTTTCATCTAAGATATTGGTATATACTAAAAAGATGGGTAGACTGTATCCAGAATTGGTTGAGGAGGTGAGGGAATGGGATGCTGCCTCCCCTGATGCTTGAGATAGTCGTTTTGTGTCATTTCTAGGAATTATCCTATAAGTATATTGATAGTAGTGCACAGAGATGTTCAGTACAGTGAGTGATGTTCATTGCAGTATGGCTTGCAATACTGAAAAGCTGGAATCAACCCAAGTTTCTATCATAAGGGAACTGGTTAAGAAGTGCTCAGTGGAATACTATGCAACCTTGAAAAAATGAAGTAGATTTTTATATACTGACAAGAAGAGGTGATCAACATATTTCATTTGAAACAAGTCAACTTTTCATATAGTATGCTGCAGTTTCTGTTTAAAAGGACAAAGACTTGCATACAGATGTATAAAAATGTCTGGAAAGGCTACACAAGCCATCATTGAATAGTATCTTTGGAGAGAGGCAGTCAGATGAGCAGGCAAGGTTTTGAGGGGAATTTTACTTTTCATTTTATTATATACACTAGAAGTGTATATAATACACTTATTTTACAGGTAAAATATTATCCTTGTGTTTTTAATTAATGCATTTTTTTGGCTTGGGTGTGTGTGTCCCTTTTCTGAAGACTTGGGTACATTCTTTTTTTGTTGTTGTTTTGAAACACCATTTGCTTATTTGTCACTAAGTAATCATTTAAAAGCAAGAAATGTCCAAACAAAACTAGAAACTAGGGTCTTGTTTTCTGTAGGAGAAGGAAGGAGCTAAGTTTTAGGAGAAGTTGCCTTTTTTCTTCTTTGCTAGTTACTTTTGGGAGAAAAGAATATCACCCCGGAATTCTGTTAACACTTTGATAAACACTTTCTCATGGTCTTTTCAAATTCATAACAAAATTTTATGACTTAGTGGGTAGTAAGGTAGTAAAAGGGGATCATTATTAGATTTCAGATGGTTAAGATTTTAATCAGCCAATTAAGGCTAATTTTTGGCCTTTCTTTGAATATTTTGATTTTCTTTACAGACTGGAGATCATTATATAAAGATATGATTCTAAATGTACTTTCAGAATTCTGTGTTTTGTTTATTTATGAGAGTATATTTCATTGAATGTATTTTTGAGATTAATGGTATAGAACAAATTTGAATCAGATCCTATACTTTTTCTATTTTTTGTTTACTGAAAGAGTACACAAAAGAAATTTTGAAACTAGTTGCATATATATTTTCTATTTTTCTGTCTGAATTGAGTTGTTTGATTTGTTTACAGTTAATTTTTGAAAGTATTTGGATCTCTCACATGTGCTCAGCATTGTTCTAAGGGAGCTTAAATTTTCAATTTTAGGTGAAGAAATCTTGGAATCTGTTATGATACTTAGTTCTCTCATGGTTAGTATTGGTCCAGTGAAGAAATCTAAAGTGTTCAGGAGACAGAATACTCTTCGTAGCCGAAAGATTTCAACAATTCTGTAAGGTGGAATTGCAGATTTGGATTAAGCAGACATTTTTACTCTTGCTACAGTCTTTAATTTCTTGTTCTTCATACCTGTATTGTGAATTTGCTCTGGGATTGAAGAGGAAAAGGGCCATCCCTATTATTTTATTTCAACTGCACATTGAGTTTCACATCCTTTTTGCAGATGTGAAACTTGGATGGCTTTCGTTTAAAAACATCAGGATGCTGTGGAACGTGTCTAATAGAAGAATTATTGCAATTAATTGAACAATTCAAGTATTTTCAATTCAGTATTTTCTTAAGTATGTCCTGGCTGATTTTTAAGATAGTTATCTGGGCCTCTTTTCTTTTCACAGTGGGTAATCAATTGCTATCAATTCCAATTCTAAATGTTTCATCTGGAAAGATGTTGGCCAATGAGCATCTTTTTATTCACACTCATGTTAAGAGTTCACTTAAGAATGTGTGATTTCAGCTAGTAATATATTCAGTGAACAGGATGGCAGTGAAGGAATGACTGTTTTCTTTTAAGAAAGCTGTTCCTTTAAAAAACACAATTGGATCTGTACTAATTCCAAATGCTTACATGCTTTATATTTTTGTGTTAGAAAATCAGTTTTCTTCAGTGATGCAAAATGAATTTGGCACCTTTATTTCAAGAAGCTTACATATACATACGGTAAAACAAACTCATGTGTGTTAGAAATTTTTATTGGGGCAATCATTAAACTTGAACTGCTGATGACCTTCAACTGTTATATTTAAGAGGACAAATATCCTAGAGGAGAAAGCAGATTATAGGTAAGTATAAACATCTTAGAAACAAAGCAGATTATAGGCAACTATTTTTTAAATGGTAATGAACTACATGGAACCCACAAAACCATTTTTAGTTGCCTTTCAAATTACTATCATTTAATTTAGAAAATGGTGCTTTCTGACAACAAAAAAACCTAATTTAATTTTCTTGGTTTATTGATTTTCTGACATATGTAAATGTTTGGAGATTACTGTAAATTAGAAAACATGGGCTGTTTCCTCCTTTAAATGGATTGAAAGACTCATCTCCTTCTGAGAAGTCAGTACCAAATGATAATTTAGAGAAAAATGTTACGTAGTCGTGTCCCATGAAAAGAGACTCTTGTTTCTCATTCCTAGTCAATCTCAAAAATAAAGTGGGTTGGTTAGATTTGTTTAAAAAACCTGAGTATCTCTCCACTTTTTGCTTTCAGTGCTGTGTGTTCTGCTAAGAATATGCTGTGTACATGGTTTTCAGTTCTTTAAAAATAGTATGCTTCCTTTATTTTCTTCATCTAGAAAAGGTAACCAAAGCAAACTTTGGACAGAATGCAGTGCAAAATCTGCTTTTAATTTTGAACTTAAAGATTGACTTTCAGCTGATAGTGAACTCTTTTGCTAAGGGTATGCTAAGAATTTTATATTTGTGGAATTTTTTTTTAATTTGTGGAAATCTTATGTGATAACTGGTTTATTTGTCAGCATATATTATTACATGTATACATATACTTATTTATGTATTTGTAACTAATTGGATGTTCATAAGTGAGAGAAAAGAAGACAAATGAACCCAGGTATCATCTGAGTATCATCACTCCAAGTATATTTTAGTGACCTTTGTGTACAGGTGCACTGTTCTATTTGTTCTTAAATGTGCTGAGAGATGAGAAGCTGCTTTTTCAAAATACTCTTGCATCATGTATTATCTGCCTGAAGAGCTCTGGAGATTTTTAGAGATCAATTCCAGCTTCTCCCATTTTGCTGATGAGAAAACTGAGGCCCAGACATGTTGAGTAATTTGTCTAGAGAGGCATAGTAAATTGCAAAGTTAAACACGGACTCTGTTTTTCCATTACTCAGGCTGCCTCTTAATCTGCTAGGAATGTTTGGTAAGTTTCAGAAAGTCTCAGAAATCAGAAAAAGCATATTCTTGAATGTAAATTGACTAGACTGTTGTAGAGATTATTTGGCTAACATTTCATCGAATGTTGTAAAAGTATTTCTAGACAGCATTTTAGTTTCAGGCCAGATTCTAATGGCTTCAGTTAAGCAGTGATACCATGCTAAATACATGGTAGTGTAAAACATTTGTAGACATTTGGAAATTTTAGAGATGGTCTATGATGAGATTAAAGTTCAGGAAAAGTTAGTTATGATTGCTAACTGTATAGAACTGTATTACAGCTGGTGTGAATATACATGAATGCATGCATACCCTGTGTAATAAAAAATTTACTGAAAGTTGAAAATAGTTATGCAGAATGATTAAAGTTAATATCCAGTAAGACATTTGTCTGCTCTGAACTTAGTCTGTTTGTGAAAACGTACTCAGTAGTGTCTGTATTTGACCTGTTTGTATGTTTTCAGTGTTTCGTCAGTGTGTCCCCACCCTCATTGCCAGTAAGTAGTACTATATACGTAACTGCTATATACACTTCTTTCACATAATTGATGTGGCCTCAAAACTTTATTAACATCTCTAACTTTCCAAGATCTTGTATGATTTGGGGCTCTGCTGAGCTGAGCGTGATTTACGGTGAGCCTCTTCATACCACTAAAAACAACATTTACTAATAGTAGTAATAATAATAATAGCAGTCACTACTTTCATGGCGCTTAACTGTGTGCCAGATACTGCTCCAAGCACTTTATATTTCTTAACGGCCCTGTGAAGTAGGTACTTTCATTATTCTAATTTTACAGATGAGAAAACTGAAGCATAGGGAAAAAGCACAAATAAACTTTTGCCCAAGGTCATACAGGCTGGTGAATTATGGAGCCAGACACAGCTTGTCTGGCTGGTACTCTTACCCTCTCAGTAATACTGCTCGTGATGCATCATCGTTAACTATTCTAGAAGGTTTCCCTTTATGTTTCTAGTCTCTTACTACTTTCTGGAGTGATTTTCATGGTGGCCAGAATTTTAAATTGTGATCAGAGTTACAATTTTTAACATGTATTTTTAAAATTTGATTGGAAAACCTGCATTTTAAAAAATGCCTTTTGTGAATGAATTTCAGCTTTGGAAGATGGTTGTGTGTGGTGGTTTTGATCGTCATCCATCAGACATTTTTCACTTTTGAAAGAGGAGTAACGTGCATGTTAAATCTAATAGTAGTATGTATGTAGCATATATATTTTATTTTAAGGCCCTTTTTGAATGTTATGAATGAAAATTATACTATTTCTTGTACTGATAAAAGGATTAAGTTTTCTTTGAAAGAGATAGTTTATGGGAACGATGTTAATTGGAATGATGTAGCAGAACCTGTCAGTACATTTAAACTCTTACTAACCGAATAAGCTGATCAGATAAATTGGAAGCTCATTTAGTGAATTAATGTGCTTAAAATTCAGGTGATTCACTTTCTGATCATACCTTATTTAACAGTCTGTTTACTGAAAGAATTTTTCATTGTTAATTGATGTCAGATCTCTAATGTTGGAAGATATTGTACAGAAAATATGTGTAAGAAGATAGCATGTAGAATGAGTCCACAGAAGCAAGATATAAATTCTCTTAATTACATCAGTACAATTTAGAATGCTGTATGTGGCACGTTGCAGTTGTTAAATATTTGCTGGCAGTGACTAGCATTTTTATAAATGAAGTATAGGTGTTTTATCATTTCGGTGTAAAGTGTGGAGCCTGGAGCCTCTTCTGGTTTTGCTGTTGTCCTCGGAGAAGGCTGGCAGAAGTTGAAGGCAGCACACTTGTAGTGTTTGGTTATGTTCTTTGCTACTGCTCCTGCTTTGTATTAACGCATTTCTACAAAGAAGATGGTCGTGATTTTTATAAATATTTGTCATAAAGTAAACCCCTAAAACTCAAATACTAAATTGT
The DNA here is from genome assembly GCF_036321535.1 of Camelus dromedarius. NCBI lineage: Eukaryota > Metazoa > Chordata > Mammalia > Artiodactyla > Camelidae > Camelus > Camelus dromedarius. The sequence goes on from NC_087438.1 coordinate 40,521,790, forward strand.
AATCAGATGTTTGTGAGAGAGGACTTTTTTAAAAAATAAATTCACCTTATATCTTTAGGACTTCATTTTTTTTAAACAGTCTTCAGGGTTCCTTTGCACTTAGGAATTTGTACTTTTCACACCATCTTCTAGTTCTTTCTTCTTGTTCTCCACCAATTTTCATCTGTGTAATTTTGTGTTATATTTTCTCTAGACCATTGTAAAGCTGACGACTAAAATAGCCAGTTTGCAATGATGGTAAACTCAAGTGAGACTTGAGGGTAGGAGATAGGGGAGCCTCTGAACCCAACCTGACTCAGAGCTCCAATTTCTTTCTTCCTTTCTCTCTTTCCCTCACTGCCCATCCTCTCCCCCTTCCTTTCTTGGGCCTGGAGGAATGGAGTGGTGGAATGAGGAGTAGGAGGGAGTGGTAGGGAAGAAGGCAAGAAATCGGAAGAGGTAGGAAATAATTACCTAAGAGAGTGATTCCATTCCCTTCTCTCCCAGCCACTGTCCTCTCCCCTCCAGCCTCCCTTGATTTAGGGAAATAAAGCTGAGGTCACAGGGACCTATGTGTTCCAGCTGCTGCTTGGCTGCTATTTTTAGCTTGGCCCTACATCAGGCTGGCACCAGGCCATGATGGCTTAGGGCCAGCACGTTGTGGGACTGCTTGGCAAACATCAAAAACCTAACTTTTCAGTTATCAAACTGAAGTCTTCAGATATATTCTGTGCTATGATGCTCTACTTACCTCTACTTTTTTAAAATGGGATGTGCATTTTTTTTTAACAAAGAGTTGATTTTTGATAGCAGTCATCATACTACAATAACTATTTTAGTTAGGAGAGAGATTTAAGAATTGCCTTATCAGGTCAGACTTATATCTAGCTCAATAATTTTGGTTTTGCGGTGGCACCAAGAGATGTGAAATTCGCCTGCTTAATTTAAAATGCCTTGGGCATCTTTAAAATTGACATACCTGTTGAAGTTGTAGAGTCTGAATTGGTTTATATAATTATAGTTGTTATCAGGCATTTAAAAAAAGCACATGTACTGTTTTGTCTATAGTTGTCAGTGTTCTCTTTGCTGACACAGTTGTGTGTGTTTAGGTTTGGTTAATGCTGTAAGAACATGTTTGACATAAAAAAGCTTACTGTTTATTCTAATAGGTAGTAGGTGGGTTTTGGTTGAAATACTAGTATCTGGGTCTAGATTCTGCATACTTTAGAGCCAGTATTATGTGGATTGTATTTGCAAATTGAGTTTTAAACTTTTGGATGCACATGTGAATTTAAAAATTTACTTGACTATCAGTTGCACTCAAAATGAAAAGTATTTGTATTTGTGCTTATATAATTTTGGAAGAAGTGAAAAGAGTATCACAGTATGAATCTGTATCTTTGGAAGGGACTTTGATAAGAACAACAGCATTTACAGTCTTTCTGTAGTGGTACACGGAGAAGGTGAGGGCATGTTAGGGATGATTTTTGGTGTACCATGGACTACACTGAATATGAATAGAAACAGGGATGATGATTATTTGCTTATTGAATGGGTCGTTGTGTAATGTACTTAGATCTGTTGGATGGCAGGGTAACATTTAGTTAATGCATTGATCTCATGCCCTTCTTAAGGTAACACAAAGTAATTGGCCAAAATAACTAGAAATAGAATCATATTGATTTTTTTCCTTCACTTTGCTTTTAAGGTAGTTATTGAATGAATTTTTCTGAATTCACTTTTGTGAAATAAGAAAGCTTAAGCTGAGGGATTTGCTGAAAGGTGACTTGCTGGTTTAATGGCTTACAGAAGGCAGATAGATGTTTTAGAGTTGATTTAAATTTTTACATCTTAAAATGAGATGTTTACACTGAGGATAAGAGCAACTTGGGCAGCTTACTCTTGCTGATCCAAGGGTATTTTATTTCTTTACTTAAGAGTGAAAACAAAAATTTCATTAGGAAACATAGAGTGTCTTGGGGATAGAGTACCTAGTACATTGAACTATGTATCATAGTGTAGTAACTATACCATGTGGTGTCTTTTCTGCAGTTAGAGGTTATGATAGGTATGTATTGCAAAAGTGGCTTGGAGATAGATCCGTTGGTCTATCTATGTATGCTTCCTATAGATAAGGGTTTGTGTGTGTGTGCATGTGTGTGTGCGTGTGTTTGTGTGTGTGTGTAAAATTTAATATGGTGCTTAGAACATAGTAATTTACTGGATCGTAGTAGGTGAGTATCTTATGGATCTTTAATGTACTTTAGATTTTACTTAGGTGAGTCATGTTAAATGATGTCAACTCCAGTTTAACTAACAAGCTTGATTAAAACCAAAGCCCAGAAGGTAGTTTGACTAGTGCTGTTTAGATTCCTTATAAGCAAAGTGCTCAAATGATGTTCCTTATTGGAACTTGTCAGAGCAGTTTCTTTGCAGTTTTCATGGATCTCTCTTAGCAGCTTATTAAAAAAGGCATCTTGTCTAAGCTGTTTCATTAAGTAGCAGGAAATTCCAAAGTATTGGATAGTATTGCATTTTTGCTTTTAAGTAAGGACTACTGCAATCAGGAAAAAAAATTTTTGAAACTCTTTGTTCATTTTAACAATTTGTGGAAAAATTCTTGTATTTTAAAATGGACAGATTTTTAGAAAAATTCTGTTTCAGCAGTAATTTAAGTTTTATCCATGATTTTCATGCTTATTTGTTTTCCATAATTTGTTTTCATAGTTTATAATTTTAGATGTGTTAGAAAAAGACTGGTGATGTAAGAGCCAGTGACTGGAAGTTTATTCAAAATTCAATGTATGTATTAGTTCTGAATTTGCTTTAGTATCTCATAGCTTAGCAGTGGCTTATTTTTTGATTTTGATGAGACTTCAGAGTTCTGTGCTCTTGTATGAAATCTGTTTTTTGACATATAAGGATTTTTTTTTAAACTGTGTTTGTGTGCGTGCACTGTGTGCACACACCTGTTCGCATGCCCGTGTACATATGTGTGAGTGTGCATGTGTGTTGCGAAGAAATGGTGATAGAGATGGGCCAAGTGGTGGTAGGTTAAGGTCAGAAAAGCACAAAAAATTCAAGTAGCCATGTTCAGATATAGAGGGTCCCTTTCCTACCCCCTCCTTCTGGAATTTATAGTTCACTGGGCTACTTATTTAATATTAAAAAAGTTATTTTTTTTATTGACTACTTCCCCCCCCTGCATTCTTCCTGTTAAAGATAGTAACAGTTGAGAATGTAATCTGTGATAGTTTAGTGTATATAAAGGCAGTCTATCTTATGGTAGTTTTATGGATGTACTGGCTGTGGCAACTCTAAAAGGCTGGTTTTCAAAATGTACTCGAGTTGCAGTTTCCCACTTTTATCCTTTACAATTGTGGAGCAACTAGTTTTATCTTTCTTTTCGGTTTGCCTTTTTAATCATTTAGAATTGAGCTTTGTACCTGGCTCTTTCAAGAAGCCTTATTTATTGATAAATCTAGTAAATTCTGTCTTGACTCTTTCAATAAGCCTTACCTAAGAAATCTAGAACTGTCATACTGTTTTTTAAAAACAGATATAATACAGAGAAAAAATGTGACAGTGAATTTACACATGTTCATGTATAACTGAAAAATTGTGCTCTACACTGGAATTTGACACAACATTGTAAAATGATTATAAATCAATAAAAAAAAGTTAAAAAAACAGATATAATAGTGAATCAGCTTCTTTTATATACTTTGGTTTTCTTTCAGTGAAACTAGGTAGATCATCTAAAATTCTACACAGAGCTGTAGAGACTGGCACTGGCTTGTCTGATTCATGGCCTTTTATAAACCTGAGAACACAGCTGTGGAACTCATCTTAATGTAAAAATTGGAGGAAATGAGGGCTAATTTCTTACGAGAAATTGGAATATGTAGGATTGTAGGTTTCTAAGCATCTTTCATAGAGGGAGCAACAATGAGGCTGTCAAACAACTCAGAATATGAAGTGCTAATAAATAAATATAAAAATATTCTGCCATATGTAGTTGCAGAGTCATTTTGAGTTTTCTATTGTTTAGTAGGTATTTCTAAGTCTTTTTTGGAGGGGTAAGAATCACAGAGTGTTTAAATACAGAGTCCCTTTCTGAAGTTGAAAGATAAATGTGCTAGACTAGAAAAAAAAATACTGGCAAATTTTAAATCCAGGGTAGCTAACTATTAATAGTGCCAGTGCAGTGTGTACATAGCAGATGTTGAAACTCCCTTGAATGAATGATAGGTTCAGAGTATGTGACAGTATTGTGTACCTGTATGAAATTCTTAGTTGAAAAAAATAGCTCCAAGTTCCAATTTCTATTTGATTTTCTGAATCTGAGTTGCTGTAACTTAGTCTCTTAAGAGGTATATTGAATAGGAATATGACCACAAGATAGGAAGGTTGGTTTTTTAGACTTGTTTATTATTATCAGTACTTTTCTGCGGGTACCACATCAGGTTTCTTTCTTCCTTTCTTGTTTGAGGGAAGTTTTTCCTTCCAGCTTGTTAACTTGTTGACAGTATCAGCCAAAAACCTGTTCTGAAAGCAGTTTATTTATTAGATGATTCCAGCTTCTAAACAACATAATTTGGGCATTCCTGTGTAGAACAGTACTTTTAGTTTACCAAGGAAAAAAGCTTTGAATTTTAAATACCTTTGAGGGATTAAGAAATTGGCTTTTTATTTTATTTGATATTGCACTTTGGAAAACGTTTTTTGGTGGGGGGAGGTAATTAGGTTTCTTTATTTTCTTTTAATGGAAGTACTGGGGATTGAACCCAGGCCCTCATGCATGCTAAGCATGCACTCTGCCACTGAGCTGTATGTCCCCTCTTTGATACTGCACTTTTTAAAGAAATTGGTAAAAATAAATTTAACCAGTTTTTAAAACTTTCAAATGACTTGCAAAGCACAGATAACTTCAGAACATCCCACAAAATCTTACACATTGTGAAAAGACATTTGCTAATTGGTGGGAATGTTTATTAAACTGGTCTACAAAATGCCGATGACTTTCCCTTGAGGTAGCATTTACTTAAGATTGAGTTTTACGTAAAATGGGACACATCAAGCAGTTTTTTGAACAATATATGAACAATAAGGGTGTACTCCCAATGCTTGGCTTATAAGAGGGGTGGGAACCAGATACTGGGAGACCACATGTTCCCATTTGCCCAGTCAGTCTTGGTTTACGACTCTTTTCCTAGTAATAAGGAACAGTCACCTCTTTTACTCTTATTAGTGTTTCAGTTCAGATGATAAAATATATTGTTACCCTAGCCATATATCTTGTTTTTCAGAAAGAAGGGGGCAATTAATAAATCAGTTTAAAATTATACTCTGTGTGTTTGCACATGCACGTGCTACACAGTGTCTGTAGGGAGATAGGGAGGGAAGGAAGAGTTGTTTGGAACAGAAAGGAGACCTTTGGCTTATCTTTGGTCTTCATCAGTGTGCTCCGCTCACTCTTTCAGGTAAGAAATGTATGATTTCTTTCTGCATTCTCATTCCCACCAAAAGGAAGCAACTAAGAGATTCTCAATTTCCATAGGTTTGATGTATTCCCCCCAACTCCTTTTTAGTAATTTAAAGATATATAAATTTTCTATCCTTATTTGATGTTACAGTGCTTTAGCATACATTTGTATTAATGATACAATTCTATTTTGCACTTTTTTTTTTTTTTACCTTTTATTGATGTTTGTAGGTACTGCTCATTTTAGGTGCTTGCAGCCAGCCACTTCTGTCAGTGTACGTATCATTTGCTGATAACATGGCCATGAGCTGGAGAAGATGCCTAACCCATCAGGAGACTAGAATCCTCTTCTCTGGGTCTTGTGTTACTACCTGTTACCCTTAGGCAGATCATTTACTGGCTCAGAATTTCGTTGAATCCTTATAAAATGGAAATAATTATACCCTTGTCACCTCTATCATGAGGCTGTTAAGGGATGTATTTGGGAATACATGAAACTACTTGAATTCTAAACAGTTACACAAAAGGGAAGATATATTATTGCTATGCTCCACTTTTTACCTAATTTTCTCCATTTATTACTACTTTCTTCTAGTTTTCTATATTTTCCCCAAACCCTGCAATCATCATATTGATTTTGTAATCAGAGAAGGAAAACATTGTTTTAAAAAAACTTAAAACACTAAATTTTACTAGCCACAGGTTAATCTGTTAATATTTTATTATCATTATAATTTTAAGTGATTTAGTGCAACTAAACAAAACACATATTATTCAACAAAGTATAACTTGGCATTAGCATCTTAATGCCTCTTGTTTTTGACCCCAGTGATTGATGAATTTTATCTTCACTGGAACTCTGGAATTGTTCTCCTGAAAGTGGAAAGGGATATGGCTAAGATCAGTTCAGTGGTATTCATGAGTGGAATGGACAGTTTATGGATTGACCTAATCAGTTGGAGTTTAGTTTCTAGGCTTCCCTGAATATTTGCAGTGGGGAAGGAGAGGATGGAAGAAGATACAGAGCACTCAGATGCAGATGTGTTTCTGAGTTTCTCAAGTCATAGGACTGTATATGTAAGATTCCTGTCTTTTGGGTACTTGAATCAATGAAAAGAGTTGATTAACCCCTTTCTCCTGATTTAAGATTTACAAATTAAGTATTCAGGAAAATAGTTTCAAGTGAAATTTTAAGAGCTTACTATGAACTGAAATCTTGGTTGCATGTTTTTTTAAATTCTATTTTTGGGTGATCTCATAAATTGCTGCCCTTGAAAGCTGTGCTGATGTGACCTGAATGACCTGCCTTACACTTTTCTAGCTATCCAGTGAAAGGCCTGTTAATGGCCTTTCTGTATTTCTCATATGGACTATAGGGCTTTCCTCTTCTTTTGTATATGCTCTTTCTTTGTGTATACACACATGGGTGAGTAAGAGTGGACTTCATGTATTTGTAAGACTGTTACAGTCAGCTCGTAAATTTTGGACAGGCAAGGATGAGCTCTTACGATCTGTATTGCAGCCAGGATGGTGGTGCTGTGCTCTCCCTGTGCAGAACCTTCAGAAGTGGCCTCCCTTTGCTCAGAGGACTAGTCGTTCGTGGGTATGCAAGGCCTAACATGGTCCAGCCGGGACCCTTAGGTGCCTTTTGCACACTGTTCTCCCTTGCCCTTCAGCTGCCTTTGCCTGTGTTCTTTTTTTCTACTTGGAGAGGTCCTCTTTGCCTGATTCATGCCTCAATTATCAACTGGACTTAGAGAAAACTCCTGGCAAAGAGTTCTCTCCTTTGAGACCCTAATCATAGTTTCCCGTGTGATTTTTTTGTTTGTTTGTGTGTTTGTTTTCCCCATTAGGTTGTAGGTGTGTATGTCTGTTTTGTACGTATTTTTGTATTCATAGCTCCCAGTACAACCCTTTGCACATAGTTGACTCTCAAAAAAGTTTGTTGAATAAATGGATAAAGACAGTGGTGTTTTACTTGGGAAATATTTTTCCAGGAAGAGGCGCTGCTTTTACTGAGTGATTCTGTCTACTGCCTATCTCACACCTACCCCATGAAGAATATGTCAGTTTGAAAACATAGTCTAGTTTTGCATTTGTGGTCTCTTCGGGCCACTCCCAGACTACCCAAAGGTACTGTTTCATTTGTTTCTGCTGTTAGAGGGACTTCCTTAGAAGGGTGTGAGAAGCTCCCTTATCAAAGTCAGTTGTATTGGTATGTGGGTTTATATAACATGGATTGAGAAATTCAGTTTGTCGTGTTGCCTGGGAAAAAACAAACAAGCAAAGGTTTTGAGAGGATGGTAGGGCGTGTGGTTAGAGCAGGGGACTCCTTGGTCCACTTGTGTAGGTCAGTTCTCTGCTTTCGTCTTTTTGTTCTCTTGCAAAAGCAGCTGTGTTCCATCATGGTGGGCAGGGCACTGGCTTTGAACAGAGCTCATGAACAGAGTCACTGTGGGCTACACAGCAGGGCTACACAGCAGGCCTGCATGTGACATCTTTTTCTGTTTGTAACTCTGTGCATTCTGGTCTATGTGTGAGCTTTTCTTTTTCAATTTTTTTTATCATGTTAATCTTTGATTCTGCATGTTGATTGAACCCAAAAGGAGCAGGCTAGAATGATGCATGTAAGAAATATCAAATATCTGCTGCATAAAGTTATTTCTATCTTATTAAAGTGATCTTGGACAAACATGAACTTTTTTCAAATTTGATTTTAGTGGGAGACTTGGTGGCAATGGATGAAGGAGGTACTTAAAAGAGAAGATTAGTACAATAAAAAGAAGCTGTCTGAGGCTCTTTAGGTGCACACAGCACTGTTATTGGAAGGCAGTTCTGGGTGCTGGTGTCTTAGCAGCCATGTTGATGGAGAGATTTAGCAGTTTGCTGATTTGCTGGGGATATTCTCTTCTTACTACTAAATTATAGCCTAAAGACCTGTGTGACTCTTAGAGTAAGCCTTAAAATTTCCTTTCCATCTTTTGTTTTTAGGAAACTCCTCTGTTTGTAGGTGAGGAAAGATTAGATGCGTCTTTCCAGGCAGCATCCAGGGTCTTTCTTTCCCTTCTCCTATTCCCACCTGTGTATAACCATGAGACTATATAAAGGAACATTTCTGGAGGCTATTTAATCTGCTAGTCTGAGATGCCAGGACCTTTATTTTTTCAGTTGGAGGTAGGCACTGTAAGAGTGTGCAACCTGCCAGGCTAATATAAAGTAGTAAATAAAGTCAGGACACTATCCTTTCTTATAAGACATGGATTATTAGATTTGCCTTCTTCTGACCTCTTTCCTGCTGCCAATGTATTATACCCTTTCCTTGAGTTAGTGAACTGCCTGTGGGTTCAACTTTTATTCCATAGGTGGGTGTATCTGCAGCAATTGTAGCTTACTGTGTAAACTGGTCACAAGTTAAAAGTTTAGGAAGTCTGTATATAACTTGTTATAATTTTAGCACCTTAGCTTATTTAAGGTATATGTTTTGATTATCTGATTTACAAAAGTATCATATAAAAGTTCATCTTTGCTGTATAATTGCTGAAATAGAGTAGCTCTGCTTTTTATGACCAAGTTATCAGATGAGTAATTACTCTCTAGAATGAATGGTTCAAAATGAAATAACTACATACCTTAAGTGTGAGGTGACACCAGATATATTTAAGCCCCAAAGGTATGTAATTATCTCACTACTCTTGCACATACACACAAGTACATTTATGCTTATGGCAAGAGTTTTATATGCAAAAGAAAACACTTTCTGATAAATGAAAGGACAGCCCATTATTTTTGAAGGGCTCAGGTACTGTTTAATATTAGAAGCACCATTTCAATCCTCTGTATTTCTTTAGGGTATAATTTAAATTTATATATCACTGGATTCTAGAGTAAACCAGTATCAAACCATGAATTTCAAATATTAAGGATAACTTAGGGAGCTTCTCAAAGTACCATGTTTATGACTTAAAATCTGCCTCTGTGCTCAGAGACGTTATATTCCCCATTCTTAGACTCTTATTTTGATCATCAGTTGTATTAATTAAAGGCAATGGATGTTGTACTCTGATTTCCTACTGAAAATAGAAACTCTTTTGTAGTCTTTTAAACTTTAAATTTTATGTGTAAGTTAATCTGTCTGGTCTCATTCTATAGATCCTGAAGAATTAAAGGTAGTATCTCAAGCTGATTTGTCATTTCTATTCTAAATTCTATATTAAAATAATATTTTAATCACATTAAAATGTGATTAAAATTTTTTGTTTATCACAATTCTACTCACCCCAGCACGGAGTTAACTGTGCTGTTATTGAATGAAGTGATCAGGTTACATCAGTTCCCCCCATCAAAGGACCTGATACTTCAGTTTGGGGATTTGGTTGTTAGTTGTGACTTTGCTCCCAGTTCACAAACCCAGGAGATGAGAATTCCTTAGCTGCGGGCCCAGTGAAGGCCCATAGTGGCTGCTAGGTCTTCCCTTGGGCTAGAGAGAGGCGCGTTGAGATACTGCCAGCTTTGGGACTCCAAGTAAAATAGCAGTGATGGTAGCTTACCTGTTTACAATGTGATTCTCTTGGGAGGCTTTTTTTTTAAATACAAGATTAGGTGGCAGGAGCAAAATGTTAACATAGTTTGGTAACTGAGATCAGTACAAACATTTAAAACTTTAAATATTCTTTAAAAATATAATTCACAAGTAATTTGTGAAAAAACATAGTAGGATGCTACCACTATCCTAAGTATCAGTATGTCCAATAAAGAGACTGGTGAATTTCTGTTCATCTGTAATTGTGCTATCTGTTGTGGTAGCATTTGAAACGTGGCTAGCCTGAACTGTGATGTACAGAATTTGAAGACTTGGTGAATGTAAAACATATCATCAATAATTTGTTGAAACAATAATACTTTGGGTATTTTGAATTAAATGAAATGTATTAATAAAATCAATTTTACCTGTTTCTTTTTGCCTTTTTTAATGTGCCTACTAGCAATTTAAATGTACATTTTTGGTTTACATTTGTCTGTTAGCGCTGGCCTGTAGACCCTTTGGTCTCATAAGTTTTTTTTTTTTTTGTGTACACAGTTCAGCTATGATTTGATTACATACTTGATTTTAACTTTTTGCCAACATAAATCTAACATTGTGTAGTGATCCTTAAACCTTAGTTCCAAGACACCGTTCTTTAATTGCTCTTCACATTATTTAGGACTGTTTTTCAGTCTTACATTTCTAAGGTAGAAGAACCATCTGCCAAATGATTATTTTCTAGGTTTGAGACTTCATTGGCTAAGTTATTTCCAATTATCTGAGTCTAAATCAATTTTATTTTTATAGGAAAGTTCAGTGGATTGGTTGTGATATTTAAAATTGAGATTTTATTTCTAGACAAGGTATACAATAAGTGCTAAATTATATTTACTTAAAAAACCATTCCTTAGAAACCTATTGGCCTCTGTAATAATATGAGGCAACTGTCCTAAAAGTTTGATTTTTCATATGAAGACAGAGGGGTGGGATTTCCTTGAGTTTCACAAGTGTCTTTTGGATTTTATTGTCAAATAAAAAAGGGGGGATTGTGGATCAACATAAGATGGCTAATTACTTGTTTTGTCTGTTGTTGAAGTTTTCAAAGTGTGATCCGTGGTTCAGTAGCATCAGCAGCATCACCTGGGAATTTCTGAGAAATGCACATTCTTGGGCTCCACTCCAGATAATGCTGACTAGGAAACTCTGGAGGTGGGGCCCAGCATCTGGGTTTTAATAAGCCCCTCAGGTGATTCTGATACATGCTTCTGGCCTAATATACTGGTTAGGGTCCACCCAGGAAAAGGAAGACCACTCTTAAGTTTTAAAAATAGGAATTCAGTTCAGCAGATTGGTTACACAGGTGATGGAGGAGCTGAGACAGCAAGATAGAATGGTGAGGCAGCCTAGAGATTACAGCAGCAGGGGGAGAATAGTACCAGTAATGGTAGGGTTATGGGAGCTCTGGGGTCAGGGTTACTCCCGAGGAGATTGGGTTCTCCTGGTAGGAGCTAGAGCCATGAAAGAAATACAGCCTTTGCCGGGAACACTTCCTGAAGTGGAGGTGGAGGGGGCAATATCCTGGCTTCTCCTTTCTTCCTATCTGCCAGTTCTCCACCAGTGCTTCCCATGGACTGAATCCAGAGAAAAGCCAGTTGACCCAGGAGCCTTAGAAATTATGTCTGTGTTTATCAACTCTCCTGAGCTAAAGGGCTCTCATAGAAGAGATCTTTGGGAATAGGCCCAGGACTGGCACATCTAGTATTTACACCTTAAAACAAAGTAATATTTTGATACAATCTTTTAAAATTAAAGGCATTTTAATACCAAATTATCTCAGGATAGAAGACAATCTTCTTAATGGAATAAATTTAGCTTTATGAAAACGAAACCGTCCATTTATAATTGCACATATATAATTATAATTGCACTGTTGGCTAGGCAAACCTTTTTAGGGACCAGCTTCTGTGAGTTTGGGAAATGTTACTTTATACATCTGAAAGATGTTTTATTATCTGTTTATCCCAGGACCGATTTTAACCCTCCTCTTCCTATTTGAGGAGTTACCAAGCTGTCCTTGGTTGTTAACTCCACCTTGTGGCAACTATGAAAAGTTTGTTTCCTCAGTTTCTCAGCCAACTTTTCCTGGAACACATTGGATGTTTTTTCTTTTCATATTTTTCTTTTCATTTGTTGCCTAAAGCTTATTTCTGCATTTTTTTTTTGTATATCCTCTTTGCCTCCAATATTTACTTAAGTTTTTTTCCTCCTAATTTTCCAGTGTTCTCTCTTCTCCCTTGTTTCAGTTGTGATGAAATTCTGACTGATGGGAGAAATGTAATTACAATGATAGGCTTGTAACAAGGAAAATGCAAGTTGTAGATTTTCTAAGTAAAGTTAGAAATAGTGTCTTGAACCTTTTAAGCTCTTGAAAGGATCCCTATGATCCTCCTAGAATCTCTGCACAGAGTCATACATTTCCTCGTTCTTATAAATTAACTTTTTTTCCCAGGCACCAGTATTTAACTGCTGTTGTTTGAAACAGTATTGTTTTATGCTGTTTATAACAAATGGAAGCTAAGAAGCTAACCACAAGTTTTCCCCCATGAGGGGAACTGTGTTCTGAATTCCAGTTGACTGTCTTAGGATCCAATTACGTCTTTAATGGTCCAAAATAGAATCTAATATTTGTGAATGCAAATGGGTCTGGAATATATATTTTTATTATATTTGAAAGACCTGTGCTTTCATTCACTAACTTTCTTGTGTTCACATTCCAGGAATTAAGAAAAAAGTTGTAGATAAGTGAGGACTGGTATAGTTTCCATTATACTTGTAAGTTTTTATAATAGGGAATGCTGCCATTTAAAATTTGGAAATAGAGGAGGAATTCTGTTTAATGGGATCTGGTGGAAGATCAGAGCTATTGTTTAGTGTGCAGGGTGCTGACCTGGATGCTACAGAGCAGTGCTTCCAACCTCTTTTACTTCATACCACACAGAAAATAATATTCCGTACAGTACACTGTACTGGGGTAGGAGATTTCTGTAGAAAAGCTGCTAGTGGGCTGGTGGGTGAAGACCACTGGCCTGGGGGCTGGCAGCCCCACCTGCTTGCCCCATGAGCTGAGGTGTCAATATTTTACAATGTTCAGCTCTCATACTGGGCAGTTCTGCTTTATGGAGGACATTCAAGGAGATAATGAACTTAGTCTCCTGAGGATCTCAATACTTGAAGCTTATAACACAAGCACATAGTGCTAAGTAGTGATAGGACTGAGTTGGTGAAATGCTAGGAAAGCATAGAAGAGGTTAGTTCAGTTTGACGTGTAAGGGATCTAGCAAAGGCTCTGTGGGGCATGGAAGGCATTCTATCCAGAGGGATTATCTTGTGCAAAGGTATGGAGGGACCCAAGGGGAGAGAGAGTTTGGGGAATGCCAGGGATTTCGGTGGGGTTAGGGTATAGGATTTGGCGGTGAAAACAGGAAGCAATATATTGGGAGCTACTGTTAAGAAAGTAGGCAGGGGTTGACTTCAGGAAGGCCTTTATGATTGAATGGGTTCGTGACCTTGGACACCACTGATTGTGACATGATCTGACACCTTCCCTCCTCCTTTTAGAAAAATCCTCCTGGGGCAGTGTAGAATGAATTGAAACCTGCAAGCTGATGAATCCCTGGGTAGGGGAAAAAATTGATCCAGGCTAGATAAGAAATAATAAAAGCTTGCACCTGGGGAATGGAGATTCGGAGGGCTCCCTGCAGTGAGAACTGGCAGACTGTACTTATTGAAGAAAGGTGACTCAGGTTTGGAGCCCGAATGAAGGAAAGGATGATGTGACCTTTTTCAGAAATGGAGTCTGTATGCAGGACAGGGAGTTTGATTTTAGACATGGATTTTAAGATCCTTGTAGAGTAACAATGATTAGCTTTTATAAAGTGCTTTCTAGGGGCCAGATACTGATCCAAGCTTTTACTTTTTTCTCTTTTTTAAACTCACTTTATTCTCCCAAGAAGGATAAGAAGTAGATGTTATTAGTTTTTGTCCAATCAGGAAAATAAAAAGCACTTGATGTTTTAAGTGCAGAAGGTTTTAATGCAGGGAACTAGTTACAGTGTTCATTGGAAGGGCTGTGTCCGGGGGGGCTGGATGTTGGCACAAAAAGGAGGGAGTGTGTGTGTAGGTGAATGTTGAAGGAGCAGAAAGGGGAGGGCATGGTACTCGGATGTCAGATAGCTGCCACATAACTGGCTGCCCTGAGGATTGGCTGAGCTCTTCGTTGGTTCTGCTATTTTGGAGCCACCACGGAAGCTGCTGGAGCCTGCGGTTGTCTGCTGCCGCTTCTGGAGTTACCACCAGAAACAGGAAACCAAAGAAGACATTTTTCCTTTTCTTACCTTGCAGTCTCCTTCCATTGTTTTCCATGGGCAATACCCAGCAGGAAGCTTGTTGGTGAGGGAGTTTGGAAGATGTAGTTTATAGACTTCTAGCCCCTTGTAATACTGAGAAGAGATGAGAGCCAACAGAAAAACTGGCACAGTGGGTAATCTTTTTAATCCTTACTATTCTTGGTGTGGAAACTGAGGCACAGAGAGGGTAACTACAGCTAAGGTCACACAGCTACAACTTGGCAGAGTTGAGATGTGAATCTAGGTAGTCTGGTTTCAGAGTCTGTGTTCTTAGTTTCTACACTTTGATCTTTCCTTCACACATGGCTATTGTTTGATTTTTGTCCTTATCGCCAAGCACTTCAAATGAGCACTTGTTTCCTTTGATTTTGCTTACCCTGTACTTATTTTTCTTTTGATATCTCTTACTGGCTTTAGTTTTTCACCTCCCCTTCTGGAACCTCTCTCTTTATGGTCACCACTGACTTTATAGCCAGTGCAGTGTGTTATTTCAATTTCTTTTTCTCCTTAATCAGTTTCTGGCTTTTGAAACTGATACCAATTTATATGAGATTACCTCTGTAATGCTGACTTGCTTCATTTTCCTCTTACCTCATTGAGGCTCCTTGGATTTCTTCTTTCTCTTCCCATTCCTTAAACCATTTCTATCTCTTGTCTTGAGTTTGGGTTTTGGTGTGTTATAAGAAGCTACCTAATGTCTATTTCATATTTAAAACAGGACCAATAGAAGACTCAAATACACAGTCTTGTGGCCTTTTTCTTTTGTATGTTGTGGTGTCACAGAGGAGTCTTAACAGCATCCCAATTTGTGCTTTACTTTGTGCAAAGAGGAAAAGAGAATGGGGACTGAGGGGGAGGGACTCACTTTGAGTATACTGTGTGCCAGCACTGTGCTAAGTACTTTAAATGCCTTGTTTCATTTAAATTCTCCTGTGTGAGATTGGTTGTTGTTACCCCTATTTTACAAATGAAGACTCTGACTCCTTTGATGAACTAGGTAATAGAACTGAGGTTGAAACTTTCATCTAACTGGCTCTGACAGTCAGATTATCTCCTCTGCACCACCTGGAACAAGCCCCCACTTTCTTATCTTTTAAATGAAGGAACTGGGCAAGATAATTTTTAAGGTCCATTTCAGTACAATCATTCTGATTCTATCACAAATTGGTTGTCCTTTTCTGATATTGAAAAAGAAAGTTGCCGTCCCACTCTAGGAAATAATCCTGTTTGTCATATTAAGACCAAGAGTATTAACATGTGATTTGTAGAAGTTATGAAGGTAGGGCAAAGGCACTTAAAGCAGTCATGATGATAGATCTTCATGTAAGTTTCAGGAGGGGTCCCATTACCTCCAAATAGGGCTGCTGCCCAGAAAATTAGAGGCTGTGGCTTTTATTGACAGGGGCTCAGGATAATAGCTTTGGAACAACTCCAGTCTAAACAAAAGGCAACCCTGTTATTCCATTATACTTCCTGTTGAGAGCATTTGCTTCCAGATTATTAAGAATCCCTTATTTTCTTGAAGGGAATTTAGTGTGTGAGATTTCCAAGAAGATAGTGAAAATATATATTAAGGATAAGATTTACTGTAATGTCATTTGACATCTTTAGAAAGTCAGTGGACAACCATTACCTATCATGTGGTTTGCCCACATGTTGGCTTCAAACATGCAAATAGGTGGTTTAAATGGATATGAACATCGTCTCTTGGTTTACAGTACCCACCATAAAATACTGAGCAAGTATTCCTAGATATGTATATGTCAGCAAAATAAGGACATTTCCAGACTCTATAGTATCTTTTTATTTTACCTTCTTTACTCATAATCATCCTCCAGCTTTTCCTCACTCACACCTTATTTTTTTTTAAATGGGAAATTGAAAGGGAGATGCCTCTTTTATAACTTTTACTGGCTTTCCCTGCATCAGAGGTAGCCTGCAGGGGGATCCTCAGCTCTCTGGATTTCCTCCTGCCTCTCTGGCCACGCCTTCATTTGGTTTAAGTGCTTCTTCCTCTGTCCACACTGTAAATGTTGATGTCCCCAGGGTTTGAGGCTAGGTTCTTTTCTCCTACCTCTTGCCTTTTTCTTAGATGATGTCAGCTATGCCAAAGCTTTCTATGCTACCAGGCGATGACGGCTTCCCAATTTTGTTTCCAGGTCTGACTGCTGTCCTTGTTGCTTACTTGTCTCTTATGTCTAGTTAGGTCTGGCAGGTATTTCAAGCTGTTTTTAGTCTGTAACCTTCCTTTCAAAATAAGAAACTTTACATCACAACCCCAGTACATGCATGCATAACTGTAAAAGAAACTAAAGTTTCATAAGACAGTAATTACCCTTAAGACATGCCATACTTGTTGATGTTTTCAGAAATATCATTTTATTTCATTAAAAACTGTTCTTTGTGACCCGCAACATTGGTCTCTGCCCTGTTAATGGATAGTGAACCACTCTTGGAAAAACACTTCTTGAGCCACTGTAGATGTTTGAGATATTTCATGTTGTGGGGAGCCTGCCCACATATTTGGAGACCATAAATATTTAGAGTACAGTAAATAATTATAAAATGAAAGAAGGCATGAACCAGATTCCTTGCTTTTCCCTACTATAGGAAGCCAAAATTTCTTGGACTGTGTCTGCTCTTATCTAGGTCACTGATAATCCAACCACTAGCTGGATGACCTTAAGAAATTGCATTTTTGCCCTTCTTCTGTCTGAGCAAGATCTGGATAAATGGAGTTACTACTGACTTTTTAAAAATTTGAAATAAAACCGATCAGAATTCCCAGGTCCAAAACAGGTGTCTGTCCCATATATTTTTATTTCCTCCAATTGCTGACTTAGGAGAGTTTAGTATCCCAAAACAAAATATGTGTGTTCCGAGTGAATCACTGATTTTCAGATACCTGAGGTAAGTCAGTCTGGTTTCAGTTTGCCTTTTTTCTCCCTGAGGTTCAAGATGAAAAGCTCTGGGTTTCTTTTTTACCACCTGTCTACTTAGCAGATCTCTGACACCTGCTTGTACAAAGTTGCTAAAATGACGAAACATATTTTCTCCATCTTCGACTGTGTTCTCTTCTTCCCACACTACAGGAGGCACTGTACACAGGTAAGGTGTGTGATTAGAGTCCTCTGAGGCCAACTAAATGGGAAAAGTTCATTACAGTCAACGATACCAGTTGAATAGGCTTTCCTACATAAGAGAGTCACTGTGGCATTGGAGCAGGCTTTTGGTTATTCAGAATTGTTTATTATTTAGAATTGGTAAGAATATTCTCAGTCATCTACTGACATGTAGAAATTGTTGAATTATATAGGACCAGGTTGGAATATAGCCATTAACAGAACTCCCCTATAATAAGATTTTATAGGTACTTAACCTTGCACGCTTCTGCTAAGCTCACAGAAGGTTGACTAATCCAGTGTTCCCAGAGCCTTCTCTCTGATCTCAGAGTATTCTCGTATTTTAGACCCAACACAGCACATATTCTAATGAAGCTTCAGGAAATAGCTTTTATCTTGCTATAGAAATTTACATTTGTCACTGTGACTTAATCATTAGTTGACTTGGAGGGGTGGGGAAGATCCTATATTAGGATGGACCTAAAAATACTGTGCTTATAATATGAACACTGCAGAGGTTTAAGCCATTTGTCAGGGAATCTAGAATATGTTTAAAGGTTACTAAAAAGACATACTCTTATTTAACATTTTGGTATTAACTTTAGAAACTAAGATTTTTAAATAGTCTGTATAGCATGTTTTCTATTTCAGAAGCACAGTAGCACATTGTTTAAACTATGGAGTACTCCCCAACCCTCTCCAGGTTCAAAGGAAACCTAGTCTCAAAATTGCAGTTGGTGAATTTTTTGTGTTTCTGTTTTTTAGTATTAGAGTAACCTATATAAAGGAATGGAAAATTATAACTCATTGGCCACATCTGGCTTGCTACCAGCTTTTGTATGGCCCATAAACTAAGAATGGCTTTTACATTATTTTAATATTTGAAAAAAAATCAAAAGAATAATGTTTTGTGACATGTGAAAATTTTATGAAATTCATATTTCAGAGTCCAGAAATAAAATTTTATTGGAACACATCCATGCTGATTAGTTCTCATATTGTCTGTGGCTGATTTCATGGAACAAAGACATTGTTGAGTAGTTGGGACAGAGACTTTATGGCCTGCAAAGCCTACAAGAGAAGAAACCCTTTACAGAAAAAGTTTGCTCACCCCTGTCCCATCTGTTTTGTAGTCTTTTGGAATATAATATATTTCATCAATTAATCAGTGAACTTGATTATTTTAAAAAGTTCCAGTGTGGAATATCATGTTCATAAACACTGGTAATAAGAATTTGGATGTTAAAAACATGAATTTGTTCCTATGTGTATGTAGATCATAGACCACCTTCTTGGATAGGGAATGAATGACTTGCTAAATTTTGAAATATGTTTGGAAATGGCAAAAATGAAGCAGTGTTTGATAAAGTTGCTGTAGTAAGAGTGGAATATTCCAAACTTTGTTTCGGATTTGACTTCTATTTGTGAGGTATCTCAAATACATTTTGTATGATCACCTCCATTTCACCCTCCCTTGTGTGCTTTTATTTTAATCCAGTGAGGACTTCTCTCGCAATAAACTGTGATTATGTCCTCTTCTCACACTTGGTGGTTTTTGATACTTGTTCTCTAATAGCCTCATCACTGAAAGTTGGAGTCAGTTTCTTTGCCGCCTCGCTGGAGAACAGGAGAGCATGTGTGGATATCTTTGGGTTGGCAGAGTGCAGAGAAAAGTTGTTCTTATTGATCCACTGTATTTGGCAGTAAGTTGGGCTAATGTGTCTAAGATGAGGATGTCTGAATGATACCTTAATTCCTCTTCTGTACGATGCCTTAAACTCCAAACCCTATCTTGTATTAGCTATCTCGTCTAACCTCTGCTAAGCCCTTAGGTAGTGAGCCAGCGGAAAAGAGTTGTTTATGCTTTTATGGACTATTTGAGCGATTTGGTATACTAGCCTGCAGCCTCTCTTTGTCTTTGTATATCTATCTGATTTGACAGAATAGTAGTATTGCCACATTCCAGTATGCTCCAGCAAGATCATGTTTATCTATAGGCCCAGATTGTATGGTATCAACACTTAAAAACCCACAAAGAAGCTGAATAAGCAAAAAGAACTCTGGAAAGCCATAACCGGATGTTACAAAGTCCATTCACTAAAATTTTCCTCTTAACTAACTAGGGAGACTGGATCCTCCTTCAGAAGCTGGATATTCTTACTTAGAAATCATTTTAGAAAGTCTTGCTGTTTAGCTTTCTAGTTTAGAGGTGGGGAATAGGGGAAGGGGATGCCCCATACAGGTACATCAGTAGCCAGGAGTGCCAGCATAGGGAAAGTTAAAGCTTGAGAAAATAAAACCTTAAGAAAGAAAAAAAGACTCGAGAACTCATCAAGAGCAGGTTGAAGCCATTTGGTGTGGGACCAAAGCCCCAAACACCTCACTGTTCCTTGGAGGAACACTGTGTTATTGGTTACTAATGTATTTGAACAACCCCATTGTGAGCCAGTTACTGTTTACTAGGCATTACGTTTTCTCCTCATAACAGTTCCATGAGGCAAGAACTATTATGTCACATCTTACATTCATTTTGTAGCTGAGAAAAGTGAGAGATTTTCTCTAGTTTTTCCAAGATTCACCAGTCAGCACAGGAGCTAGGCTTTGAACCCAGGGAGTCGGATTCCAGAGTTCATGGCTATCCTGTTATCTCCAACCCCTCAAGAGAACAGGCAGAGCACAGGGATGCAAGGCAGTGGTTAGACTTTCTAGCTTCAGATCCCAGTTCTGTTACTTTCTGATTGTTAACTCATATTCAGTGCCTCCATTTCCACATTTGTAAAATAGATTTTAAAGTTGTTTGTACTTACATCATAGGGTTGTTGTGAAGATTCAGAGACTGTATGAGAATAGCCCAGTGCACAGCACATGATTAAGAACTTGAAACACATTAGCTACTATATTTTATATAAAATACAATATTAATGATTTATAGTAGACATACCATTAATTCTATATATTTAAGAAGATAGATATTTAATAAATTTTAGAAACATTTTACTGAGTTAAAATATTTAAAAAATATTGATGCTTGAAGGGGCCATCATTTAAAGTAAGATAATTGGCATTTTAGATATTGAATGATGTCTTGTTTGATATAAATAGCAGAAAAGAAGGGGTAACAAAACCCTTGAGAAGTCTGCCTTTGATATTCCTCTACGGTGTTTCCCCTGAACTTTTAAATAAATTTGTAAAAAATAAAGTCTGGCTTTGGCTCAGTGGGAGGCTTACCTTTTTAATTATCAGTTTGCCTTTTGGGTAAAGAACTGTGGGTTTTCTATTATATGTGTCAGTGGATGAAACAGTTTTTACTGCTGGCTGGCTACCAAGAAGGGACATATGTCTGGGATGTCATCATATATTTCCCTTTGATCACATTGCCTGCACAAGATGCAAGTTGGTCAGCTCTGATGGAGATCTGGCATGGGGAGGAGAGGCAGATGAGAGTGTCCTTCACCCAAAGGGTAATTTCTGCTTTGCCATTTAACAAGCTCTGTGAGTTTGGCATATCACTTGTTTTCTGAGCCTCAGTTTCATCATCTGTAATGGTGTAATAATACCTGCCTTGCTTAACTTACAAGGTTGCTTTGAAAGTGAAGTGGCATGTAATGTGTGAATGAAGCACCTTGAAAGCTATAAAGAAAGGTCTGGACACATTTTAGTTACCAGATAACATTTTCTATATGATGCCCTTTTAAAATCATTAAGTGCTATGCAAATGTTTGTTGGTGGTTTAAATTGTGTCATTACTTCCTTGGGTACTGGATATATATTCCTATATTTTTCTAAGACCTGAAGACCCAGTGGTTTTAGTAATAAATGTGACAGCCCTGGTGAGCTAAATCTTATTCCTTATAATAAAATTTACCTCATATAACAATCAAAAAGATCTTTGATCATAGGTAAGTGAAAGTCCAAATTACTATTGCAGAAAGAAGTAGTTTCATAATTGGATTAAACTCAAGTGCATTCGTTTAATATGTGCTAATAAATGAGTGTTCTGTGTTAACCACATTTTATATAACAGCTAAAAGAAAAGCCTTTCCAAATCTGTTGTAATAAATATGTGTTTTATGGTTGACTAGAATTGAGTCTTCCTAGCATCAAGCTTAGTGTCTTGAAAGTTTGGCTGAACTTTTTGGTTTGGTCCTTTGGATAGCCCA
This sequence comes from Camelus dromedarius, assembly GCF_036321535.1. Classification (NCBI taxonomy): domain Eukaryota; kingdom Metazoa; phylum Chordata; class Mammalia; order Artiodactyla; family Camelidae; genus Camelus; species Camelus dromedarius. Next base: position 40,543,464 of record NC_087438.1, read on the forward strand.
GCTAGTTCTTTCAGAAGCATTTTAATATCTCACGAAGGTATCTTTGGACTTGGACACTCCTGTGTATGTCTGCTTGCTTGAGTGGTGGTTTGTGATTATTCTGACTTATGGGACATTTGTTTTTCCTCTTGTGTATCTCCTCAAGCACAGCTCTGTATGCTCGTGTAAGAACCAGCCACCTTGCCAAATAAGATACAATTCCTGTCCTTTCTCAGGAACTGTCAGGCTAGTAGGGGAGACATTATTAAGATTTAGAATATTATTAAATATGAATTTTATCTAAGGAAGTCATTTTTTTAGATTAAGAAAGAGTCAAATGGTGTAAGTGGTTCTTCCTTTTCCATCAAAGATTTTGCTAAGCATTTAGGATGCCAGCTTTTACCAAAAGACTAGAAAATGGAAGTTGTAGCATAAATCGGGCAACAGAACACTCCAGCTTAAAACTCAAATGGCTTTCCAGTTGCGTTTAAAGTAACTAATGAAAAAACTTCTAAGTCTCTAAGTAAGCTCACAGACAGTTTTTTTTGCAACTTCTATACAATGGAACTTGGATCATATAGAACAAATTATCACATATCTTTATTGTTATACTACTATTTTTCACTTTTGGAAACTTTTGGAAAGAATACTCAAATTTCTGTTCTTACATTTTAATTTAGCAAATGTTCTGTGAACCACCCATTTGTCAAAGCTTATTAAAATAATAGAAGTAATTAAACCACATTATGAAACATTTGCTAGATAGTGGGGAAAAATCATTCTGTACTGCCACATTAACCAACCATAGTCACAGTTTTAGTGTTTTTCCTTTTTTGTAATTTTTCTTTGCATTAAAAATGGGTTTCCAAAATCTGTATATTTTTATATCCAGCTCTTCTTGGTTTGACATTGTATGAAAAGCATTTTTCATGTTATAAACATGTTGTAATTATTTATAATTATGTATATAATAAGTCAGTGGATTTATCATATTTTTACATGACCCTTCTCTTATTTTGGACATACAGGTTATTTCTAAGTTTTCATTTTATGAAAATTGTCAGATGAGGATCTTTGTGCACATGCAGTGAACACCTCTCTCTACTCGCCCATATTTTAATTTTTTCCTCCTTAGTATAGAACTTCCAGAAGAGGAAACTGTTGGCCAGAAGGCATGTGTATATTTTGATGGCTCTTTATACATATTGCCAAATTGCCTACCAGTTTCCCACACCTTTTACCAGCTCTAGATATTATCATAGTTTTATATTTTTGCCAATTCAACAAGTTACCATAAAAAATGTTACCTGCTTTAATGTATATTTGCTTATTTGTCACATTTTCTTATTTTATGAATTTTATTCCTATCTTCATCTTCACTTCTTGGTAAAGGTCAGATAAAGGGGCACAGTGGTGGAGAGCACATGCTCTAGAGACAAGAGGGCCCAGTCCACACCTCCCATCCACAGGAGGAATGGGGAATGTGGGCAGGTGCTGGTACCTTGTTGAGATTTTAATTGCCATTTGGGAACATTTGGAAGATTTTTAAAAAATTTTTTGGAATTCACATATTTTTTTCAATAGTTATATCTTTCCTAAATTTAGAGGACTTTCCTTACTTTTACAGAAGTTTAATACTCAGTTCTGTTTTTTTTTCCTAGTTTGAAAAATTCTTTTATCTCCTCACTTTACCTAGTTTTTATTTTGCATTTTAAACGTTTTAAAAATTGATGACTTTGCCAAGCATCTTGCTTACTATGAAGACATAACATACATTGTTCAGGAATGAAATCTCACATTAGAAATTTTAAAATTGGCACTGTATTTGTAGTACAACTACATGTTCAGCAGTTTATTGGGATAATGATATTGCTTAAGTAATATGTTAATGTCTTTACTTAAATTGCTTTTATTTTAGAGAGAACCATGTTGGAATGTATCACATATTTTGACTAGTGTTTGGCATGGTGATTTACTAGGTTTTGGATATTATAAACAATTTTATTTATTCAGAAATACTTGGTGGAGAGATTTACCTTTGATTTATTTTTTTCCCTCAAGGTGAGTTTTATACAGGAATCTGCGCCTAAGAATCACAGGGCCTTGTGTACAGTGTGTCCAGGGAGCAATTAGGAGGGCAATCTGTTAAATCTTTGCCTCAAGGCAAAACCATTAGGTGTTCTGTGTATGAGCCTCAAGGGGTGTAAATAACCAAACCATTCATAAAATAGTCAGTTTCCTTTCATTTCAAGGCATGACTAAAACCTTTAATCTGTGGAAGAATCAGTGGAAGTTGACCTATTGGATTCAGAGATTATTCTCCCTCTCCTGGTTATCTTGACAAAGTGTATTTCAGAATCTATAAGTTACTCATTGAACATTAGGCATATGAACTTTGAGTTCTATTTTCCATTTTGATGTGAGCGTTATGAAGTTCTGTTATAATTTAAATGTAAGCAGATCTCTCACGAAATTTTGCATGTCTGCATGAAAGATATTTTTGGTTGGTTTTTTTTTTTTGGAGGTTTATTGTTGACTTTTTTTGTTACATGTTTGTGAGAGATTATCTTTAGGAACAGATAAATTCCATTTATGAATGGCTGAGATTTCTCACTACCATGAGACCATCTTCAGAACTGAGCAGCATTCCAGTTTGTTTCCTATATTAATTTGGGGGCATTATTGAAAGGTAAAAATTACTCATTTTCCTTACTGCTTGTGTACATAAATACCATTTAAACATGGGGAAATCTTTTCCACCTTTAAAAAAAATCCTCCTTTGACACTAAGCTTTCCTGTTCCATTTTTTCCCTCAGTATCTGTCTCCTTGCCGCCCCTCCACCATGTTCAGATTTCTTGAATGATCACACTTTGTCTCTTCACTTCCCACTTCCGTCTTCAACTTGCTGCATTCTGGTCTCTGTCCCATCACTCCACCGATGCTATCTGTTAATGATATCAGTGTTCTTAAATGGAGTGGGCTTTTCTCAGTCTTTATCTTATTTGACAGCTCACCAACACTCAGCAAAGCTGACCACTCTTTATTATATCAGTCTTGACCTGACTCTCATAAATCCAACCTCTCCTTATTTTTCTCTTACCTCTCTGGTAATTTCAGTCTTCTTTGTTGGGTCACTGTCTTCTGCCCACTTTTCTAGGCACTTTTTCTACTCTTATTTGCTCTCAAAATTCTGTATACCAGCTTTAAATCTTTACTTCTTCTGAGCTCTCACATCCTGTTATCTAACTGTTTGTGGATATCTTTACTTGCTTGTCACACTTGTGCCTCAAACTTACTGTTTTCCTTCTAAATCTGCCTTTCCCTGTAAGTCCTCTAGTTCTGTAAATGGCACTGCTATCCACTAAGTTGTTTAGGCCAGAAAATCACTAATGTCTTATCATTTCTATCTTTTTGATATCTCTTAAATGAATCCTTTATCACTGCTGCTGCTACCTTAAATCCAACCATCATTGATCTGGTTAACTGCAGTAACTTTTTCTCTATCTACCCTTGCCACACTACAACTAATGCATCCTCTGTACTTGTACATAATTGATTTTTAAAAAGCAGTTATGATCGTGTTCTTTCCCTACTTAAAATCCTTTTAAGGCCAAAGTCTAAAATTCTGTTGCTCATGATCTGGCCCTGCTTACGTCTTTAATCTCATATTGTACTCCCCGCACCCTTAAACAGAGAGAACATGTTTCTCTTTTGATACTAAAGATTTGTAGCATTAAAAATACAGGATGTCGTAGACATGAATATTTAACTTTAAAATATTGCTTATAAAAATTATTGTTCTTCATTTTTTATGTATTATTTATTCATTTGTAGGCAGCCCAATTTATGCATATATATCAAATAAGAGTATGTTAAGGTGTTTGTAAATTATAACTATTAATGTAAAATATTGTTTCTCTCTACTTTTTGCTCCCATTTATCACTCCTTTTGCTTCCATCTGCATGATGATAAAAGATACTGTACATGTGGTAACAATTGTATAGGAATGTTGGGGTAGAATGGACATGATTTTCCAATTTAGAGTGTCCTTTGAATGGGAAATTAGGAAGCAGTCCATAAAATAAACCATTATGATAGGAGTGATATGTTCAGAAGAAAAGGTTGCTTAGAAGCTGGTCTGGATCATCTGTAGAGGTCTTTTTCAATTCTTTAGTCCTGTACCTTTAGCTTTCATTTTAAGAAAACATATGGTGGCCATGGAATTATTTTTTTAGTTTATATTTAATTTATGGATAAACTTAGTAAATATGCTATTTTAACAGTACTTAGGGCATTCGTACATTTTTTTATACAATCCTTCTGGCTGCAAGAGGAAGCTTAATGCCATAACCACTATTACCTCTCAGGAAGACCATTGTCTTGTGATTGGAGACATACTAATATGAAATATGATTGCTCTAGCTAAGTCATGAATCATATAATTTGTACTTAAGTGAAACACAATTGCCAGGTATTTAGGGTTGTTCCTTAGAGGTAGGTAAGCTTCATAAATTTAAATGATCCCAATAAAAATACTAACAGGATTTTTTTTTTTTTTTGGTTTCACAAACCAGTACTAAAATTAGCATAGAAGTATGCAAGCAATAATAGGAACATTCTGAAAAAGAAATGAGAAGTGGAACTAGCCCTGTAAAATATTAAAAGATACTATTAAGCTACATTAATTAAAGCTATGTGATGAAGGCACATGCATAGATCTACAGATCAGTGAAATAAAATAGGAAGACTGGAAAGGAATTCCAAAACACACAGGGCATGATAAATTGGCATTTCAAATCAGAGGTGAAATTTATTCAGTAAATGGTGTTGGGATAACTGGGGAACCATCAGAAAAAAATAAAATTGGGTCTGTAACTCACACCTCTAACAGGATGAATTTTAAGTGAATCTAATTTTGACTTTAAAAAGCAAAATCACAAAAGAAATAGAACTAAGTAGGAGAGAAAAGTTTTATAATTTAGAATGGAGAAGATTTTTCTGACTTTGACATAAAAGTCTGAAGGAATAAAAGAAAAAGCTTCATAAATTAGACTTAAAAATGTAAGTTTCTACATATCAAAAACTAACACAAGCGAAGTCAAAGGCAAACTTGTAAAACACTCATCAGAGATAGTAGACAGATTTCCTTCATGTATAAAAAAATGTCTACAAATCAATAAGAAAAAGACCAAGAAGTAGAAAAATGGGTAAAAGATACATATAAAGATTTTACAGAAATGAGTTATCAGTGTGGCTCTAAATCTAAATCTAAAGGTGCTCAGTTGCTTATATAATACTGTATATCAACTACATCTCAATAAAAAAATTTTAAAAAGATGCTCAGTTTGTAGAAGAAATGCAAGTTGAAATTGCACCAGATAGTTTAGAAAAAACCTATCACACTGATAAAAATAAAATAAAAATTTAACACATTATTAGCCTGAGTGTGGAAATAGGTACTCATACGTTCCTGTTAGGAATATAAATTGGGACAGTCTTTATGGAGGATATTTTAATAGCATCCATTAAAATTATAAATGCACACACATCTTCGACCCAACAGTTCCACATTCAGAAATATATCTTAAGCTAAATTGGAACAAAGTAGTTTATTGAAGCATTGTTTATAGTAGCAAAACACTGAAAACAACCTAAATGTTCATTATAGAAGACTAGTTAAATAAATTATGATCCATTCACATAATGGAATACTGTGGAGTAAAAAAGAATGAGGAAATTGTACTGATTTGAAATGATCTAGATATTTGTTAAAAAAAAAAAAAGATGCAGAGTAGTGTGTGTTATGCTGGCACTTGAGAATAAATGTACAGGCATTTCTATGTTGCTTTTATATGCATATCACATCTTTGGAAGGATTCATAAGAAAATTATAATCTGAAGTTGCTTTTTTTTTTTTTAAGTTTGTTTTGGTGGGGGAGGTAATTAGATTTGTTTATTTATTTTATTTATTTATTTTTTTTATTGGAGGTACTGGGAATGGAATCCAGGATCTTTTGTATGCTAAGCACGCACTCTGCCAATGAGCTGTACCGTCCTCCTTGAAGTTGCTTTGAGAGAGGCTGGGGCAAGCATATCCTTTGCAAATTTTTTTTCATTTTTAAATCATAATAAAATTAAATAAAAATTAGAAAGGTTAATAAAGAACAGTCTAGAAGTTAGCATTAACTTCCCAGTTGTATCTCAGTTTATCAATTCAGAAATGTTTTTATTTCTTACTGCAGTTTCTTGGGCTAGATCTTGTGAAGGGAATTCTTTTTCTATCCTGGGAACGATCTTTTGGATTTGTGAAGTGTGCTGTATTGCTTCTCTTTTCTTTTAAATCTTTATTATCTAAACGACTGCACAGAAGTAGACTGTCATCTTAAAATTGTAGGGATTTACTTGTGGTCGAGCAGTCCATTGCCTTTTACAATTTAATTTTTCCAGAGGGTCCTTTGACTAGTTTTGATTCGTTAACTGTATGAAGACAAAGAATTTGATACCACAAAAAACAGAAGCCCTTTTTTTCCTACTGCATATCAAAAACTCTCTTAGGTTTTTGTCTTATGAGAGATATCTTTCATGAAGGATACATTATATTTAGATCTACCCTTTATAGAATACCAAGTGAAAACTAGAAAAAGCAGAATGAACCTCCTATATACATACTATACGTTCCCAGGAAAATAAACATCCACCTCTAAAAACTTTTCTTCTCTGATAATGTTCTGAACATGAAAGTACGCTTATGTGCACCTTGACATTATTAGCATGTCCAAGTCCTAGGATAGGTGAGAGATCAGTTACTGTGATTCAGAAGGAACTAAAAGTTTGGGCACATTTTGTAAAAGGACTATTAGCAATGCAGGTGCCAAGCTACCTCTGATAGACAGTAAACAGAATGGTAAGCCTCTTTGTGTGATACTTAAGATGAGAAAATGGCTTTGCTTATTCTTTATGACTTTGAATAGCGTTGGAACCTGTTTTGCTCTGTTTAACACTATTCTCACACTAAATTTGGCATGGCATAGCTTTAAATTATTATCAGAATTGGAATCGTCAGCAATAGTTAAGAACTCTTTTGTAGTAGAACTCCAGAAAATGTTTTTAACAATTAGCATCTGTAGAATGGTGATTTTTTTTTCCATATTTAAATCTAAGTTTTGAAAGTACTAGTCCTGTAGTCTCCATTCACAATTATTAGAACTTCAGATTTTGTCAAAACTGAGGGTACTGAGTGTATTGCACCAGGGTCAACATCTCCTGTGTAGTCTGAGACTCCTTTGTAGGTGTCAAGTCAGGAGGTGAAAGTGTGAGAAATGTGAGCCAGGTAGGCTTGTCGGGGACGTGGTAGATATTTAAGAAATATTTGTTTAAAGGGGAGGATATAGGTCAAGTGGTAGAGCACATGCTTAGCACACATGAGGTCCTGGGTTCCATTTCCAGTACCTCCTCCAAACATAAATAAATGAATAAACCTAATTACCTCCCCCTCTTAAAAAAAAAAAGTTTATTGAAAGATGTTGGCTGGAGCCTAGGGAGATAGTGCACTGACCATTGTGTCTTTGGTGGTGACTTTTGCTCTCTTTTGTTTTTGTCTCAGTGATTACCAACCCCTAGTTTAGAATTGTTATCACAATCATAAGCTTTTTCATGTGTTCATAAACATTTATTGTTCCATAAAGCATGTAACAGATATATTTGTAGAATGATTCATTCTAGGACTTATTTTTAAAGAATACCATGGAAAATTCTTTTTTAAAGTGAATATCATCTCCAGATTTTTCTTTTGCATATGACAGTATTGAATTTACTTGAAGTAAGTGTACATCTGTCCTGGACAAAGAGCTCAAAGTAGCTAACATTGTGATGTATGTCATGGCTTCATCTTAAAGCATGAAGGAGGGCACACACATGCCTCAGTGGTGAGCAGTTGTCTGTAGTTTATTTTGTTCTAGTCTGTGACATGTGGCCTCTTGGCTGTGGAAAACTAAAGTACAATATATTACCTCTGATCATTGGAGTGATGTATTTTTCCCTGTTCAGCTGGAATTCCATGTAGTCAACTTTTTGAATGCCACAAGATGAACTTTTTTTCCTCTTTAGCAATTGAGATATTCCTGCAGCGTGGAGGGAATAGATCCTTCCATCACAGTGCATTGGGTCGTTTACTGTTTGGATAAATGTAATACAATCCATTCAAAACAAATGTAAAATTTATTAGGGCTTTTCATGTAGAAGTGGAATGTAGATATCGTTCTTGATGTAACAGATGAAGTTGGTTGTAGTTAACATGTGTTATACTAGCAAAGGTCCACCTGCTAAACTTTTGTTCTTTGCTGAAGGATAGAAAGTAGAGTAATATAGATATGCTAGAAAAGTGAACCTGGAATGCAGGCCAAAAACTGGTCTGTTCCAAGTGGATGCAACCAAGACTAAGTAGCACTGTGTTCATCTGACAGACAAGTGTGGCTGGTGGTGGTTGGTCCTGCATGCTTTCTTATGGCATTCTCCCTCTCTTTGTACATAGCTGTCAGTCATTTCGTGATAAAATAGCCAGAATACACACTTTTTATATTTTGGAATAGAAAGAAATAATCCTTTTCATCTCAACTTTTCTCTGGCATTTTTACAAAGGATTTTTGTGAGTACCCTACAGCCCTTGCCTTTGGCACTTCCATAAACATTCATAAGCTTAAGAGGTGTATTTTTATTTATGATTAGGTACTTTGTCTTTAGTTATACATCAGTCAGTGACAAAATTAACTGGGCTCTAATGGAATCAACAGTTCTCTCTTTAACAGTTTATTTTCAGTTTCCCAAAAGTGCTACACCATAAGCAGTAGTAAAGTCATGATGCCTTAAATAGAGAGAAATTTGGTGTTTGGGGTGGGTGGGGAAGTATGTAGAAAATTAAGGGAGCTAATTTGCAATGAATTGAAATACAGGGTATCCAAAATGTCAGGAAATGTAAGCTAGACTTGTTTATAAACAACATATTTTACTTTCAAATTACATGCCCAGTGTAATTTTCTTAAACTTCTAAACATATTTCTAGGTGAAGTTTTTCTAAATTCAAAGTAATGGATCCAGTTCTTAATCCGAAAGAAGTACAGTATATATAGTGTTTCCAAAAGGTCTGGACTCACAAGGAAAACAGTATGCTTATTGATTGAGCATATTATTTGAAAATATAACTTATGTATACTGTTTAAAAATAACTTTTATATAGTATGTATGTATGTTTAGTATGTATGTATGCTTGTTTCACACACCATGTATTTTCTTTCTACTTAGAATTTCTTTTCCTTTTAAGTTTTAGGCATAGTGATTTCTTTTCTTTTCAAGTTTCAGTCTGAAATAATTGTCCACTAAACAAAGAGACTAGGCTTCTGACAAGATCTTCTGGGCAGCTTGGAGTTGCACCTTAAACTTAGGATGGTGGAAGAATAATGAAAGGCAGATGATGAGAATGGAGGACAGTGTGGCTGGCTGGCTGTCTTTTCCCTCTACCAGCTGGCTGTAGTCATAATTGAAATCTTGATCTTGTTTTGAGTGAATGAAGGCCTGGAAATTTTGATAACTCTAACACATAACTATTAACATTTCTTATTTTGCTCTTGTACCTAATGTTGATGTATAAGAACTTTTTCTTATACATGCTAATGCCTTTGGGATTGGTTTAAGTTATAATACATCATCTTATTTAGAAAAACAAAAAAAAATGATGCTAACGTCAGAAATATTTCTGAGGAGAACTGCTCCAATGACACTTAAAATTTTTTTTCTAGTTAAGGATCAGGTTTTCAGTGTTAAAATGTTGCTGTCCTTACTAAAACAGAGAATATCTGATCTTTATTGACAGAAAGCCTTCTGAATTCTAATGACAAGTTTTTAGAATAAGGATGGTAGTGAAAAGTGTATGTAGCTCTGTGAGTCTGGGCAGGGAGGAATGAAGATTTCACATAACGTGAAAGAATACTACCACCCTCAAAAAACCTTATGAACAGTTGCTTCAGTATTGTACAGTTGGATCTGAATTCATGAGCTTACAAGGTTTAGAAAATGTGAAGATTGAAAGGTGACCAGGTTATGGTGAGCATTTAATCTGTTTGCTGGGATGAAACTCAAGTGTTGGTGGACCTAGATGGGATATTGGAACCTTTGTGTTCCAAAAACTTATTAAATAAATTTTCAATCCATTGAGCCACATGCAGATAGCTTTCTTTTTTCATATATTTAACATTTTAACCTTGGACAAATCTTATGAGGAAGATTCTGCAGTCATGGGGTTTGACTAGATGGTCTTTGTGGCCTCCTCCATCTCTAAGATGAGTGTAGTCTCTCGTCCCAAATGGTAGAATACCTTGGACATGGCGCAACACATTTACTGGTTAGTGGTGTTTGGTATATTCTATTTAAGAAGGCAGTTACATATTTTGAGAAAGATTTTCATCAAAAGTGGTAAAAACAGAAGAATTTTAGTGTTTAAAGGAGTTTTTCCAAGCCAGTGTATACTGCTAGGTTGTCAGGAAAATGCTCAGTTCTCTTTTAAGTTTTAAACCACGTTATAGATGCCCATAGTGGAAGCTTAACTATTTCAGGAAAACATGATGATGAGAAAGATAATAAAAGGCATTATGATCTGGTAGAAAGAACACTTGCTTTGTAGTTAGGGAGATCTGGGTTTGGAGTCTGATTCTAGTGCTTACGACTTTTTTACCCTGGGCAAGTTATTTAACTTCTCTGATCCTCAGTTGCATTAATTAAGATAATACATGTCTAGTATTTAGGCCAGTGCCTAGGCACTTAATCAGGGTTGATGCTCTTTTCCATCTTCATTGTTTCATGATGAATGCACATATTATTTGCAGCACATACGGTATCTCATAACAAGGCCCAATAGTATACTTGTCTCCACCATTGACAGTCCACCTGGATCTTGGTTCTTTTGGGAGCCTGCTCTTAGCCCCTGTGCCCCACGGGCAGAGAGCGGTACATGACCCTGCTAATCATAGTGATCATGCCCACTTCCCCGGGATTTTTGTGGAGCTGCCAACCTGGACCTCCGCCTTTCAGATAGCAGCATATACCACAGACTTCCGCTGCCTGATTGGATATAATTTATTGACAGCTCCAGATATGGGGTTTTGCGTTTACACTCAGAAGAGAGCCCTCCTGATAGCCACAGCATGTGGAGTGATGGGCACAAGTAAGGCATAGGAGGTCATGGGAGCAGTGGCACCGTGGCCCAGCAATTGAAGGTTGCTAAAGATGGGAAAAATCTCAAGCTAAAGACGGGAAATATTTGAGGCCTAGTCTGCATTTGGCTTTCATATATTACATACTAATTGAGAACACATTTTTACGCTTTGAAGTTGTGAAAAGCTCTCCTGCCTACATTCCAGATTGATGTCTATCTGCCCACAGTTTGCCGTTTGTTTAAAGTACTACATTAGGGAAACACAGACCTCTGAGAGACCTTTAGTTTATCCCCAGTACGTCCGTGGACATTTCTCTTCGTGCTTCCGAGTGATTTTGCCTTTGCCTTTGTGCCTCGGTAGGTTTCTTTTTTTCCCCCTCTGTCTAAACAAGAATTAATACTTCCTTTAGTTGAGCTGGGGCTATTTTACATGCATTGGTGATTGTAAAGCTTTTTCTGAGCAGGTGTGGAGCAATGAATAGTCTTTTTAATTTCATTTTTTGGGTTTACATTTTTTTATAGCCTCTTCTGCAACAAATGGTGAAACTCCATGTCCACACACTTTCAGTGAATAGTTAATGGTTTTTCCATACTTCCCAGCTGCTTATCATAGGCACAGCTGACAAAACCAGAAGAGCCTTTCCAGTAAGGTGAGCTGAGCTGGTGTCTGAGTAAGACAAAGGACTTTGGTGTAGAATTAGGGCTTTGACAAAGTGAACAAATGTAAAGGCAGCTGGAAACTTGAGTGTTGCTAATCAGGAATATATTTTGTGATTCTGAAGTTTCCAAAACGTGTGTGTACTTAAGAATAATCCAGCAATTTGTGGATTAGTAGATTTTGCTGTTTCAGAATCCCTTTGTGTGGATTTTAAAAATGTTTTTCATTTATACCTTTGAATATCTTAACTCTTTCAAAGAACATTACTAGCTCTGATTTTTTTATATTTTTATGTCACAACAAAATTATGATTTACCTTTGAGGCACTTTACCCAATTGCTCTTGCCACATGCCCTCTATTCAGCTTGATTATGGCAGATCCCTTTATTTCTAGTTGCTAAGACTCTTTTTAAGGAAGCATTTGCCTTTATTGTTTTATTTATGATATCGATAATGAGCCCTACGTAGAGTTCAAAGGGGTTTGTTCTGATTATTGAGAATATACTTCTTCGCTGGTAGTTGCTTCTATCTGAAACAGCTTTCTGCAGTAGATAGGCCATTTGCTTTTGGAAGAAATCTGTGCTTTCCCCAAATCAGCATATGGTTAATGTCAATAATAAGTAGAATAAATCTGCTACCCCCAAAACAGCATATTTGCGTAAGGTGCCTGAAAACTAGGATTGTGATCATTCCATGTTCTTCTATGCCTCATGCTGGAGAAATTTATGATTATTTTTTAAATTATGATCTCTGCAGTATTAAAAATAATGAAATATTTTAAATGTAGGAAATAGAGAAAAAGTGTAAAACAGCACTTGTGAGGTTCAAACGTAAAAGTTATGTAATAGGAAAGTGCTTTTTGAGTTAATTGGGTGCTTGTAACAGTCTATACTCTGAAACTGTAAGGTAAAAGCACTTCATGTGTTTTGAATACTCTACAAGGGTATTTAAGATGGTTTGAATTAATGGTCTGTCAAAGCTCTTCTTTGAAAAACAAAATAAAACAAAATAAAACAAAAGCACCTCCCAAACCATCTTTTCCTTCTCTTCGAAAGATAGAAAGAGGGAAAAGCTCACTTTAAAACTTTGCTCCCAAATCATCTCTTCTTTTTCCTTTTCTTTTTGAAAGATGGAAAAAGGAACAGTTTACATTTCACAACTTTACTTGATGGGTATAACTCCTTGATAAACCACTCTTAGCTGAAAAGTTCCCCACATACCAATATTTTTTTTCAGATGCAAGAAACATTTTGGACTTATGCTATCTTTTCAAATTGGGAAATATTTGGAATGCTTTAGAGGCGACACTCTTGTTCTAGGAGAGGTTCAGTTGAAGTGCTCATAGCAAACCTGGATGATGATGATGATGATATTAATAATAGTAAGAGTCATTATTATTACAGTAAGTACTACATACTGTTGTAAGAACTTTGCATATATTAATTTACTCAAATTAAGATATACATAAGGAAACTAATGTACAGACATTAAGTAACTTGCCCATGTCACACAGTTGGTAAATGAAAGAGGTGGAATTGGAGCCTATACAGTGGCTTAAAAAAATTCTATGCACTTAACTGCTTTGCTGTGTACTGACTGAGAGGCTTTAATTTTTCCTGCGTTAGAATTATGACTTTGGGTATTTTGCTACTTGGAAACCTTAAAATAGAAATCTATACTGTTTTACATAGAAGTAGGAATTTCACAGTTCAAACTGGGAAATTCTGAATTTGTTTCTGCTGTCCACAAAAAGACTGCTTTTAACTTTTGAATCATTCTAGATCAGTATTTATTCTTTGTCACTTGAAAATCTGGAAATGCATCTTGGCATACTGGGACACTTGTCCCCAAACGCATTTGGGGGGAAGAAATGAGAGAAGAGACAAAAGACAGCGAAAGTTACCATCTGTCAGTGAAACCTTGATCTGGTCTCCTGCCCCTGAGGGACTCTCTGTGGCTCCTGCTCTGGAGAGCTCCTCCCACCTAGTCGGGCTCCTCTCTTGAGGAAGGCCCTCCTGACCTGAGATTTGTCGTGGTACCACACTTCCGTACTAAAATGAAAGTATGCTTCTCTTAGAGCTGTAAGAACTCTGTAACTTGATGCAGAAGATAGAGAAATGAAAACGTGCAGTGATTCAAAGACTAAATGTGTTTGGAAATGCTCTTGTGGAGAGGAAAAACCCAGCTGAAGAGTTCCAGAATACAATTTTGACATTTAAATCCATTCTGTCTTTATGCTCTGTTGTCTTCTGTGCAACTTGTCAGTGTTGTCACTAGAGGTTATAGGAGGCCACAGATGTATTTTGATGCAAACATGCAGAGTTGAGAATAATTTAGCCACATGTAATCTATGTACTAGCTTTGATGTACAAAAGGTGTGTATAGTTTTGGATCTGGAAACCAAAAAAGCAAATGTTTAGCTAATCTGGGAAATTTCTGTAATGAGAATGTACCATTAATGACATTTCCTGAGGGTATCTGCAGTATGAGGCAGAATTGAGTTTTTCTTCCTTTTTTCTTCCATCTTATTCCCTACAGAGCCCTTTCTTCTTCTTCATTTCCTACCTCCTTTCCTTGACTCTCTCGGCCAGCCTGTCTACCACCCTATCTACCTATAGTATGTCCTGCCTTCCCAGAAGAATTCCAGGGCAGCTCATCTCATATAATGAAGAGAGTATGACAGTTCAGAATTCTTTATCGTATTATTTTTTTTAAGTTTTTTCCCCCCTCTAGGGCTGTTCATTTTGACTAAGAAGGTTACTATAATAAACATTTCTTTATCCTTATGCCTTTTATAAGGAGAAAAATTATTAGAACTCAGAAATAATGTGACTGGCATTGTGTACAAACCAGTTTTTTTTTTAGCTCATATATTTTCAGATACCTTATTCCTCCCTCCTTATTAAACCTAAGCTTACGTCAAAGTAGTATCTTTTCTGTTTTTCAAAATATTTTTCTGAGTGAAAATCTAAATTCCTATGCCCTCATGTTTCTTTTCATCCCCTTGCCCTGTGCTTTGGAGACCCCACACATGATAAAACTTTTGTGAATGGGCATTGTCAGTTGTGTCAGTCTCAAAAATTGTATTTTCAAAACTTCTTAGGCCAAGAATCCTCTTGCTATCCAGCAGCTTTTCTAGGGCCATCTCCATTTGCATATATTTTCCTTCAAGATTGTTAATTCTCTCAGTGATTGATATGCCACTGTGTTTTAACACTGAAAATTTTATGAAGTACTTCTAGATAGAATTAAGAAACTGTTTGAAGCTGATTGGGTGGTTGGAGCTATATGTAAGATATCCGTGTGTGTGTGTCTATGTGTATAAATATTCTAGCTTTCAGAACTGCATTTTCTAGTATTGATAAATTTGTGGTAGTAAGTTTATAGCTGTTTGCTGATTACTGTAGATGGAAAGCATGGTGGTTGCATCCAGCTTAGCTATGTACATGCACCTGCTTGCCTTTTTCTGCCTTTTCTTTTATCCTCTAAAACAGTGTTTGAGATGTATGTGCCTATGCTGGAGCATATTTTTCAAAAGTAATTTTTTCTCATGTGTAAGATCTGTGTTTCTATAGAGAATTCAGATAACAGAAAAATTTGAAGAAGCAAGACTCGTGGTTAATGGTTTGATAATACAGGAATGATCACTGTCAACAGTTTGGTAATCGGCTTGCATATATACACATGTGCACTCTTGTATAACGGGATAAAGTTATATAACACATGTCATTTATCAACCTTTATTTTTTTTACTTAATAGTCTGTTGTGATATCTTCCCATGTTCATGAATATGATCTTTTAAGATGGCTGAATTGTGTTCCATTTTATGTATAGATTATAATCTATTTCTCAGTACCCTTTTAATAGATATTTAGTTTTCAGTTTTTCCCTATCGTGAACAGTGCTACACTAAGCATATTGGTGTGTTCATCTTGAACACTTTAATTTTAGGGGCAAATTTCTATGAGTGGCATTGCTAATACTTATTTTTTAATATAATTATACTTTGGCTATGGCAGAATATTAAGAAGTGTATAATTTTGTAGGCAGCATTCTCATGAAGCTGACGATTTTTGCCTTAAAGAATCTGAGCAGTGCTCTTTTGGGTTGAATGCACTGAGCATCTCAACATACAGGGCCAAATAGTCCAGTTTGCTGGACTTCGGGGTTCCTTTGCCTTTAACAAAAATTTATTTTTAATGGCCTTTTTGTCTTCTTCCTTGTAAGACTGTTTTCTCAAATGTCCTGCTTTTAATCTGTAGGGAGCTTGAAAGCAAGGTAACCGACTTTATTGTATGATGAATAAAATAAAAGCAAGCAGAGTCAAAATCTGTGGAGTGTTCCAGTTACAGGGATAGGATAGAGAAGCTGTTGACCGGTTGACTAATAATAGGTAAGGAGTTTTTTATTTGATGTCCATGATCTGCTGGATTAAATTCTATGACAAAGCAGCAATTTACTGCTTGAATGTAGGAGACAGAAGGCAAGCTTTTATGATTACAAAATTTTCCTTCTTTAGCCAGTGGAAGTACTGGATGCTCACTCGTATCTGCCTGGCACAGCCTGCTTGTAGCGCTCTTCCTTGGGGAAGTGTGCCCTTGTCTCTGGGCATACTCCCTGGGCTGCGAGCCCACTCAGCGTCTTCTCTGGGGCTGATCATGAAGGAGTCAGCCAGCACCTGACTGCTTGGGCCTGGGCAGCCTTGCATGGCAAGAGTTCCCTGCGAGAGCTGAGCCCTAGGCTGCTGAGCAGTACTGGTTCTCAACCCTCCATTTTGACTATTTGATTTGTTCCCTCGCTGGTTGAGTACTGGGAATGCAAAGGTGAGTCAGAGCTCTTCTCTGCCTTTTGAAACTCTGAGTGTTAAGTAAAACGGCCTCAGGGCATGTACCTTGATTGACGGTGCACTAAGTAACCTCTCAATAGTGTTTATGAGGAGAGGTTATCAGTTCTTCCTGGGGATCTGTGAAGGCTTCCAGAAGAGAAAGGGAAACTTGGAACAAGTGGTGGGAAATCAGAGGAATTGGCCAGGCAGATACTGTTTGGACAGTGGGGAGAGGTTGTTGGTCAGAGGAGAGGGTTTGAAAACTCATTCTAGGCAGTAGATAAAGCTCATGCAAAAATGTGTAGGAAATAGTTATCTCCCTTTTGTGATTCGGATTCTGCACAGCTTCCATCGCTGGCATCAAGTGTTGGAGAAGGGTGGTGGTAGGAGAGGACATGGTAGACGCAGGCCACACTGTGATGGACCTTATGTGCCATGATGAGGAGTTGGACTTGATCTTCCAGTGATAGTAGGGTGCCATTAGGAGGCTTTAATTAGCCTTGATTCATGGGTACAGTCATGGGGCACAAATTAAAGTCTTTTGTGCTCATTTCATGGAGTCATAAAATCCCATTTATGAGTTGGGGATGTGCTAAACATTAGTACCAGAGGGAGTACATTTATAATGTGACTCATCCCTCCAGCAAGGCTCTCATGGCCTATAAGGTAAGCAGAATGACTCTTTAATAAAGGCAACACCATTTCAGAGAGGTGGTATAACTACTCAGGGCTGAGGAAACTTCTGTGCAGGCAGTCGTACCTGGTCGAGGGACGCAGGTGTAGGGGAGACACGGGGTGTGTCCCTGCGCTGCCCTGCCTAACAGCTCAGTGCAGGGCAAACGGCAGGCTGTGCAAGGAGTAAGAGCAGTCCTTGTGTACTGCAAAAAAGACCTTTTGCTGGGTGTTAATTTTTTTTTCTCCCTTCATACCTGCACACAAATACGGATCTGTCAGGGTGTCAACTTTGAATACTAAGTTAAGCAGTATCAGAGTTAAGATAAAAATCAATGGTTTAATTGATTAAGTGAACACAGGGCTAGACATGTGGTTATAACTCAGTAAATAATTATTTTAAAAAATTTAAAAGAAAATGGATTTCAAAAATTAAAATATTCGGTTAAAAAATTCTGCTTTAAAAAAATGTATTCAGAGAGATTAAGATTTAGAACTTCTAATTTATAAGTTAAGGCATTTTATTCCCTTGACCTTGTAAGCAAAGTTTTATAAGTAAGATACAGTAGGCCATTGACTACATTAGTAATCTGATATTGAAGTGTTCTCAGGGAATTTATTTCTCTATAAATTATTCAATGGAGTAAAGAAAATGACTCTACTCAATGCTTAGGGGGAGAGGGCAGTGGGCTGTCAACTTGAATATCTTAAGCTTTACTTTTTTTTTGAGGGGTCGGTGTTGGTTTAGGCATTCTAAATCAGTGTATAGCTTGATACAGACAGGAAAAAATTGTAAAAGTTTGTGCTTCTTTGCAAGTCTACCACATACACTGAGATCAGCAGATAACAGTCTGGTGTTGGGAGGCAGACATGATCTTGGGCAACGTGGACCAGAAGGCCAGCCTTCATCCTGTGCCTCCACCACTTGGAGCTGTGTGCCCTGGATATATTGTTTGTCTCTGTCACTTTATCTTCTTTTGCAAAATTATCCTAATAACACTTAACCCTCCTGACCTTAAAGGATTATTGAGAGAATCAAATGTTTTCATTCAAATGTGAATGAAGCATTTTATTTAGCTTGCAAAATGCTGTACAAATGTAAGAAGGCAGTGTCAGGTATCAGATTTTTTTAGTTTGTATTAGTGGAATAGCATATTTTAACTTCAATCAAATTAGCTTGGTTTAAATAGTCTAAAGGAAAAAATTTGCAATCACAAATAAACTAATTAGATTTTAAAATTTAAAATTTTTAGTTTTTCAGAAACAGACTCACAGACATAGTAAACAATCTTATGGTTACCAGGAGGAAGAGGGTTGGGAAAGGATAAATTGGGAGTTTGAGATGTGCAAATATTAACTACTATATGTAAAAATAGATAAAAAACACATTTCTTCTGCATAGTACAGGGAACTATATTCAATATCTTGTAGTAACATATAATCAAAAAGAATATGAAAACAAGTATATGTATGTATATGTATGACTGAAACTTTATGCTGTACACCAGAAATTGACACATTGTAACTGAATATACTTCAATTAAAAATAAATAAATAAAAATAAAATTTAAGGTTTTAGAAGAAAATTTTACTTGCTGAGTAAAAATCAGAAAACAGGGTTTTTTGGAGGGGAGAGAAAGGAAGGTTTAAATGAATTATCCTTTAATGTCTTCTAAATATTCCTTATTAAATTTTTCAACTAGAAATAGTTAACCTCTTAGGACCATTATAAATATAATATCCAGGGGGCGGAGCCAAGATGGCAGAGTAGAGAGACTCACAGCTCGCCCTCTCCCACAGGTGCACCAAGAATTACATCTGCAAACCCACTGAATCACATACACCTACTGAACTAAAGTGTCTCTCATTTTGAAATACAGGAGGATTCTCACAAAATCCAATAAAAAACAAGTTTATACTGTATAGCACAGGGAACCATGTCAATATCTTGTAGTAACTTATGATGAAAAAGAATATGAAAACGAATATATGTATGTTCCTATATGACTGAAGTATTGTGCTGTACACCAGAAATTGACACAACATTGTAAACTGATTATACTTCAATAAATACATACATATAAATAAAATAAAATAAATATCATATCCATAAATTTGCCCTTTAGATTTTTAAAAAATTACTGTTTATAGGTTAAGGAACTGCTTCTCAGAGAGTAAATCATGACTTACTCATGATTGTTCCAATAGTAAGTAGTAAGAGGAGACCTGAAATTAAAACCCAGGTCTTTTGATTTGTTGCCTTATTGTCAATATCTGAGTGTGTTCGTGGTACAAAATAACCAGGTTATTCAGTTTTGGACATTGATTTAGACTTAATCTGAAAAATCTTAAGGTAGTTTAGATTCCCTTCCCCCTATGTGAAATATTATCTCAATTGTATATAATATACATCTTAAAATATCCTGCAAAATGTGTTTGTATACAGCAATAATCAAAATTCTTCTTTAAAAAATTTAGATGCTTTGTATTTACCACTAACAAATTTGGTCTTGATCAAATTCACCTTGAGTGTTACATTGGGGAATCAATGAAATGCCCTGCGGGGCGGCAGTTGTGACTAAGTCCACATTTCAGGAGAAAAATAGCAGTTTGTTTTATTGGTCTGCACGTGCTGTGAATCCTCAGCCCTGCAGTGGGGGCCCTCCAGAGACTATGGTATGCGCAGCCCAACAGTGACAGCCAAGCTGTTGAGAGGTGACATCTGAAGGGGACAGAGTCCTTGCTGGCTGTTTAACTCCAAGTGTGGACAGTGGGTTCTGTGGTCCAAATACACTTAATCTACACTGAGAGGGAAAGAGAATGAGTTTGACCCCCGTGCCTCGCACAGAAAGCAATAAAAAAATTTAGCCATTATTCATGTAACTATTTGAGATCTCTCAGTTTAACCTTCAAAACAAAGGAAGTTCACTTTCGTGTCTATACTTAGTCCCTCTTGCTGCCATTTAAGCCTCTAGTTACAAAACAGCATCTCGACAGTATTTCATAGAATGGCAGTGTGCTGTCTGGTACCTGTCAAACTCTTGAATGGACTTGGGCCCCACTTCCTTGTCGTGGTTCTAGTTGTTGCTTGGAGCCCACAGCATCACTCTTCTTGAGCAAGAAGCAGACAGTCTTGTATTGGTTAAGATTATAGGGATGTGAAGTTCTGAGTTTGAAACCCGGTTGTAACACTTAGTAGCTCTTGACCTTGGGCAAGTAACTTAATCTCTTGAAGACTTGTTTTCTTCATTCATAATATGAGAGTAATAATATTTACCTTATCAACATACTGTAATGTCCTTAGCATAGCATTTGGCACCTGTCCAGCCACAGTAGAGGTTCATTAAGATTGTGATTTTTTTTTTTATGATTAAACCAAGTATTATGAGATTTTAATCCTGAGAATAATTTTCTCTGAGTTAGAGAGCAAACTGATTTTGCATACTGGTGTCATTTAGGCTGCTTGCTTGTGAGAAAAGGAAGGATGACCTTGGGTTATATGGCTGAATATGGCAGTTCAGAGGTTGAAGGAGAGCGAGTTATATGGCTTTCTAAAAAGATAAGCAACATCAAGTATTTGAAAATGTATTTTGATTGAAAATATTGAGTTTGCCTGATTGTGGATTAAATCTTTATATGTGACTGGATTGAGAAAGTTACTGCTATTGATGTTCCAGTTTCTCTTACACAGTGAAACCTACTTTTTGCGAGTGTAGATTCCATCTCTGTCTTTTTGAGTAAGGGGAAAAATAAGATCCTCTTTTGCCTTTTCTAGACTCTCATCACTTACTGAATTGAGTGAGAAATTTGAGTAGTGAAGCATTCCTCTTTGGGCCTGAAGGATCTGAATCATCTTGTTGCAAAGCCCTCAGAGCTGAATTTTTGGTGGAAAAACATGTACAGCATCCATGTACATTTAACAACTAGTGCTTTCTGGACTACTTGAGTAATTTTGAACATTTCAGAAAGAAGTGAAAAACAAGCAAAATCTCTTGTCCAGAACAAGGTGATTGGTTCTTCAAACCCCTACTTCCCAAATCTGAATGGACTCTTAGGAAGAGAATGTTTTCTCTGTGGGTGAGGGTCAAAGTGGCCTGGTATTTGAAGTGAGAAGATGGAACAGAATGAAGAGCATGGGTCAGGGAGTCCAGAAAGCTGGCTCTTGGCTTTGCTGTTTTATGAATGTGATACCTGAACAAGGCAGTTCCCTTGGCTGGCTTCATTTTTTTCATCTGTATATGCAGGAGCTGTAGAGGGTCTCCAGGGTTATGGGTTTGTGTACTCTTCCTTACGAGCATAGAAATCCTTGAAGCATCCTTGGCAGCTTGTCATTCAGTCTCTTTATGGCTATTTCAGTCATTGGCTTGGCTTCTCTTCTAGAGATGCAGAGTCCTTGATTTTCAAGGCAGTTTTCAACAACTTAGTATTAGGTAGCTTTTCATGTTGTGTGGATTCCTAGCCCTCCAATAGTCCTAACTCTGTCTTTTCTATCTTTCATGTGACAGATCTTCAGGTATTGAACAAGTGTCATGTGATTTTGATTCCAGGTTATGCTGCCAAAGTTCTGTCTACCATCCCTCTTTGATGTAGTTTCAGACCCTTTGTAATGTTAGCTTTCCTGAAGTGTTCCAGTTTTTCATGCCACTTTTAAAGTGTGGCCCTCAGAAAAGCATGCAGTACTTCAAATAGGATGTGACTGGCACAGGGCACAGGTAAAAACTGATTTTATTAGAATAGTTCAAGTTCAAGTTTCTCTTGGTTTATTTTATAGACAGCCTTGGTTTATTTTATGTCCTATTTTGAACACGTATGTAACTGTTGTGCTTGGTGGTGTTTTTCACATGAATTGCTCATAAGTAAGGCCTTATTTTATAGAGCAGCTTATGTTTTTAGCTCTAGAGCAGTACTTTGTCTTTCTTTTTGTGACTTATTTTATATCTGTCCCTTTTTCTGGACTGCCGAATTCTGCTTCCATCTGCCCTGGGTATCAGGGAGCCCTAGTTGTTGTCTCCTCATTCCCACTGATCCTGCTTCTGAGTCCATCCCAAGTCCATATGTTGATGAAAACGTTGACTTGGCAAAGTCAAATACAGCCTCTTATGGCTTTCCGCTGGCGTCTTTCTACTCTCCTTACATTTAACTTATGGGGAACCCTGACAGTGGTTCCAGGCTCTAACTGACAACTGTATTTTTAGTCATGATTGGATGTAATTTGTCTTGGTTTTGAAGCTTTGAATTCAAACAACTTTCTCATTAATTTGTTATTTTCTATCTTGAAAATTCTGTATTTGTTTTTCTTTTCGTATACATTTGTACTACCAGTGCTAGTTTTTTCACAGTTGTGTTCTAGTTAGCTTTTACTTTAGTGACATCTAATAATTGTTCCCTAGCCCCCATCCTTTCTTTTCATTCAGTCTCCCCATGATTTTCTGACCTCTGGAGTGCCCAGTATTGAGGGCTAAACAAGTGGGTTGCTGGAACAGCAGAAGGAGAAAATCTCTTACGTTAAGATGGTCTCCATTGTTCTTCCAGAGGTACCGCTATAAATACACACCACCATTTTTCAAAAGACTGTAACTTTAGACAGTTTAAGTGTATTCTGTGTGGAGATAAAGTTTAAAATGCAGCTCATAAGGAGAGTATACTGAAGTCTTATTCCAGATATTCTGAGTTATGTTGTATGTTGAAAAATCCTTTTTTGAAAGTAAAAGATGTATAGATGATGAGATATGTTAAAAATGTGAATGAAATTTACCTGGCAAAAAGCTGGTGAAAATGTTAGTGTAAATATATAATGGGATATTGCTACATCATAAATACCACATAAGTTCTCTCTACTGCTCTGTCTGAAGAGAGGTGTTAGAGTTTGACATGGAGATAGTTGTATAGAGTAGGGCACATCTGCATACTTTTTATCTTGTAGTTTATACTTTGTAGTAGAATTTCCTTAGTTGTATCAATTTTTATGACCTTTTTTTTGTTTGCTATATTACCAAAAAAAGCTTTAGTGTGAATGTTGCCAAAATAATATCATGGCCCAAGTGTCCCATTAAGCTCAGCATTTTATGAATCAGCAAGACCAATCCCATCTTTCCTTCCTGTCATTTTTTGGTCCTTATCTCATTCTTTCTCCCCCAAGTAAGTGCATGTCTATGCTTAAATATATACCCACGCTGATACCCAGTCTTCTTTTTCTCACCCCAGTTCTGGGGGAAAACATCCCAGAGGTCTTACAAAGATGGGACAGAGTTCAAGGACTATCTCCTATTATTTTGTCACTCTTAAAATATCCTTTATGGGACATGTACATCCTGAGTTAAGATAGCAATTAGTAGATATATCTGTGTTTGAGATGTTCTTTAGTATAAAGTATTAAGCAGTTATAGAGCACACAACCTGTAGAGTCAAAGGATCTCATTTGTGAGGATTAGAAAAGATGACTGTATCAATTATAAGTACATTTGGGGAAATGGAGGATTAATTGGTGAGAGTGATTTTGAAGATGTAGCTATAAATGCTTGAAATTTTAGTATAATTATTAGTTACAATAGAACTTTAAAAACAACAATGGAATTTTACCATTATATCACTTATTATCATGGGAATTTTGCTTTAGTTATATTTGGCTCCCATTTTATATAAAGCCTTTATCATTTGAATATAAACTTAAACTTTTACAGCATGGATTTTAGGAAGACTATTTAGATGAATCTTCAGTGGTTCTATTTTTTTTTAATATAGGAAATGCTATGTCCAGAAGCTCTCCAAATGAAGGTATTTTTAATGATTAACTTTCTGCAGAAAACAAGATACTGTATGGTTTCTAGATTACAGTGCTCTAGGGAGTGCATATGGAAATGGAACTTGTTAGGATTCAATTTTATTAAATACATAAGGTTTTGCACCTTATGGTTAAGTATCCAGTTGCACCCAACTTAGGCAATTCAGTTATAATTTTTACATTAAGTGTTACTTTGTCCCTATGGGCAGATTTAGAATTTGCATTGTTGGGTGTAATGTCTAATTTGTACTTTAGTTTATATATAGTTAAGTGTGTATTACATTTAATGAACGAGAAAAATTAACTTGATTTTTGTACACAGTTTAATGGGGCAGCATTCATTAATAATTTGAATGTATACTATGTGATAGGCCCTGGGAATATAGAAATGAATAAATCAAACAAAAAAATCCCTGCTCTTATGTTGTACACTTAGCTAACAGTGGAGAATAGGTATATTTAGTTCTGTGATCCCATGATAAAATTAAGGGAGTAATTGTGTATTGCACTAGGAATAATATGCTGTTTACAAGTGATGTCACTTGCCAAGTTTACACATCTGATTTAGAGGAAACAAAGATTTCAGACTTAATTGAGGACACATGTATTTGATATCTTTCTTGGGGTAACTCTTTCTGGTCTTTGAAGACTGTCTTGAAACCATCAGCAGAATTTATTTAAAAAAAAAAACGCTCCAGTTGAGGCAGTAATTTAAGATTGAGTGATTATTCACTGGGGCACAGTTTTCACATCCAGAAATCTAGGGTTTTTAAGGTTCGGACCTCCCTTTGGGCTGTTAAAGCTATGGGTATTATTCATAAAAATAAAAAACTAAAATGTAAAAAATGGCCTGGGGTTTCTAAACCGTGTGCCCTGTGGTCAGTCCCATTTCCCTTGATATTGAGCAGGGAGCCATTGTAAACAGGACCATTCTAATCCATATGCAGTTGGCAGCTTTAGTCTTTCACAGACTAACAAGTGAGACCACTGTGAGCCCTATAGCTCCTTTAGTTTTCGCATGGGTGCTTCATCACATGGAGGCTGGGGAAGGAGGAGCCAGGGAAAAGGAACACTTTGTCTTCAGACTTAGAAAGTACACTTGGAAAAGAAAAGAGAATCTTTTGAATAAAATCAGAAGGAAAAACATGCATGCAAACAAGATTCTGGAATTGTACAAAATAATACATACTCAGACTCTTTGCATGGGAGTTCAAAACTTTTTGGCCAGTGTAAGATTTTTGTCATAAAAGGAAGCAATTTTTAATGTTCAGTTCTTAGTTTCCAATCTTGTGAGCTTCCTGGTATTTAAGTAATATTTTTGACAATGAGAACAATTAAATTATGTGGGAATTTGGCCCCTAAAATTTATTTTCCAGTATCTTTCCCTGGATACAATTAGCTGTAGCCTTGTCTACTAAGAGATGAATTAGATGACCCCATAAATTCTCTTTCATAGCCATCCAGGGGGATTTTTAAAATATTTTTTATACCACAGGAACACCCCCTCCCTGTTTTCTCATGTATCAGTTGAATTCTTAAAATGGTTACATTTTTCTTGTTCTCTGTGACTAAATTTTACCTATTTTCCAATCTTTAGGCAAAGAATGGCATTAATTGGGACAGACGGAAAATCTAACAGGGCCTCTTCCCCCATCTCCTGAAGCTTGTATCGTGTCCACTTCCTTTATGACTACCACCCCACAGAGGAACTCCCATCCCTGTTTTTGTTCTCTTTGGTTCATATTTGTTGTTGGGCAGTGGACCTGCAGGTAGACAGGGACAGATGGGCTTTAAAGAGGGAACTCTGGTGGTCACTATTCCTGCACCTCTTGCTTGCTGGTCTTTTCTCCCATCAGCTGTCTCTTGTTTTTTCAGTGGCGAGAGACAGTAAATCCTAGAGAGGAGAGGTATTCTCACCATGTCTTTCATTCCCCTTTATGGCCCTGTCCCATCTTCTCCTTTTCCAAACTACGTCTTAACAAATCATACCTAGGGGAGTGTTTTGGGGTTTTGTGGTGGTGGTGGTTTTTGTTTGTTTGTTTGTTTGTTTTAACAGAATAGATTTCTGTTATCAGCTATTGTACTTCAGGAAGTCTGGGACTTGAGTACTGAGAATCTGAATATTTCTGGGTTATGCAGGTGCTTTTGATGCCCAGTTCGATTTGAGAATTATTAGATACCTATGTACCTCAGAAACTATAGGAGTTCTGAGTCCTCAGTCATAAGAGTCCATACCAGTGAGACATGGCAGATAGGGCCACAGGTACCAGGGGCTCATAAACTAACAGCCAAAGCTTCAGGAGTGAGAGAGCAGTTTAATTTAACTGAAATCATCCTGTTGTGGGGGTTGGTTTTTACAGTATCATACTTAAAATATATTAGCTTTGTCCTCTTTTACATTCCTTTTAATTTGTAAGTTGATAGAAAGCTGCACTTGAAGATGTGATGGGTAAGCTGACATCGTCACCCCTGCCCCCCTAAAAAGGATGAGACTAATAAAAAATGTATACTTTGTTTGCATAAATGGTATATATAACTAGATTCTTTATATAGAGGATCTACATTGTTTTTCTTCATAATGATCTAGTGTTTCCTTAGTTTCTTTCATTTTCATATTAATATGGGAATTCTAAACATGTATTTTGATGGTATTTCTCTTTAACATTCTTTATCACCATCATCATCATATTAGAGAGCTAAAAGAGTTTATGAGGGGCTGACTCCTCAGAGGGGGAAGGAATTATAGAGGAAGTGTCTTTTGAGCTGAGCCTTTAAAAGACAGAAGAAGTGAGTTTAGAGATTAGTATTCTCTGTTCTTAGAAGGATATTCCAGGTACAGGAAAATGTGAGCAAACGCAACAGGCATGTTTGAGAAACAGCAGGCCCTGCTCCCTTGGGGCCAAAGTGTAGGCTCCTTGAAAGAAAAGGGTAAAAGAGTAGATTAGGGGTAGCGTGTCAGGAGCTTTAAAGTAATTTCTGTTTGGACTTTATTCTGTGTGTCATAGTTTTTACAGGGAAATGGGTTCCATAAATATAATTGTAGCACCACATCTTAGAAGGATAAAGTCTTTTATTTGAGTATTTCAGAACTTTAAAAACTGCATACTACGTGCAAGTGTCCGTATCATATGAAGAAAATACCTTTAAAGGCTTTCTTGTGACACAGTTTGTTGTCCTGTGACTCTGTGGCAGGCCTGTCCTGAGAGGACTGGGACTTGGGGCAACTGTGAAATAAATAATAGCCTCATCATACAGAGGACAGCTGAGCTGCAGTAGGGTCTTCTGCCTCTCCGGGCTTGGGGCTTCTCCCTGCTTTGGCAGATCTGTATTCTTCTCTGCTGCCCTGCCCTCTTCCACTTGCCCCCTGCCTTCCCCTCCCATTAACTTACCAGTACTTTGAACCTTGGGTCTGAAGGTCTCTGTCATCTTGCTATCCCTTGTAGGAAACCACATGCCTAACCTGATGAAAACAGCAGATTTTGCTATGTTTTCAGCAACTGATGATTATTGCAAATTACTGTCTTTTAACATCTCCTTAAAGTTAAAACTGTGTGCTTAATAATTTGTATACTTAATAGCATAAGTGTTTAACATGATGGTTTGTATAAATGTAAAACCTAGGAATTTTATTAAGACCTAGTGTAATAATTGCTAGCAGATAAGAAGGGCAAAAACTAGTTGAAAGGACTATTCACCCTCAGTCGTCACTCATTATCCTTTAGAGAATATTCCTTAAAGGGTACATTAGAAGTCATAGTTGTCTACAGTCAGTATCAAAATTTTGCTTTAACAATATATTTTTTTAACATTTTATATCTTTTTTGGTTATTATCTGAAGTCTATGAAGACTAAAAGTACCATAATGGGTTAGGAGTAATGTTTCTGAATGGATATTTATTTTCAGAAAGCCAATTACTTTGAAATCACATTAGATACTATTTCAGTACAATTTTTTAAATGTAACATAGTTTTTTTCCCACAGATTAGTTTTCCAAAAATAAAAAAATTTGTAACAGTGGCGTGGTAGAGGATCTGGGATCTGGGACCGCGGCGAAATCAAGGAGAGCCTCTTCATTTAGCATGAAGGAAATAGAATCCTCAGGCACTGCTAGTGGGAGGGTAAGAGGTACAACCCCCACTGAAGGATTGGTTTGTGCGAAGGCATCTCTCAAAATTTAAGGTACACGTTTGCCTTGACCCAGCGATTCTCCCATCTAGGAATTTACTCCAGGAATATAGGCATATAGGATTTTCAATGTGGCTTTATTTATAATAGCAAAAAAAAAAAAAAAAAAAAAAAAGGAAATTGCCTAAATGCAGGTATACAGGGGACTGGTAAATATTGTAAATTGTGGTGGAATTCCTTGCAGTTCTAAAAAAGAAGGAAGCAATGGAGAAATAGAGCACTTGTGGTGTTTACTATTTGTGTAAAGAGGAAGAAAACAGATTATATTTGTGTTTCCTTCTATGTAACTAAACTACTCCTGAGTGAATACAAGGGAATTAAATCACATTAGTTTTCATGGAGTGAGACGTGGCTGAATGGGGGCACAGGGTTGGAGGGAGAGTTTTGTCACTGCAAATACTCTTTTGTTTTCTGTGTTTGGAGTTTTGAAAGTATTAGTTCTTGAAAAATAAGATCTAAGAGGTAAATTATGAAGGAAGAGTCTTGAAAAATTTAATCATTAAAATATATTGTTTTAATAAAATGTTTTAGTTTGCTTGCTTGAAAAGTAACATTGCTCTAAGGGGGAAAACGTGGGCCGTTTAGGGGAGGCATGTGTGTTTAATTAAATTGCTTCTTCAACAATATTAAAAATCAATCAGTTGTGATTTGGGCAGAACATATTAAAACCCTGTGGGAAACCGGTTTGCTCTGAACTTCTACCGGGAAGAGAAGGGGTTAAAGGTGTGATGCAGGTAAAGGAAGGGTTAAGGGTATTATGCTAGCTGTTAAGTAAAAAGGAAGTGCATTACAAAATGCTGAGCTCAGGAGTCTGGCTGCCAGCCAAGCCTTTGCTTTCTTCACTACAGCTGAGGGCTTTCGAAGCTTCCCACCAGTGGGTTTGTCTGAACTGTTTAGGAATGCGGCCGCGGTCGCCAGCTGACGTCAGCGCCGCCGGTTCAGCGGAGGGCCAGAGCCCGGACTGACAGCGTGGGGGGCGGGGCCTCCTTGTGACTGACAAGGCCGGGGGCCGGGCGGCGTGTGTGTGACTGACACAGCGGAGGCGGGGCGCCGCTCAGCTTTGCGGTTGCTTAGTGAATGTTAAATTCGGATTATAGATTTTCCTTGTAGTAAGGTGAAAGACTCCCCTCCCCCCGTCGTTTTCGAAAGCCAGGGTTCTGTGTTGCTCCAGTTTAAATAGTAAGTATAAGCATAAAATTAAATATTTATAACTTACATATCAAATTGTCGAATTTCATGGGCCATTTTATTTGTTTTTGTTTCTGAGAGGGAGCGAAACAGTAAAAACTACGGTGGTTTGCAAGAGGAGGAGGGAGGGGCCAGAGAAGATGATTTTTTGCTGGATATGAGGTTCTTGATTTTTTTAACCTAAAGTCCATTTTATTTCAGAATTCGTTCGAGAGAGAAATTGTAAAAACTTTCAAATGCAATTCTGTAAAACGAAAGATCGAAAAGGAGAAATACTGTGTGGAAAACTGCCAGTATTGAATACAGCTCTGTTAAAACCACCTATGGGCAAGATAGGTTTGGTTATTGCTGCTGATGCATTCTTCATCCCTTAAAGAAAAATGTGGGTTTTTTCTGGGGACATCTTACAAAGATCATGTTTAAATCTGCATAACCCTCTCCCGCTTATCTCCTGTTTTCATATGATTAATTTTACTTTTAAAAACCTGTGTTACTCTCAGCTATCTGTTACTTAGATCATTTTGCTTAGTCATGTCCAAGTTTTGTTAATCTTCTGGTTCTTAGTTAATGTGAGTCATAGTCAGAAATGCAAGTTATTAGCTTTTTGTGTGTGTGGAGAGGGATCTGCAGGGAATGAGAAGTGTGGGTGGTGAGCGTGGAGTGAAATACAAATTTATAAACAAGGATTTAAAGAGAGCCACTAAACTTCATGGAAAACTTTGTTACTTGACCGAGCCAATAAAGGAAGACTATTTCAAGTGGCTGCTGAAGTTATCTGGTATAGTTAATTTAATTGACTCAATTTGAGTAGCTGTTTCAGGGACCCCAAATTTATAAAAGAATGTTGTTATGACTTTCGATAGAGGAAGTTTTAGCCTTTCATGAAAGGAAGGCTTAATGCTTATTTGTCTTTCTTGTTAAGAAGCTGCTTCTGCATGATCTTGATCACTTCCTTAGGCATTGATGGCACTCACTTTCTGCAGTCAGTCGCTGTAATTGCACCTATGTGTAGCAGCCCAGCTAAGGTAAAGTTAGCCTACAGACCAGGAAGAAAAACAACAACAACAAAAAACAGGACAGAACCCCCCCCCCCCCAAAAAAAAACCAGGACCTTCTTTGGCAAAAGGCAATGTGCTCAGCCCTAAATTGAGAGTTCCACAGAATTGAAGTGTTCTGAGTTTGTGAATAGTATCATGATAATTGATCTATTTTTCTCTTAAACATCAGGCTAGACTTCAAGAACTTGTGTATTTTACTTAGATACCTTTGGCAATGATACACTTCATCCAGAGTAATAAAAGTATAAAGAACTATCAACTATTCTGTTATATTGGGTTCAAATATTAAGGTTATTTCATTTAACACATGGAATATCCAACAGGAATATTTGATGCATTGAATTAGGAGAGAGGTTATGAATTCTTGCTTTAGTCAGCAATTGCATGACTTTGTTCATTCACTTTTGACCTCACTATGGTTTTTTTAGGGGAAGTACTTTTAATTAGTTGCCCCATAAGGGGACTCAAGGTGGAAAAAGGCTATTATCAAAACAAAAATATTCTAAGCAATAATACAGTATGGTTGGGCTCCCTAGGAATAAGGCAGCAGAAGAAATGAGGACCTGGTGTGAATGCTCACTAGTCTCTCCATCTCCTTGCTTGTGTAAAGCAACCCAGCATCACTGTTGTACAGTCCTCACTGGCTCTGCCCTGTGCTCTGGGAGTGAAGCCACGAGTGATTTGAGTGTGGATTTAGAATTAGAATTTCCTTTCTTTGTTTTTGCAAAAATAGTTATCATTTCACTTCTTCTAAGATAAAAGCTCTTCAAAATACAGAGTAAATGCTTATGTCTTGTTATTTGAGCCTGTGTTTGGACTCTCTAGAAGAAAAGTATGACTTAATCATCTACTTTTTAAGCTCTTTTAATACCAACTAAGGTGAGCACATTTTGAGTTATAAAGGATAGGAACATGGCAGAAATTGCTGCCCAGCAGTCTTGATGTTAGTGAAGAAGGGCCTTTTTGTTCGAAGTGTTTGCCCAAAACTGCAGTGTGTTTTTGCTGCCCAAATACTATGATATATTTCAGGGAGTTTCAACCTTGTCTTTAATTAGAACCCTTTAAAATTACTTTTGTCTAGTTAACCCGTGTTTTAAAAGGTATTGTCTACAAATACATTTGCATTTGTAATTATTGCATTATTCAATTAAAAAGACATTATAGGAGAAAATATTGAACAGCCACAAATAATTAATATAACCACACTCTGTTGATTTAATTCCAGCTCACAAGAAAAAAAAAAGATGTTTATTAGCCTTGTAGCTTCCCCCAGTCAACCTTTAATTTCTATTAGACGGTTTGAAACTTCGGGCAAAAATGTATATACTTTATTACTGTTTCCAATGAACCAATAGGGTATTGTGGCTGGGGCTCCTACACTTGAGACCTCATAATTAAAAGAGAAGAACCTCATGGGAGAAAGTTGAGCTACTTTACATACAGGGATGAAACTATTGGGTGGATCAGGATTTCAACTATCATAGTTCAGATCTAGCGCCTTGTTTATTTGGAATCGGGTGAGGGGAAAGCAGCATTCTTGGTTTAAAGATCCTGTGATGGCTCAGGCATAGTATTATGGTTTCAGTATGTTTCAGAGCTTGTATTTAGAAATTTCCCCTCCTGTTTCCTTGCATATCAGGAATTAGTGATGTGAAGGCATTTCTTTTTATGTTATTTGGAGCAGCTGGCAGCACATTTGTGTCTTAGTTCTGGTTAGTGTTTTAACTGTTTGCATATTCCTTTTATGGGCTACTTCTTGGCTTCTTTTGAGATGGAATTGAAGAGAGCAAGTTCAGCCCTGAAAACAGATTGTCAAAACCAGAAAAGAGGCACATTGTGCTCAGTTTTCAAAACTCTTCTGTTAATCTGTGTTTTGGTTTCTAAGAGCATTGCTGAAGAATCTGTTTTCTCATGAGTGTCCATCTTGAATATTAAATTTAAAATGGTTTATTGTGAATTACCTCTCATTTAGGTTGATTTCTCATATGGCTTCTCGTCTTACTGTTGAAGGTGTTTGTAATTAAAATTTATTTTCTGTTCCCATTCATTCATTCTTTTCTCAGATATTTTTTGAACGTCTACTGTGTACCAGACTACGTAAGGTGCTAGGAACATATTGCTGAATAAAATCAGTTCTCTCACAGTCTAATGGAAATTAGCATTAGCTTGCATTCTAATGGAAATTAGAGATCATAAATTTTATCTGACAGAAGTTCCTGAGGGGAGAAGGAACTGATATATACAAGGAATTGAAAGGAACCCAACATGGGTGGTGAACTAGAGGAAAATGAGGAGACAGTGATGCCTGATGGGGTAGGAGAAATGGGCAGGGCAAGATCCTGTAAAGTGTTTCTAGGCAGTTGTAAGGAATTGGCTTTTATCCTGAGTCCAGTAGGCGGCCGCCCTCCTATTGCTGTGTGGAGAATAGGTTGGTAAGGGCAAGTGTGGAAGAAAGCTTCCAGTGAAGA